>NC_044062.1:6429793-6459793 GCF_902167405.1 Gadus morhua
AGAGAGAGAGAGAGAGAGAGAGAGAGAGAGAGAGAGAGAGAGAGAGAGAGAGAGAGAGAGAGAGAGAGAGAGAGAGAGAGAGAGAGAGAGAGAGAGAGAGAGAGAGAGAGAGAGAGAGAGAGAGAGAGAGAGAGAGAGAGAGAGACGTTGCTGTGCTGTTTAGCATTAGATAAAGGCTGCTTGCTGAACGAGTGAATCGTAAAGAACTAATAGGAGATTATTTGGAGGGATCTTCCAGGTTATTCCATGGAGGGGGGTTGGGGCGACAGGTGGGATGACGGAGGGCCGTATGCGAGTATCGGGTTCCCGTCTGCCCCTGGTCTGCCCCTACCACCCCGACCTTCTGACCCTTCACCGTCCCAGTATTTGATTAATTGCTGCGTTAGCGTCTGCGCTAATCACCTAAGTGATAATTATCAGGGAAAGGTCTGCTCTGCTTCAATGCTAGCAGGCTTAGGCACAGAGCACTGCCTGGATTTGTGCATTCTGGTCTGTCTCTCGCTTTCTCCCTCTCTCTCTTTCTTTCTTTATTTCTTTATTGCTTTATCTTTCTCTTTTTCACCTCCTTCTCTTGGTTCCTGCAATGCTGGCAGCAACCAGCTTGCTCTAAGTGTAATAAGGTGGGTGTGTGTGTGTCTTTGTGTGTGTGTGTGTGTGTGTGTGTGTGTGTGTGTGTGTGTGTGTGTGTGTGTGTGTGTGTGTGTGTCTTTGTATGCATCTGTGTCTGTGCGTGCATGAGTCTTTATGTCTGTTTGTGTGTTACATTTAGGATTACAGCAATTCACTGTAACCTTCAGCAGCCCTTGCCTGACAGTCTAATAACACTTACGGGCCAGTTTTGTGCACACTATTTATTTTAAGGCACAGAGTGGGCTGTGTGTTCAGAGGCTCCCGAACATAATAGGAATCCAGCACTTGAATTCTGCCATGTACACAAACGTTCCCTCTAAGATTCGGTCCAGATTACCACATAACGATAAGGGGAATAGGGGAAAAAGGGAAATTCTCTGAATCTAACTATAAAATATACATCAACCTCTGAATATTGTTCTTCTTTAATGGTTTTTTGTTCATTTTCTCTGCTATCACTGCCCCCCCCCCCCCTTCTCTCCATTAGTTATTCATTTGAAATGGAGGATATGGGAATATGAGGTGGGAGTGGTCAGGATATGGTGGAGTGAGTTTCTGATTGCCTGGAGTGCTTGGCTGCTGTTTCCATGTGGTCAAAAACAGCTGGATGTGGTCAGCGTCCAGGGAACTGCACACACACACATGCACACATATGCATACGCATGTGCAGATATACAATTGTACATGCACACACAGACACACACACACACACACACACACACACACACACACACACACACACACACTCACACACACACACACACACACACACACACAAACGTGTACACACACACACACACACACACACACACACACACACACACACACACACACACACACACACACACACACACACACTAAAACAATTGTAATTGTGCGATTTTTCAGTGGAAAGTGAGAAAAATTGGACTGCCTCTGCTTGTCTCTGACCTTCAGTTTGTGAGATTCTTGCTTACAGTTGGCAAGATAGAGAGGGTGCGTGAGGGGCAGAGAGTGTGTGAGTCACAGTGAAGACGGTGACCACATTGCATAACCTATTTCATCTTGGCAAATATTCTTCAATGTGACACGATCTCCACAGGGGATCTTGGAAAGAAATATCCACAACACGAGGAATGATCTCCCGAACACATCATGCATTGACTTTACAGTAAGGATACATGAAATAACCATGAGCATTAACTAAGGGTTAACTAACAGTTAACTGCTCTAGTAATCCTTTACAATGGTGTTCATGTTTACTAATGCATGTTTTTGTTGTTGTGTTACTGTTGTTCTCTAACCCTGCCCACAGAGGGATTCATAAAGTGGTTTTGAATATGATGTTAACTAAGGCGATGGTGTTCATGTTCACAAAGGTATTAATAAAGACATTTCCTTGGTTAGCATAGGGTTAGGGTCAGCATTATTAAGCATTATTATATAGCATTACCATAGGGGATGGTACCCCAATCCCCACACCCTTACCCCTATGTTAATGCTATCTAACGATGCTTACTACAGCGTTAACTAATGGTTATTAATGGGTAATGGATGTACCCTTGTTGTAAAGGGTTACCATTGACTCTCAGTCCCAGTTGAATGCGCTGTTGTGTTGTCTGTCAATAATCAGTCACTGAATATTGATAGACCACACACAATCAAGCAGTAAACCTGAGCCAGTGGAGGTGTTTGTTCAGCAGTAAACGCTACAGTTCAAACCCAAACGTCGGTCAGGTGAGCAAACCGCCTGCCTTCTCCCAAACGCGACGCGTCTTTGACTTGTTTGCTCCTCCGTTGTTGGATGAAGGGGAGCCGAGCGCCATCGATCCACTCTGGGCCATTAGGGCTCGGGATCATTGGTAATCCGCACGCTTCCCGCCGTGGAATCCCCCAGTCTTCCTCCAGCACGGGGTAATTAAAGCACAATATAAGGAACGCTTAAGGCGAATCAACGCTCATGGCGGCACGGAGTCTCACAAACACACACATGTGTGTATGTGTGTGTCTGTCTGTTTGAGTGTATGCATCTTTGTTCTGGGGGACAGTGTCTTTGTCCGTGCGTGTGTGTGAATGTGTCTGTACGTGTGTGTGTGTGTGTGCATGTTTGTGCACGTGTTTGTGCGTGTGTGCACATGCATTTGTGTGTGTGCGTGCGCTTGCCTGTGTGTGTAAGCGTATGCACACGTCGGGGGGGGGGGGGGGGGTGTTGCACCTCATCCACAGTATTGTCCACATTTCTTGAACTGCAAGACAACGCATGTCTGGCATGTCAGTCGTGATGGCGAGGATGTTCCTGAGAGCAGCTGGGGTCTGTGCTAATGGGATTCATGGAAACCACGGTGCCATGATTGTGTCGCGCGTGGCGTGAACGAGAGGTGTCAGACGTGTGAAAGCGTAAAGTCAAATATTCCAAGTTTCTCTTTCGCAAGGATCTCATTATGCCGCGAGCGATACACTCATTACACCAAAACCTTTATTAATAATGCATGTTTTATTTATTCACGTCCACTGACAGAATCCCCATTGATGCCAAAGCGTACATTTAGTTTCAAGCTTCATTACATTTGATTACATTTCCCATCACAGAGAAGGGAACACAAGGCGTTTTCTTCGGCATCAACAATTTTGCCCTTTTCCGAATGCTTTTGAAACACAACACTCCCACACCCAGTACCATCTAATCACATAATGGGCCTGTGATGGATGCACTGGTGACTCGTGCTTTCGGGGGAGGGTTTGATAGATAAACGGCATACTTTGCAATTAATCAGAGCAGCGAACACAAAGACTGATACAAAGTCTGCGCTTTGATCCTGCTGCCGTGTGAACGAACGGGGCTCTCCAGTTGTGGTATTCCCCTCACAGCTTGACAGCGCTGTGCTGAAAGACATGGGAAGCAATCCCACCCTAACTCACTGACCTTGACCGGCGCTGAAACAGAAAAAAAACAAAAGAAGGGGAAAAAGTGTTTGTAGACACTTCTGGAAAAACCTTACTCGGAAGAAGCTAAATCTGCAGGCGGATACCTGTGCAGCTGCACTGCGATTCTCCCCCCTTCCCTTGCAGTTTCTCTACAACTCAGCTGTGTGATGTGAACCGGTGAGCGTTGAAACCCATGTACCAGCTGAGCCAGAAGTTTTTTCCAAACGCATCTCGGGTATAATTCTCGGCGCTGTTGGGGATATCGGGAGTCGTCTATCGCGAGGGAGATGGGAGGGAAGACGCCACCACTCTGCGACAAAACCAAGGCCTGCCGTGCATTCCCTCTGTGAGACATCTCCCCCCCCCCCCCCCCCCGCCCCCCGGGAATACAACTAATGACGATGCCCCGACATTAGCCCCATGATGGTGAAGAATGGCTGAGCGCCACCCCATTCCCGCAGCGTATTGAGTTCAATTCATCAGGGGCGTCATGCTCACTGGTTACGTCAAACTCGGGCTGGACGTTATTGAGTGTCTGAGTAATCAACTCACTGCCATCCTCCTTCGCTCTGGGTCAGAGCTGCTTCGAACGCCGCCGTAGTCTTGTAGTGTTGTGTAGTAAGAGATGGGATCGTGTCTTACGCCGTCCTAAATTTCAAAGGTCCTAGTCGTAACAGTTGTACGTCTTTGCACTAAAAAACAGTAGCATCTTAACCTAACTATCTTTGTTGTATTCGGGGAATGGGTTAACCTAGCAATTGTTGGTGCTTGGCACTTGGTTCTATGAACATCCTTACTGAACCGACAGAGATATATTGTGGTTTCTCTTCTTCTGACAAATGTACTTATTGTAAGCTGCTTTTGATAAAAGCGGCTGCTAAATGCCCTACATTTAAGTGTAAATGAAGTGTTTATTTTTTAAATCCATTGTTTTAACTCTGGCGTTTCTAACGCGGCATGTCTTGTTTGTTTACCCAGGCACCAGGCCGACCCGTGGGCTTTCTGTCGAAATGCGGTCTGGAAGTATTGTTTTTTTGCTCACCAACTGACATCAATAGGTCCAGTCGGTTGAATAGCTTCGTCTCTGCTACGTTAGCAACAGACCGCTTTAGTCTTTCCAGATCGTATCTTGGAATGGACAGAATCCAAATAACACTCGCTGAAAGTCGAAGATTGTGAAGTAAAACGAATATATATACATGTTGATATTGACGTCTCCTGACAGATAATAAGAAGGCAAAATAAGATTGATGTTGGGTCCAACTGAACATGCACCAACCGAAAATGATCTATGTGGACCCAAATGTGACTGAATGTGCTGAAGTCGTGTAGAATCCAAAGCGGAGTTGTTGCTTCTGTCTATCTTTTCGTTTTGCCCTTTTATGTTTACACCTATCGGGATGTAATCGCAGAGCCAATGCTGCGCAGGTAGAGCCTCTTCTAATTGGCATTGGTTTCACATTGATCATACTCTGAGAGAGAGAGAGAGAGAGAGAGAGAGAGAGAGAGAGAGAGAGAGAGAGAGAGAGAGAGAGAGAGAGAGAGAGAGAGAGAGAGAGAGAGAGAGAGAGAGAGAGAGAGAGAGGGGGGGGGTTTAGCGTAATCCTCTTTGGTGCGATTCAAACATGTTGAGGAGAGACAGGGAGCGAGTAGTGCATTGAAAATTGCCCGTGCCCATTATCCATCATCAGCGCAAAACAACAACAAGCATTTCCTTCATTCTTTCTTTGATCTATTGTTCTCTCTGTTCACGGTAAATTCCCCATTTTTCGTCGGGGGAAAGCAGGATACAGAAAAACCAGCTTGTACCACCTGTTTGGTTTTATTTGCATCGTTGACAGTCATACACATTCATAGGTCTCTCAGCACTGTAGCATGTAAACGCAGGAAATGAACCTCAGACTGTCCCGTTAATTCTGCTGTCCCCAATACAGACACAAGCGTATGGATGTTCAACTCACACATAGAAGCAGATACGATATCACAAAGTTCAAACGACAAATAGAAAAAAAAGATCAAAACGTCTAACACATTTAACCCCAAATTCACATCGGTGCAAATATTCAGCATTATATTTGTTAAATGCCTCATTGTATGCTGCCACACACACACACACACAGACACACACACACACACACACACACACACACACACACACACACACACTGACTCAACCATTGACATTAACGCCCTTGAGAAACTCAAACCTTCAAAATATTACAAAACCCAACGATCTTATGACCATGTTCAGCGTTCTCCCGACAGGAGAGAAAGTGAACAAAAATAACAACAAACCCAAAAACTAAATAGAAGTAATCATCGCCGTTTCCTCTCAATAGCATCAATTCATTCTTTTCAGTTGTTTCGAACGTAAACCCAGGCGCCGCTGATGTTGGAGGCGTTGTGGCGGGAGAGATGGTGTAGTGGTTGGCGGTAAGTGGTTTGTGGTTCGGGTAAAATCTGCTGCCCGACAAGTACAGAGGAAGCCGGGGCTGGGCGTGGGGGAGGGATGTTCGCATTACGTGTAGTGCTTCCTAGTGCTGCCTAGTCTAAGACCTCCCTCCCCCCCCAAACACATCCTCCTGTCTCCTCAAGCTCTCTCTGAGTGCCACATCACTATCTTCAAATGCTCACAAAAGCCGAAAGTTTCAATTGCAACACTCACGTACAAAACGACGATAACGGTTGTGACATATTTTTTCTTAGATAGAATTGCTGTTGGACCGTAATCAGAGTTTCGTCCGCGATGGCACGGCCTTTTTCTCTGTTCCAGTTTAATACTTTGTGTGGTAATAGTGCTAATCGAATTGAAAAATAAAGTCAACTATTGCTACATATATATATATACACACATACATATATGTACATATATAAACATATATGTGTTTAAACATATCCTTTATATATATGCATTCATGTTTATATATACATGTATGGTTATATATTTATGCATATATGTATATATATAAACGTACATATGTTTATATATGTGCATTGTATGCAAGCATACAAATAATAACCATAGCATATTAATCATAGAAGCTATTTTAAGGACTGGCCACAAAAGTGGCAGTACACTATATACAGTTACATTTTTTAACTTTTACACATTTATACATGCACAGTAATAGCAAAAAGATTCTTTCTTGAGTACTTTTTTGCCTGCCAATTGGAGGCAAGATTCAACAGATCCAGCCAGTTGGCTTTTCACTTTGACATCTTGCAAACTGTAAATATCCCTCGGGATCCTTTTTAAAGTTTCTCCTCTTTTTTTGTCTTTTTTCGCACAAAAGTGATTATTAGGCATTGACAAAGACTGGCATTATAGACAGCAATATCTCCTTGAGTGTCTTTTAAAGTCGAGCAGTAACACTTTACAATAAGGGTACAAGAATTAAACCTTATGTAACATTAGCTAAAGCAATAAGCACTAACCAACCGTTAACTAAAAGGTAGTTATCGAATGGTCTAGTAATCATTTAATAATGTGTTCATGTTACTAATGGTGTTCATGTTAACTTAGGAATTCAGTTATTCATCATTATATGATGCTTACTGCTAAACCTAGTACATGTGTAAATAAATACCTTAGTTAACATGAAAACCATTCGTAAAGGATCAAACCATTAGTTAACTGATAACCAGCTGTTAGATAACAGTGATTGATGCTTATCCCTGCATTAACTAACGCCAATGAATTGTTACTCAATGTACCCTTTTAAGGCAAAGTGTCTCCGGGGTAGACCAGCAGTTCACAGAGTTCAAGCGTAGAAGATGAGCTCGGGGATCTGTCCCCCCTGCACCCCGGTTCCATTAGTACTGTCTGAGGAGCACTGGAACTGATAGGTCACCCGGCCGCACTGGACCTCCGTCACGCCCTCCTGCCCGAAGTAGCTGAGCTCACTGCCGTCCAGAACCACGCTGGCCGTGTAGAAGGTGTCGGGCTCTATCTGCACCGGGTACTCGAACCACACCGGGAAGGTGTTGCTGGAGCCGTCCGAGAAGTACTTGGTGTGGTTCTGGCCCAGCAGCACGCCCTGCCGCTTCAGCTCGATCCGCGCGCTGTACTCGGCCGAGCCGCAGCTCGAACCGTAGAGCCCGAAGCCGGCGATGAACACCCGCTTGTCCACGGCGAACTGGATGCTGTCGCAGCGGCCCCGGTAGCGCCACTGGTTGCTGCGGTAGGCGCAGGACTGGAAGCGGTGGCACCGCTGCGGGCTCAGCCCCTTCCGCGGCTCGCTGGCGAACTGCAGCTCGGGCTTGTTGGCGGCCGTGTACCACAGGAAGATGTCGTTGGTCTCGTGCAGCGTCAGCACGCCCGACTGCGCCGCGCCGTTGGCGAAGTCGTCCAGCGCCATGGTGGGGATGCGGATGAGGTACACCGCCTCGCCCAGCACCTTGCGCTTGTTGTCGATGGACAGCGTGATCTCCTTGCGCTGGCACTCGGCCTCGGCCCAGCTGAGCGCCGCCTCGAACACCACCAGCTCCTTGGTGTTGAGGGTCTCCCGCTGGAGGATGCTCTCCAGCGTCTGGGCGTCGATGTCGCAGAAGCCCTCGGAGCGCAGCGCCAGCTCGGCCTGCGCGTCGATCACCTCCCAGCAGCGCTGCGTGAGCTCGGGCTCCTCGAACAGGCAGCTCTGGGAGAGGAGGACGCAGGCGTTCTTGGCGCTCAGGCTGGTCTCCAGGAAGTTGACGCAGGCACGCGCCAGGTGGGGCACGATGTATTTCTTGGCGGCGTAGAGGGTGGCGAGAACGGTATCGGCGCTGAGGTCGATCTCGTCGCAGTAGATGTACCTGTGGGTGTGGTGGGGGGGGGGAAGGGGGAGAGGGCTTAGTATGGATGCGCAGTATATCGGATTAGCTCTCAGACTATTACTTAGAAGTGGTTGTGTTTACTGTAGATCTGCTTTTTTTCTAAGTTATCCAATGGCCGCCCCCTTCTTCTTCGTACAAAAAGTGCAATTGGAAGCAAGGTACAATTGTTTGCGTTACTCATAGAGTTTGGCATTTAGGATTGATCCACATGCGGAAGGCTTGGGTTAATAGAAAAACAGCTTGGGACAGGAAAGAGAGCAAGGCAATAAACAATAGGGAGTGATTCAGCTTGAAGGAAAATGCGAATACGTGACAAATGGGTTCGTACGCCGCTCTGAGGGTTGAAAGGAATTACACTTTTTTCCTTTTGGCAGCAACGTAAAGAAATGGGTCATCTCGTCCTGTGACAATCCCGCTAAACTAAACTGATACGGTGGAGAGTATATTGGAAGCTCCTATCTTAATAGCAACGGGTTTGGTGTTGAGTGTTGGCACATTACAGGTAATTTAACCATTGCCTCAAGTGAAAGAGATATGAAATGTACCCCCTATTGTAAACTGGTTAGGAAGCGAAAGGGGACAGAAATACATGAAATCTGGAGCCTTCAAGAGTTTATTGAAATAGAAGAATATCATTACACTCACTTCAGCATGGCGAGGAACGCTGCTGGTTCCACATCAGGGATGCGGATTTCACCCTTGTTTTCCGCCAGCTCACCGTAAAACATTGCATGAAACACTGAGCTGCCCACAGCCAAAACATACTGTTGGTGGAGAGAGAGAGGAAGAGAGATGCAGAGAGAGAGAAAATGAGAGCCAAGATCACATCAGAAAGTACGACATGAATTTCTCAGTCTGCCGTGATGCTGGCACATTTGCACAGGGAGGGTGGAAACGGGTAATTGTAGGAAGTTTTCAAAATCTAATTTATTTGCACTGCAGTTCTCCTTTCAGTCTTAAACAAAGAACTCTGTACAATGTTTCAGTGTGTTAAAGTCATTAGAGGGTTCCCGCACAGTGAGCGGTGCTTAGATTCACGGCCCCCATTCCCAGTCTGGGGACAAAGAGAGACACATATCCAACGCACCCAATCCCCAGCTACCGCTGCTGAAGGAAACAATCCGGATGAGTACAAGTGAATGAAGGGCAATACAACCACGAGTTTGGTTTACAGCTGTTAATGAATGAACTTATCTGCTGATGAAATCAGTGGCAACACAATACCAGTATGATTTCAGGATGCAACATAGAAGGACTGGTGAATACCGCAATTACTACTCAAGTAATTCATGCATGCATTTCTGCTTGTGTGCGTGTCTGCGTGTGTTTGCATGTGTGTGTGTGTGTGTGTGTGTGTGTGTGTGTGTGTGTGCGCGTGCATGTGTGTGTGTGTGTTTGTGTGAAAACCTTAAAAATCAAATCTTTTCACTGAATGAGGTGACTTGAAATCCATGTCACTAATGACTAACGAGACTGCGACAAAGATAAAAAACTAAATGTCGCACATCTCTCAAGTGTGCCATCAATCCATCCGAGGAAAACGGTTACCTGGTAGATGAAATTGCTATTGCGTATCTGAATTCATGCCAAATGGATGCCATAAAAACCGCAGGGCAGAACAACATCATCACTGTTGGTTTAATACGGGAAGCAGTCTAATCATCTTAAATGTCCTTTCTCGAAATGCTTTTCACTCAAGTTCAACGGCCAAAAAACCATCATCCACGATCACGTGACTGAGCCAACCGTGGGCGGCAGGCCAATCGGAAACGGACTGTCGTTGCAATTAATTGTAGTGGAAAAGTGGCGGCTGAAACCCCTTTCCCACATTGAACATGACTGTGTGCTCCCATCCACCAAAAGCCTTGACAATAATGTCCTGCTACGTGTGGGTCCGGGGCTTAGGAGAATACGACTAACCGATGAACATAACGACCAGGAACATCTGGTAAACAACGAGGTCGGGGAGCCTGGCAGGTGGATCGTGATGAAATGATGGAAGTTAGCTTTGCATGAGTATAAAACACAAAGTGCCCCTCGTAATCGTTCTACTTATGTAAGGCATGCTAGAGAAAAAAAGTCAAGGATTGAAACAAATGCCTTAATTGGCAATTAAATGAGTGAAAGGAGAAATAATAAGAAAAGGCCCTTAAAGAATATAGCATATTTAAGTGTTTAACGAATGGTTTTGTAGATGGCTTGTGAACTGGCAATGAACTGCTGGATAATAATACAAATATTATATTGAATACAATATTCATATATTTTAAAGAAGATAACATTAAATGAGCAGGGTGGTAGTGGTGCTAGTTGGGGTGAAACCCAGCAATGTGCAGACACAGGGAATTTGACCCAGAGTGCGATGAAATTAACCCTGGGTGCGGTGGCAGCCAATGAGGGCAGCCCTTCCCTTCACCTCCCCCCCTCCCCCATACTCCCCCGTCCATCACCCAGCCTCATTTGCATAAATAATAGAAGAGTGTCTCGCAGAAGAAGCAGAGACACGTGGCTCTAAAGCGAGAGAAAGAGCACAAAAGGACCACTATCGCTGGCAATCTGTGTTTAATCGCTGCGTTTGCACAGCCACGCGTGTGTTTGTGTGTGTGTGCATGTGTGCACACATGTGTGTGAGGGAGCGATGCTGATAAGATGTAAACCAACAACATTTGGCCGAGTGACGGGCTGTTTATTAATCGTAGCGGCGGCGACGAAAGCGGCGGTCGTGCCGGGACTGCGAGACGAGAGCCTTACCCTGTGTCCGGGCAGCCGCTCCGTTCCTCCGGGCTGACCCACCAGGAAGTGAACATCTGCCATCAGCTCATTGTTGAACATCACGGAATTCCTGTGAAGCGGAGCGAGAGGGAGGAAGGTGTCAGTGTGGTTCCTGCACGGGGGAGAGCATGAGAAGGCCGGACAAATAAACCATAAATCCAATCTGGGCATTTTTTCACCTTAGATATCAATAGGTAGGCTGGATGGTAAACCGACGAGCTGCCATCATGAAAAGATTACTTTTCCAGAAGAAATGGATTAACTGAGAGGTCGAATTATCGTGTCAGGTTTCAGGCGAAGGACATTGGCATCATGCACGGACCGGCATCTTATCCCAAGCAACGCCGTGGCTATTGATTTACTGTTTAACACACACATCTGTGTCCGTGGATTAGTGAACTGTATCACAACAGGCCAGTGGACACCGTCGAACGGGATGGAAAATCCTCACTTTGAAAGAATGGAACCAACAACAAAGCCAGGATTCATGTATTATGGAGTGGTGGAACATGTCACAGTTTGGGGCAGACAAACAGCTACACGGTGTTCTGGCGGGACAACAAAGCGCACACATTTCAGCCCGGACATCTGGGCTCTTCTACTGATAGGCCAAGGTAAACATTGTGCTTTTAGTGCACAACCCTCCGCCTGTTGTGCATATCAAACGCACCCTGTGCATGTCAGGAGCCCTGAGCTCGGGTCACAGTGACTGTGTGTGTGTGTGTGTGTGTGTGTGTGTGTGTGTGTGTGTGTGTGTGTGTGTGTGTGTGTGTGTGTGTGTGTGTGTGTGTGTGTGTGTGTGTGTGTGTGTGTGTGTGCTATAGCAGCCCCGGCAGATTAAGGGCAGAGCTGCATGGAGACCTACCTACCTACACACACACACACACGTACAATGGTGCACGTATACATAAACATCCATTAACAGGCACCCATGAGAAAAGACACAGAACTGCACACACCACAGTAAACACACACACACAATCTGAACCACAAAGGACACACACAGGCACTACATTCTATTCCCCACCCACTGTACGATAGCCCTAACACACAGTCATGGTCAAACCCCCAAGGGCACATACACAGACACACACAGCAATAACAGTCCCGTGCCGATGCCGGAACACCATGCGCTTCACGACATGCACCATGCGAGTCAAACCTCACAGTCCAACGTTCTGCCAGAGCTTAAGATCAACGGCCTCAAAGCTGTCCTAACCCCCCCCCCCCCCCCTCCGCCATGTATCGCACTTTAACCTGCGCAGCCGGTGAAGCTCCATCAAGGAGGTGAGGGTGAACCGTGTCGGCCCCCGCTGCCACCGGGGCCAGCCGT
Source organism: Gadus morhua (assembly GCF_902167405.1). Taxonomy (NCBI): domain Eukaryota; kingdom Metazoa; phylum Chordata; class Actinopteri; order Gadiformes; family Gadidae; genus Gadus; species Gadus morhua. The sequence continues at coordinate 6,442,248 of NC_044062.1, forward strand.
CTGAAGGCACAAGAGCACCCACCTCTCTCTGATGGTGGAATAGAGTCCCTGCCAGTTGCAGTTCTGTATGGTGTTGTTGTTGTTGAGGTTCTGCTGGTGGTACTGTTGTACCGTGCTGCCGCTGCCGCTGCTGCTGCTGCTGCTGCTGCTGCTGTCACTGCTGCTGCTGGTGCTGCCGGTGACGGTGGTGACGGTGGTGCCGGTGACAGATCCGTCGCCGCCGTCGGACGGCGACTTCTTGGCGGGAAATAGATCCGCAGCCATCTTCTTCTTCTTCTTTCCCTTCAGGGTGATGATCTCGTAGCAGACCGGCGGCAGTTTGGAGCTGCCACTGGGGCTGGCCGTCTTGGGGCTCTTACTGGACCTGCTCTTGACCGACTCGGGAAGCATCAACAGGAAGGTCAGACATTTCATGTTCCTTCCCTTGGCATCGACCATGAGTGTTGTGCGACTGCCGAGCAGCGGGGATCAGGACATGCAGAGAAGAAGGGCACGCACCGCCACTCTGGTGCGGGTCCGGTGGATGTGGGGGGGCGGGAGGGTGGAGGTGGAGGGGTCAGCAGGTGGCGTTGGCGGTGGCGGTGGCGGTGGTGGGGAGGACAAGGTGGGAGCGGAGGGTTGAGCGGTAAACGGAGAGCTGGTCCTCCCGGTTCCCGGGTTGCCCTCTGTGAGCACGGTATCCCGTCCAGGGGACGAGCGCTGGGCTGTCTGTTTGCGGTCTGTGTGGAGCGCTCTCCTCTCCTCTCCTCTCTTCTCCTCGCGGCGGTCCCCTCTCTCTGAGTCTCCTCTCTTCCTGTCACTCGTGTGAAGCGCTGCTCCCCGCCGGACGGTCCAAAGGCACCTTCCCTGGGGGGGAAGTTTGGAGAGCTGCTGAAGAACAGACACCGGGGGTTCCCATCCCTGCCTTGCCAAAAGAGCAGCAGGGAAGAAAGAAAAGCACCTTCTTTAAATCAATCCTCTCTTTCTTTCCGTCTTTGTGTCTTTGCGTCTCTCTCCTCCCTGTCCTCTCCCTCTCCCCGCGAGCTGTCTGGCGGGGGGGCTTTCGTTGTGCGTCGGCGTGACAGCACCCAGATTTAGTGCAGCTGCAGTGCTCCGCGGACCAGGCACTTGGCAGTGGCTCTCTCCCTTCCTTCCTTCATTTCTTCTTTTCGCTACTCCCCCTACCTCTCTCTGCTCCGCTGTCTGTCTCCTGATGTCTCTCTCTCTCCCTCTGTCGCTCTCTCTTTTGCGCTCTTGCTCTCGCTCTTGTTCCCGGCTCCTCAGCTGTGCCTCTGTCTCCCCGGCGCCGTTCCTCTCCTCTCCTCCACTCCGAGGAGAGCAGTCATTCACGGGATCCTGGGAGCTGCCTCGGAACAGCACAGAGCTCTGCTAAGCTACTGCTTCTGCTGACTACAGTGGCTTGAATGGGGGAGCGCAGCCAGGAAGGATGGAGAGGGAAAAAAACTAGCCCCCCCACTCAAACACACACACACACATGCTCACACACATACACCAACGCACACACACACACGCACACACACAGAGCGCTGTGCGAGGCACCCCCCCCCCCAGCCCTCCCCTCTGCCCTCCCCCCCTACCCTGCTTCATCCAATAGGAGAGCGGAGGCTGCACGATTGGCCGATGCAGCCCTTTTAGCTGCGCATACTTAAATATTCAATTGCCATCCCCTCAGTTAAAGTGACAGCCATGGGCTTGTTTTTTGGGAAGAGGGGGGGGGGGGGCGACTTGGATTAATCAGTTTTCTATTTTTATGTTTGCTTGTTTTTGTTTGTGTTGTGGTTGCTGACATTGTGTAGATTTAGAAAATCCCCATTGTGTTTCAAAGGGTAATGTAAATCTGAAATGTTCTTTTTTAAAGGACAGCATTTGACTAAGCCCGGGTCCGCCTCACGGTCATGCTACATTTTAATGAGTTGTTAATTAATTGGCACAAATAGGGCGAATTTGCATTTCACTTCCACCCAGAGGCCACACTCACTTGGACCCGACGTCTCCTCCACAATGCCATAAACACAAGCTTTTCCCGCAAAAAAAAAAGACATGTTCGTCGACCCGCGCTATTTTCCAATGTCAAACGTGTCCCCATTAAACGAGTCCTTCGGGGTAATGCAGTAAATATATCTTCAGACTCTTCGCATTGCCAACGACCTGATCAAAATCATGTCAAACCGGCGGAGGTTTTTCCTTTGCTTACTTCTGTCTGCTGACAGGAACGCCGTTTTCCCGTTCCAACCCAGAAGGAATCACCATAGTGTCCCCCCGCCGTGGCCTCGCCACAGGGGAAGAGGGGGGGGGGGGGGGGTGCGTAGGGGGTACCGCCGGCTGGAAATGTAATGCATTTGTTTACATGATGTACACCAAACACACACACAGACACACACACACACACACACACACACACACACACACACACACACACACACACACACACACACACACACACACACACACACACAAGCCACCGCCAAGGTTCAAGACTCCTCGTGCTGCGAGCATTCGATTCAAGTTCCATTTTCCCGTTGTAAATATGTATTTTTATGCTGGATTTGGTATGCTTTTCTTTTGATACGCCACCCGGTCCAATTCAACACGACTTTAGCTCCGGCGGTAATGGCAGCGGCACTGCCAGAAAAAAGCAGTTGGAGTGGAAAAAAACAGTAGTAGTAGTAGTACTAGTAGTATTTGTCATGGTCATAGTAATAGTAGTGCGCTTTGCATATTATGCATTTAAGGATATAATTTCAGGAGGAAGAGGGTTTCAACAGAAGCAGCAGTAGCAGAACAAGAAGGTGTACGGCATTAATCAAGTTTATTCACCTTGGTGTACACCGGCGTTATAGATTTTTCTACACACCCCTTAATGACCTCTGTCCTCTGCAACCGGGAATCACGTCGCTAATATAGCCTTTCCTTTTCCGAGGCGGCGGTGCAAAAAGAGGCACCCCGAAGTACCACGGACCCGCCATTACACTCCAACTGTGCTCCACTAGAGACGTTACCTTGGTAACTACATCCTGCACGCGGGCAGTGGGGTTAGCGGTGTGCGGAAGACAGGGACAGGCTGTGTGTTAACTGTATTAAAGGGAATAGCTGGCTGCTTCACGGGGAAACCCAAAGGCAATCAGAGAGGCCCCCGCTCTCTGTGGCTGGGCTACTTTTCCCATTATTCGCCAGTTGATTCAATCCTGTCTCATCTATTACGATTTGTACGATTGTTATGTTTGTTTAAGCGCCCTAATGGCTGATGAGTGGAGGCAGTGCTGGAGGGCTGTGGCTGATAACAGCCGACGTAGTGGAACAAAAGGCCACTGAATGCCACATATTTTTCCATACGTTAAAGTGAAAGACGGTTGTCAACACCAATTGCAAGTATTTCTTTTGGGGTTGAAATTGCATTTCCTCAAAACAAAATCTTGTTATTCACACTCTGAGTAGTGTGTGTGTGTGTGTGTGTGTGTGTGTGTGTGTGTGTGTGTGTGTGTGTGTGTGTGTGTGTGTGTGTGTGTGTGTGTGTGTGTGTGTGTGTGTGTGTGTGTGCCGGTGAAGAGAGGGAGTGATATGAGGTAAAGATGGTGTTGTCATGGCGTCAACATCTCCACTGTCTCACACTTCTGGCCCGTCATAATCACACATTTCCCTTACGGAGGGAAACATTTGCATAGCCGTAGTACCACTCCAATTAACATTGCACACGTGCACGGTGAGGGATCCCCGGTGATTGAGTAAGTGGAAAATAATTACAACTCTTTGTTTAAGGACATGCTGCGGACAAAAAAACACAACACCAAATTAAGAATTTAAAAGCAGTCCACAAACTGAGCTGTCATCGGTTGGGATTGGTACAGTCGGTAAATAGTTGTATACATTGAATGCCCCATTTGATTATCCTCGTTTCAGTGGTCAAAGGTGTTTCATCTTTATTCTAAAGCTTGTTTATGTCTTTTGTTCAGCCCTGGCTGAAACAGTTCACTTGTGTGCGTCAGTGTTGTCCGGGGTGACAGCTTTAAGTGGAAGCAATGTGTTTGATAAGATTATATCTTGAAGTCTAGAAGAATGATTTTCTACATCTCTAGTCTTCCCTGGCCTCCCCTCAGGTCAAAGGTTAAAGTATACATTATACAGTTGATGAAACCACAAACAGTGAGACCTGACTTAAAGCATTTCCTATGGAGAGAGAGAGAGAGAGAGAGAGAGAGAGAGAGAGAGAGAGAGAGAGAGAGAGAGAGAGAGAGAGAGAGAGAGAGAGAGAGAGAGAGAGAGAGAGAGAGAGAGAGATGGAGATAGTCAGACAGACAGAATGGGATGGAAGAGGAGAGCGATAATATGGATGGAGGAGAGAGATAGACACCTGCTAGGAGGCTTGGCTGAGCCCAGTGGAAGAGAGGGGAGTCTGGGAAATGAACTGTGATGGGGAGCTGGCACCGAACGAGGCAGGGAACAGGATCCGGCAGCTTGTCCGGACTCCCCCCACCCTCGCCGCCCCCCTCACCCCTCACCCCTCACCCCTCTCTCTCTCATCCCCTACTGCCGCCTGTCCTCTACATAGTCTCCATTAAAGCCAGCAAGGACACCTGACAGGTGGAGAGAGTGGGAGGAGGGGGGGGGGGGGGGGGGGGGGGTTAACACGGAGTCTCAGACTCCTGAAAGGTGTGTGTGTGTGTATACATATATATGCGTGTGTGTGTGTCTGTGTCTGTGGCTGCAGGGCACGCACGTGCACGTTTTTTTTTTTGGTAATTAAAAAAAATGTCTGCAGCATAAACTGCTTGGAAAAATTAAGACAAGAACACAAAGAATAACGAGATGGGGAGAACTTTTTTATTTGAATACACAATCGCTTTGTTCCCCGCTCGGCCGCAGACGGCCCGACACTTTAACTGACAGGAGAGGACAATAGCAGCGGGACGGAATGATCGCCTCGGCTTCACGGCCCAATCGATGCGTCACCGCTGGAAGGTGTACAGCGATAATTGAACTAAAGTTGGAGCGTGGTGAGAGAGGACATGAGACACTGCTGGATCTTCAGTGTGTCCGTCTGTCTGTCTGTCTGTGTCTGTGTTTCAATCGATCTGTCTATCTTCGATTCCTGTCTTTCTCTGTATCCGTCTGCTTATCCGTCTGTCGGTCTCATCTTTTTTATCTGCATATCCGTTTGTCTCTCTGTCTATGTCTATCTGTCTTTCTGTCTATCTATCTATTCTAGATCTCTCTCTTTTTGGCGGTTTTCCTCTGTTACTTTGACTCGTATGTTAATTGTGGTCTGTGTGTGTATGTGTGTGTGTTTGATTGAATGCGTGTGTGTGTGTGTGTGTGTGTGTGTGTGTGTGTGTGTGTGTGTGTGTGTGTGTGAGAGAGTGAGTGTGAAGTAGCCCCCTCCCCATCAACACGTTTGTATGTTGTGAACATGATGTTCTCCCACTCACAGGCTCTCTCGCTGCCTCTCTATACTTATTCTGACCTCTAATTGCCAGGTGTTTTACTCCTGTTGTGACGTGGGTTACTGCTACTAAGGATCATGCTACATGTTGCTATGGTGAAATTATACCCCCCGGCCACAACCTTGAATTGTCGTGGAAATGTATCCGTGTGGACCTTTAGCAAAATTAAGCTTCCTTTTTCATTGAATCTGACTGAAACTCGGAAGACCGTTTCATGCAAAAATACATTATTAGTTGTAGTCGTTTCATGGATCAGGCGTCTCGCTCAAGGACGCATCACCCCTAGTTGACCCTGTGCTGACCGCGGCTTTGGTATCAAGCCCAAAAACTTTGAAGTCCACCATATACCACAGAATAACTTCCAAACCAAAACACTCTTCCGCTCTTCCTCAAGGACACTAACACACAGAAGATATATGATCTATTTAGCCACAGATGCAGCTCCGTGAACGGTAACGTGGAATCCGACCGTTCCGGTATACGCTGGAGCTCAACGCATGCGATTCTATGGAAAATCCCGGAACGAAAGGTGACAACAACGAAGCTGTTCCCTCCGTGCTGGCGGCATTCCCGGCCGTGGCGATGGAGGTCGACCATATGGCTGCACTAAACCCCATGCCCGCCCGCCTGCCAGCCGCCGTGCTGTCCTGCTGCACGCGCACGCACTGGAGACACGCGAGCCGTAGCGCACGTAGCGGTTTCCCTCCAGCCGGCGGGACGGCTGCTCGGGCTGGCGTTAAACAGGACATGTGTAAATCTGGATGAGTATACGGATCGATACGGCCCAGGCTGGCCCCCGCGGGCTGTAACCGCCACCGAGGAGCCCGCCAGCGCTGACCACGCACATGGGGAGAGGGGGGGGGGGAGAGAAAGGGAAGGATTGATGGAGAGGGAGGGGAGGGCGAGAGGAAGAGAGAGGGCGAGAGAGAAAGAGAGAGGGCGAGGTGGAGAGAGGGAGGGGGGGAGAGAGGGAGGGGGGAGGGAGGGGGGATAGAGGGAGGGAGAGGGAGATGTAAGGGAGCGAGGGAGAGGAGGGAAGGGGAAGGATTGATAGAGAGTGAGAGGAGGGGTAGAAGGAAAAGAGTAGGCGGGGGAGAGAGGGCGGGGAGAGAAGGGAGAAAGAGGGATTGGGAGCGAGAGGGGAGGGGGAGAGGGAATGGAAACAGAGGGATGGGGAGAGAGAGGGAGGGGGAGAGAGAGAGATGAAATGAGAGTGAAAGATAAATAGGAATGAAACAAGAAAGATCTGCTATCTTTCTTTCACTTCAACATCTCTCACTCTTTCTAATAAAATCGGACTTCAAACGGGGGAGGGGAAAATGAGTTAAGATAAAACACTATAAAGAATGGAGAGACGGTGGGGGAGCTAGGATGAAGGAGGCATAGCATGAAGAAAACGTGTGACGAGATGTAAGATGTTTTCTACTGAGGGTTGTGGTCCGCGCCGCAATCAAATGCTTGGTGCTTGATTTCCGTCGCAGTGAGTTGTACAATCTCTTCTCCCCATGTCTCCCCCAGCAGGGCCCTTTACAGTAATGAGGTAGCAGCAGCATCTCACCAGCATGGCTGTGTGTGTGTGTGTGTGTGTGTGTGTGTGTGTGTGTGTGTGTGTGTGTGTGTGTGTGTGTGTGTGTGTGTGTGTGTGTGTGTGTGTGTGTTTATGCAGAGTGTGTTTGTGTTTGGTGTGGGTACATGTGCGTGTGTGTTTGTTGGTATATATGCAAGGTTGTGTATTTGTGTGTGGGTTTATGCAGCGTGTGTGGGGGGGTGTGTGTGCACGCGATTGCGTGTGTGTGCGCATTTCTGTGTTTGGGTGTGTGTGTGTGCTTGTGTGTTGGTATATCTGTGTGTGGTCGTGTGTGCACGCGCGTTGCTGCTAAGATGACAGCAGGCCTTAAGAAAAAGCCGCAGACAAAGACACAGATCACCAGGGATTTGGTAAACAACATGAGAAAGGTTTGAAATGTGACCCTACTGTCACTGTTTCATTAAGCATCTGTGCCGGCTGAATAATTGTTGTAGTATAAACTCTTTCTTCCTGAACCTACCCTCATCCTGCCAGATGTTCGCATGGCTATAGATGCTGTAGCAGCACAGAGAAGGTCAGGCAGGAGCAATGCAATTCCATACTGCAACATGGCTCTCGCTTGGATGTGTGTTGTGGCGTCGGTGTGTCAGTGTGTGTGTGTGTTTGTTGGTATATACGTTTGTGTGTGCAGGTGTGCCTGTCAGTAGATGTGTGTGTGTGTGTGTGTGTGTGTGTGTGTGTGTGTGTGCATGTGCGTGTGTGTTTGTTGGTATATATGTGAGTTCGTCCGAGCGTGTGTTTGTGTGGTTGTGTTTATGCATGTGCGTGTATGTTTGATGGTTTATATGTGTGTCTTGTTTGTGTGTGTGTGTTTACACAATGTGTGTGGGGCTGTGTGTTTGTGTGTGTGTTTGCACATGTGTGTGTGTGTGTGCATGTGTGTGTGGTGTTTGTTGGTATATATGTGAGTTTTTCCGAGAGTGTGTTTGTGTGTGGGCTGCTGTGTGTGTGTATTTATGCACTGTGTGTGGGCTGTGTGTGTGTTTGCATGTGTTTGTTGGTATATATGTGACTGTGTGTGTGTGTTTGTGTGTGTGTGTTTGTTGGTAAATGTGTGTGTGTGTGTGTGTGTGTGCGTGTGTGTGTGTGTGCGTGTGCGTGTGTGTGCGTGTGTCCGGGCAGTGTGTGAGGGCTAATCAACAGAGACGGCTGGGCCGGGGAAGGTCAGGGAGGAGATTGGGCTGTGCCTCAGACCAACTGTAAAAGGCAGCCCCCCGCAGCAGAGCCCCTGGGAATAAGGAGACCCCTGGGATGGGGTTTATTAAAGCAGGGGAAGGGTGGTGCTGGAAAACCCTTCAAAGCTCAGTCTTAATCCTTTTCCACACCGGCCCTCCCCCAACCTCTCCCCCCCCCCCCCCCCCCCCTCCCCCTCCTGCCCAATTTAATCTCCGACATTACATTAACATTCCCCATTTTTCACAGTAATTTGGGATCCACTGTATGCCACGACCACCTACATTTATTCATTTGCCGTGATTACCTGCTGCTGAGCCATAGCAATGGATGATTTAACCTTCTCACAGCTAATTTCTCCTGATTTGCCGCCGCAAAAGCCGCCCAGGCTAAACGTGACCTTTTCCTCTTTTATTATCGCCGCCACAAACAAAGTGACAGTAATCAGGATAATGAGTGGCTGTAAAAAATGTAAAAAAAAAAAAGCAATGGGATGGAAAACAAAGCAATGCAAATCAATTAGGATTTCCAGTTGTATATGCCAAACACGACGGTGAGTGATAGATTTATCCAGCCACTGAATGGTAATGTTTCAGCATCACTATCAATAATGGCGCCGCTAAATTCCCTGTGGACGGTTTATGATGTTTATGAATTCGATGTGCGTGTCTGTGTGCGTGAGTCTCTTCCCATTAGCTTTTGTGTCTGTTAGTGAGCGCGGCGCGGTAAATCAGTTATCCTCATAATGTGGATGAGGAGAGAGAGTAAGAACAAAATGGTGTGACGTCAGGGAAAACTTCTTCTTCTTATTCTTCTTTTCGCATCTTCGAGGTTTCGCAACTTGCCCTAAAACTCAGTCGATGACAGCAAAGTGAACATTGATCGTCTCCACGGAAACCACAACCAACCGTTGGAGAGTTCAGTGACCCGACAGAGACCATATTGAGCACAAAATAAGTTTTGTCTGCAAAAGGACGTCTTCATTGTAAGCCGGCAGAAATCGTAGCAACTTCTTTCAAAGTATGCTTCCCGATATAGAAGCCTCATAGGGCACGTCAACCCTCTTAGGTCCTGGGGTTGTACGAGTATTAAAACTCTGCTGGAAAGATTGCTTTGAGGTCCTGTATTGTGTTCTGTGTTGCCTCTCAACGATAAGGGAACTTTTTTTTTGGTAACCACCTGTGAGTAAGTGCAACAAACAATCAGTGGTCTGTCTCTTGCTCACTCCCAGCCGAAAACACAGAATGCAATCTGTGGAATGAGAACCTGTGTTTGTTCTGGTGGTCACAACTGGTGTAAAGTGGTGGAAGTGTGTGTGCGTGACCTCGGGGTGGGTTGAGAGACACACGCCCTTTTGTGTGACTTAACAGACGGCGCCATCACGTGACCAGGCCCAACCTTTACACCAGCGGTGTAAATGAACATGTATGCACTCAAACAATGCGCCTGCCATTTGGAAGGACAAACACCCCTATCCGGCGCTGGGCTGTGTGTTAGAGGCCTAAAACAAATGGTGATATCCGAACGTAATTAACTTGAGCAAACGTTGATAACAAAGGTTGGAGTGAGTGGCTGGATTTGGCTTGCTCTTAGTAAAATAGTATAAAATTTGACCAGATGATATTCCTAGGGTTTCACCAGCTTTGGGTAGGCCTGCAAACTAAAGCACACAAATCTATAGCGGGGCTTTCATTTGATCAGACAAAGTGCATCTGATGAAGGACATAATGGTTGAGATTTACGACGGCTGTGTTCTTCAACCCACAGAAAACAGCCTGGTTTAAAGACAACGGTTGACTATTTGCGTTATTTTCCGCTGCAGGGAGTCGATCTGTGTTAGCACGTCCGCCCACTTTAGACCACAAGAAGATTACACACAGTGGATTGGACTGCATCTATGGCACATGGACACTCTATAAGTTCAGATGGGTTTGACAAAGTGCGCAGCCTGTGTGGGCGTTGTTGAATCTGAGAAACTGTTTGGTTGAATTGATTGATTGTGTATTTTCATTTGGCTTGCCAGTTTAAAACAGATCTCCAAACCAAGAAAGATCTATCAGTACACATTGAACACTTAGAAAAAAACAATTTGATGCAACCATTCTGGAAGTCGGTCGTTAAGATAATAATTTGGGCTCTTTAAAGTTTCTGGAAACAGCAAAAGCGAATCACAGATGAATCAACCTAAAGGTAGGTAGGGTAGGCGAACCCTGCCTGATAAACAGATAGAGTAACATAGATTTTGAAAGTATCCAACGGAAAAAATCCCACCCCTCCCTTCAGGCCTCCTTCTCAAAGCCACTCCCTCAAAACACCTGATTGGCTTGCTGGCTTTAGCAATATGTCTGCCTGGCTTGATGGAAGACTCCAGTCATGTGCAATAGGTGCAAGGGCAGAGTGTGTGCAGGTAGGCGGGTAGGCAGACAGCTAGGCCATCCAATCAATGCACTCGGGTCGAATGAAATGATTGGCCAGGCTTATTACATGCCCGCGACAGCCGCAGATACCAGAATGATTCTCTTTTTTTCCTCAGATCAAATGATTTTTTGAGGGCTGCTAGGATGTTAAGAGAATTTCAACAAATCCAACAAAAAATGATTCTAAAATAAATTGCCAATTGATGGCTCATGTTTGGTGCAGCACACCTTCTGAATTACAAAGTGCAAATTCAAAACTTGAACAGAGACATGGTCAAAATCCCATTCATTGTAGAACCAAGCAATCATGTTTCCACTGGTATGTGACTTGAAAGCAGAATTACTGGTCAGCAGAATTGTTTAAAAGTTTGTTTAATAGTAACTCTGAGTAAGTTTTAATGTCTTTCTACTAGATGAGTACATTATCATTTTAAGTGAATCCATGTACCTCCCAGGAAACTGGTGAACCCTCGCTTTACCAAAACCATACATACATGTTTTGCCATAAATATATTTTATCATAATCATTTTACCTTAGAACATCAATTGTTGCAATTATGGGCTTTGCACCAAAACAATATTTCAACTTAATTGACAGATTATGGGTTGAATTCAACATCCTCCCAATTCATCCCACGTACTAAATCAACTTCTATAATGCAGTTTAGAATAAATACAAAGTGGAGGCTAACCCAAACAAACATAGAATTAACAACGCTTGACTTAAGCAATTTCAAGAAGCTTCTTTGACGTCTTTAATGACATTTGTTTTGCACAACACCTGCCATTTTACAATGATGCTCCATATTTATTGTGGCCGTCGCCAAAAGAAGCAGCAACAACCACAAACAAAACACGCACACGGTGTGCGTGTTTTATAGCTTTTTATAACCCTGGCCCGTATGCAGGGAAAAACACAGAGATCCACAGGCTGATTTATAGAAGGGAGGGACCGGTGAACTGCAATCAGCCCGTTTCCATCAGTGTTAGGCCTGCCCGACAGCCCCCAGCTGTCCCTGATGGGGCAGTGGGGGGGGGGGGGGGGGGGGGGGGGTGGGGGTGCACGTGTTAAAGTGCTGCTGTTTTAATGCCTCACTCACTGGGATGGAAAACGCGCACACACAAACGCACGCACAAACGCACGCACACACACACGCACACACACACACATTAACACACATAGACATGTACACATGTTATGCATGCACATACGCACGCACACACACACACACACACACACACACACACACACACACACACACACACACACACACACACACACACACACACACACACACACACACAGTAACAGGACACTCGCACAACATTCCATGGACATGCTCACACAGCCATACTCATGCATACAACAAGTGTTCACACATTCACATACACGCATTTACACATAAATGAAAAATTGTGCACACAAACTGAAAAAGGGTTATTTTGCTCAGGGAATAGATCCCGATAATACCGATGTGGATTTTAAATGTTAAACGTTACAGACATTGATTGTCCATTAGGAGCGTGTCAGGGTAAATGTCAGTGGCAGGCAAAGAGATACGTCACAGGATGGGTCGATCGATGACATGTGATCAATGCGATCTTTGTTTCAGGAAAATGATCAACCAAAACTAATCAGAAAACAAGACATGTTGCATCCACTGCAATGATGACATTCATATTCTGATTGCATTTAGGTCACATCTGAGTTAGTATCAATGCAAGAGTGGGCTTGGCAACCAAATGTCAAAATAACAACAATTGCTGCTGTCATAGGGAAAAAACAGCCCAGCAAAGCCTGACTTCCATGTGTTGCTGCCTTTTTATTATCCTGTGCCGTGGACAATATTGAGTTCAAAGTCGGAGGATAAAGCAACGCGCATTTTTCATCATCATCGTACGTCTTCTTTCTCCACAGCGGACACAGAGAAAGAAAACCGACCCACAAGCTGTTTGGCATCTCGGAATTTAGGACACACTTCCCTCGAGGGATCCGGAAAACATGATGCACACTCCCCTGATACTGAATAGCCCGCGTTCAAAGAGGGGCACGCCTATTTAAGCAGCCCACACCGGCCCACCACTGAAGCACCACGATGCGTTTATCAGCGCTTTCGCATATCTTTCAAAACCATTCTCTGCCCTCTTTCCCGGTTGGCAGCTCCCTCTAACCCCTGATACCTGTGACATTTATGGATTTCAACCCATGCTGTATGAGAGACCCGGGCCGCCCCACCTGATCCCCTCTTTCCAACAGCGGGTCAGCCTCACGCGATGCCTGTTGCCCACTTCGTACAAAAATAGCTGATCCGGCTAGCATTATTTGCAGGCGCTGTGTTGGAAGGCAGCTATGACCTCGCCACGGCATTGCATTTGATAATTGGTCGAGAAAAATTATATAATAATAATATTAATAATAAAACACCAAGCAGACGTAACCCTTTTGGGGAGCAAGGTCATTCTGACTGGGTGTCAGAGAGAACACGCGGCCTTATGTATTTTTCTCTTGTCCTTCCCTACAGTCTGCCCCTCTCTGCCAAGGGAAAACTATATAGCGAAAGAGCAGATATTTACTGTCTCACCATCGCTGCTATTAGAGCCCATTTCGGAGTAATCTCTTTGTTGTTGTGGTTGCAATGCACAATGGCTGATCCTCCAATTAGCTGTCACTGTGATTTCCCATCGCTGTTTCAGTCTCATCGGAGACCTGTAACAGAGAAACAACAACAAACAACCGACCCTGTGGGAAGCAGACGCTTCTAGCTGCAGCTCCTTTCAGCTTCATGACAAACGCCGGAGAAAAAAACGTATTGAAAAGCTGCTCTGTCGGTTGGCCGTGCGGAAAATCCAGACTTTTATTGATTTTTGCCGATTTAATACATTTGACTAACTTACGGCTCCGTTCCAATGAGGAGTCACGCGGTATAATTCGCTTGTTAAGCATACGGGACACTAAACTTTAGGATTTTTGGAGGATCTTTTCATGAGTGCTGGCTTTGGCTACGGTTAGAATCGAGTTACAGCTGTGGTGACGCAATGATCGTTGCAGAGTGGTTCACTTCTATTCGGCTGCACACTATTTCTAGCTTAGCCTGAAGTCAACCCTGTCCAATAGCCAATATGGGACTGAACACAGCTGGAAATGTTAGAATACATTAAAATATGAATAATGAATAAAGGTATATGAGGTTGCATAGACCATGGCTGCCTTTTCTATATGTTGGAAATTATGAATATTGTTATGTCCAAAATAGAAGATTTCATTTCAAGAGCATATCACCAATATGCAACCTAGTGTGAGAATTCAGTTTACCCTAAGTGAAACAGAATTCAAACGTGTACGAAATGTAAACACACCGACGTTGGCGCTAGATGTCTTTGGGTATGGATTGCTGCCCTCTGGGTAGGAACCGCTAACAAAGGAAGCATATTAGACTGTGACTCCTGGATTGTAAAAACACAGGGTTCTGTCTCCTAATTTGGCAGACCTTTAAGTTGATGTTCCCTAACAACTGGCGGAGAAAATGGCACGAGGCTGTCAAATCATTCAGCAAAATGCAGAGCCGAGAAGGGGAAGGAGAAAAAAAAAGATGTCGACTGAAGGAGTTCATTATTTTCCTCCTTGCACTGTCGGATTTATCTCTTGTAGTACCATCTGAGGGTCAATTAGCACTAGAGTTATTTCCCAGAAGCAGCTCTGTTTATCTCCGGAGACTGTTTTTTTTGCTTGTCGAGCTAAAACTGTCGTTGGTGGCTGTTTAACCAGTAGGTAAACACAGTAATATTACCAATAGCCCTATGCTTTTCTTTAAGAAAGCCTTGGAGCAGGAGTGGAGTGCCTCTTTGCACAAATCTTTCAGTGCTATTTCATGTTCTTAAAATCGTTTATTGGTTTTCTTTTAGTAAAATATTATTCTACATTCATGAGTTGGTATTTGTATTATTCCTTTGCCTCTGTACCTGAGCTAAATAATTCAATTCCATAAATAATGAAATAATGTCTAATAATAGTAATTTATTTGGCATATTTTCCCTGTCCATCTGTTGTGGCCCCTGCAGAATACAAATTACAGACTCCAGCAATGGGTAAATCTCATGTATTGTGACAATTTAATTTCAGGCAGTGATATTCTTCACGCAATATGCAAAATTGTGTATATTGTCATCAGCCTCGTTCCTCGGCAACTGGGCCCTTATCTGACCCGAGCAATCCTCTCATCAATTTCTAAATAATTACTGTGACAATGGTTGTGACAGGATGTGCACACAGGGATATGCTATGATTATTTCCTGTGGAGATGGAGTGATAGTTGGATCGACTGCTTCTGGAGGCTGCCTTGCAGAAAAGGGCTTTTTGAGTTTTTCACCCATCTCCCATCGCGTAGAAAATATCCTATTTGTATCACTATATGTAGTGTAAGGTTGAGTTGGTTTGATGCCCAAGTAAATTGTTCTGCGTGTTGTGCTTTTTGTACAAAATCGTAAAAATAATTTTACAAACCATTTAACAGGCTTTAAGGTTGGCTAAAGCATTTCGTCTTAAATCGCAGTACAATCGCAACATTTACTACAAGCAACCATAATAAAAAATGCAGAGGAAGAAAATATTTGCTACATTAGCCTCTGCAGAAGATCTGCACTGTCGTGTATACGTCCTGCACAATACATCATGACATCACATCACAACGACCGCCTAGCACACTTCACATGTATAGGAGCATTGGAATGCTATTGGCAGTCATGCTGTTTTTCTTCATTGGATAGTAAGTCATCGTGAAATGATCCGTCATGATGCAGAGACATTTTGTGTTTAAAACTGCCACAGCGATTCTCCTGCGAGACGTTACACGATAACGCCTGGTGATGGTGTATTTACGTTTATTAGGATTTAACGTTACTACAACTCTCCCGAGTCCTCACAAGATGGTAGTGGACCACGCAACAGTAAAATCCCATGATGCCTTCGGATGCACACAGCTTCTCTGTTCTTCTGTTCTGTTTCTATTCTTTTTTTTTGCCAAGGTCTGTACAATGCTTAATTCATATCTTCTCAGTGGGGAGGACTCCCAAACGTTTGAATTAAAGCTGGGGAACTATTAAAAATGTATGATTTGTGTGAGGAGGGTGACCTATATTTTCAGTGCAAATAAATAAATAATCAGGGGGTTTAGAGGCGGACAGGAGGAGGGGGGGGGATACGGAAGGGGTGGGGGGGCAGGGGGGGGGGGGGGGGGGATGCATGGTACAAAGGAGAGGCTAAATAACATTATAACAATAACGCTGGTCGTTCTCACACCGAGGAAGTAATGGAGGCTAATCCAATTCATTCCTCCCTGCTCCCTCCAGTCCCTCTCCCTGCTATAATCTCTCCATCCCATAATAACACTACATTTTCCCCGGCAACCCCTGCACGGCTGTGTTTGTATCGTAGCTCCCTGCTGGGCGGTGCGGGGCACATTAGACCACACCTTGATCTATATGGTCCGGGGGAGAGCCATTGGACGACCACAGGACAATGTTGTAGTAAACAGTACACAAAATACAATGAGCTCTACCATGAATAACACAATAACTAATACATTAAACAGGACAAGAATTAGGTTAATGGACACCGATAATAACAAAGTCGACAAAAGAACAGAAAGAAAGTTCATAAGGATTATTCATGCACATCCCACTTTACAAGCTTTTTTGTCTTCTGAGTTCAGAACCAGTGTCCTTTTTTGTTTGGGAACTTCCATGAATGTTGTATTGAGCAATAATGAACCGGAGATGGATAGGCAATAAATACTTTATTGACTTTAACATCACATTCGTGCGCCGGGAGAAGAAGTAGACCAGGCAGCGAGGAGGCTTGGAGCGAGACTAGACTCCGCTCCGCCTGCTGTTGCTGTGTTGCCTTATTCAACATGAGCACCCAGACAGCGATCGGGGTGACTGTCCTGTTGACAGTGACGGGCTGGCTCTTCTGTTTGTGTTCCTCAGTCTTTCTTGAGAGACTCTGTCTGCCTGTCTATCTTCCCCCTCCCCCTCCTCCCCCACTCTCTCCGTCTCTCACTCTCTCTCGCCCCGCTGTCCCTCTCTGTGTGTTTGTCTGGGCGCTGTCTATATGGATCTCCTCTTCCCTTTGACCATGGAGTGTGGAGATAACAAAAAGCGCTGGGCCGACTGGCCTATCTCCCGCTCTCTCTCCTCACTGAACTGTCCCTTACCTCCACCTGACTGAAGTGGCTTTGCAAAAAATTGAATGGAAATAAAAATAATGGAATAAAATTGAAATGTGAGGATGAGAGGAAAGAAAATCAACACCTCTAACGCCAACACCAGGGGTCCAACTGCTGTTGTCTGTCCCGTGTGTGTGTGTGTGTGTGTGTGTGTGTGTGTGTGTGTGTGTGTGTGTGTGTGTGTGTGTGTGTGTGTGTGTGTGTGTGTGTGTGTGTGTGTGTGCGTGCGTGCGTGCGTGCGTGAGTTCAGCCTCTGTTTCACCATCTCATCCACAGACATCAAACATAGATTGTTCAGAAAAGTGAACTCACATAAACACACACACACACACACACACACACACACACACACACACACTCTTTTAAGCCTGAGTCAAGGCTTTTATTCCGTAAATATTTCTTTCATTTTAAGGGCTTTTTTTATGAGCCAAAGGTCATCTTGTTATCTCGTTCTGGCTTTCCTGACTCGTTAGTTTCCAACCTGAAGTCTGTTTCTGGTCCCCTGAACCCAAGGACAAAAAGCACACCCTCCGCCTTTGATAGAAGATTAACCTTTTATTTGACTTTTCTGCAAAGGCCGTTCTGTCTTTATAGTGACAAATAAACATCACGCGAATGAGCTCTGTTTATGGGCGCGTGCATGTGTGCAGTTGCCTAGTGCGTGCGTGTATTTGTGTGTGTGTGTGTTCATGTGTTTGTGTGGGCT
>NC_044062.1:6467293-6495577 GCF_902167405.1 Gadus morhua
GAGAGAGAGAGGGAGGAGGGAGAGAGAGAGAGAGAGGGAGGAGAGAGAGAGAGAGAGAGAGAGAGATGCGATATGTGTTACAGTACCAGGAAGCCATAGACGTTTCTGGGCTAAACCAAAACGCTCGTGTACAAAAGGACACATCCGAACTGCAATGCAGATCTCATGAAATATGAGCTGAATAAAACATACCACTTGCCCTGTTTAGAGTCTCTGAAAGACTCGGGGAAGAGTGATGCAGTGGTGATCTATCTCATATATATCTAGCTATCCGTCTCTCTATCTCAGACTCTCTCTGTCCGTCCATCTGTCCCTCATTGCATCTAACCATCCTACCTCATCCGTCCATCCCTCCGTCTCATATGTCTGTATATCAAATCTGTCTCATCTATCTACCCCGTCTGCCTATCTATCTGTCTGTTTGTGTATCCGTCTAGATATATATACAGTATCTACGGTTGGTAATCCATTCATCCGTCGCGTGTATATGCATCATCTCTGGATGTCCCCCGTCCTCTCTATGACTCCCTCTCAGCGGTTAAGCAGACGTTCTGACAGCCTCCGTGCCATTGGCTGGCAGTTCAGCACTCATCAACCACATGGCCGGTCCCCCCCTGGGCAGAACTCTCTGCTCACTGCTACCCCGTTAAACTCTAGTCTCACAAACCAGACTTGGGATTCATATTCTCAAGTCTCACTTCAAACCAGGGGTTTCACTTTCTTTCGCTTCATAGTTGTTTGGACCAATCATGTCGCTGGAGGCCGGGATCTGTGAGCGTGTAATTGGCCAACAACAGCGAACGGAAACCTGGACAGCTCTAGTTAACAGTAAAAAAAAAAAAGGTGTCTGTAAAGGTTTCAAATCCACACGGTCTGGAGCAGCAACCGTAGAAATAAGCTTATTAAAATCCCCTTTTTGGCAGGTTTTGTTTCGGGAAAAAGGCTTGGGCTCTGAACAAACTCCCCCCAGAAGTTCTGCGATGTCATAGTAGAGCCCTACGGTAGAAGAACAACCACTACTTTTACTAGGACTAGTAGGAATGTATGTCATTAGAGACGCCCGAATTCAGAGACAAACTAAAACATGATGACCGTAGTTCTGTGGAAGGACTAGCGTGCAGATACAATTCTGGATGGATTGTGTCGATTTTTAAGGGATTATCAAGGGAAAGGGGGCTTCTGTTGGGGTTTCCGTTGGTCTGTGTTGAGACACTGAGGTTAGAAACTTTAAACATTTAAAGATAGTAACGTTTTTTTTCCCCCAAACGTAATCTTTCCAAAAAGTTCACCCTGTCTAATTCCAAGCAGGCCGAAGCTGCGTTGCAAGTTTCGAAAAGAAGAGAGAGTTGGATAAACAAATAGAATATTGTAAAAAAAAAACCGTAGCCTGATGTATTCAGTCGTTATGCTGAAAGCCTTGCCTGGAGCTCCAAGCGGTCACAGAGAAAGAAATTCAAATCCCCATCATTAAAACATTGGTTCATACTCCGAAGGAAGGTGCAAGGCACCACCTCAACCAACGACAGGCCAACATAATACACAAAAATAAGCTCTTGAATTGGATGGATGTAGCATTTGAGTTAGCATATAGTTTCCCCCAATAAGCAATTTCATGCTTCCACCGAGGAAACGGTGCATAATTCAAAAGCGCCCAGAATAATTGAAAAACAAACTAATCAAACTATACCTGTAGCTGTAAGCAGGAGTCTTTTGACATGTTAAACTGTTGACTCTCTCTCTTGCTTAGCAGACGGCATTAAGCACAAGGGTGACATTCACCACGAAGAGACAACATATTGCATTGTAGAGCCTGAGATCTATAACGCCTCCGACAGTGATATTCGAATCAGCCTATTTCCCAAAACATTATGGAGATACGCATCCCGTCATCCTGATCGGCTCGGGCCGGGCAGCTTTCCAAATCCCCATCTTTTGGAGAGAGTGAATTTTTTTCATCTTCGGTTTTCCATCTTGTTTGTGGATCATATTTTATTCTCAATTCTGTGTGTGTGTGTGTGTGTGTGTGTGTGTGTGTGTGTGTGTGTGTGTGTGTGTGTGTGTGTGTGTGTGTGTGTGTGTGTGTGTGTGTGTGTGTGTGTGTGTGTGTGTGACTGTGTTTGTGTGTGTGTGTGAGTTTGTCTGTGTGTGTGTGTTTGTGTGTGTGAGTGTGTGACTGTGAGTGTGTCTGTGTGTGTGTGTGTTTGCTGGTGTGTGTGTGTGTGGTGTGTGTGTGTGTGTGTGTGTGTGTGTGTGTGTGTGTGTGTGTGTGTGTGTGTGTGTGAGAGTTGGTCTGTGTGTGTTTGCTGGTGTGTGTGTGTGTGTGTGTGTGTGTTTGCTAGTGTGTGTGTGTGTGTGTGTGTGTATGTGTGTGTGTGTGCGTGTGTGTGTGTGTGTGTGTGTGTGTGTGTGTGTGTGTGTGTGTGACTGTGTGTGTGTGTGTGTGGGGGTCTGTGCTGGTGAGGGTGTGTGTGTCTGGATGGATGTGTGTGTGTGAATAATCAGGCTTCTATACAAAGTAAAGATTTAGAACACTAATACTGCCACCTAGAGGCGGCTGTGAGGTCCCCATTAACAAATGTTTACTGGTTCGATAAAGATGCATTGAGCTTTTTTAATGGGTTTTCAAACTTTTAATGGGGTTTATAAAGAAGAAAACACACTTGATTTGACATGTGGCTTTGGTGTCAATAGTTCAAGTCTTTATTATGTCGTCTGTTATTTTAACTGGACTCGTATTGAGCTTTTCTTTGCTGCGGATTTGGTTCCATCCTTTGGGTACAATGAGCTGACCCTTACTTGTTCAGTAAACACAAGTAGAGAGAGAAGGTTTGGATCTTTGAAGCTTGGATTCCTCTATTTGCATGGTTGATCTTTCTCTTTCAGTTCATTCATTCACTCTCATTCACTCACTCTCTCTGTGTCTGTGTCTCACTCACGCAGTCTTTCTTATCCTTTCTAACGCGCGCACACACACACACACACACACACACACACACACACACACACACACACACACACACACACACACACACACACACACACACACACACACACACACACACACACACACACACACACACACACACACACACACACACACACACTTACCCTCTCTGTCTCTTTCTTCATCTCTTACTCACTATCTCTCTCAGCATCTCTTTCTTTCCCTCCTTCCCTCTCCCTCCCTCCCCTCATTCTCCCCCCTTCTCTCCCTCTATCCCCCCCCCCCCCCCCCCCCTACCCCCCTCCCCCCTTTCCTCCCTCTCTCCCCCTCTTACCCTCTCCCTGTGGGGTTGGTCCTCTTCCCTGATCTCACCTAGCTGGTCCCAGACCTCCACTTCCTCCTTCCCGGAGCCACTCCGCCTCGCCGCTGACTCCCAGAAGCCCTGCCAGCTCTTCATCCAGCGCCAGTAATTGCCCCGGCGTTTACAAAAGAGCTACTTGTTGTTCCGAGCGTGGGAAGATTTGTATTAATCGCGTTGTGTTCAACACTACCGATGAGCACGCCTATTAATAACCCGCCTGCCTTTTGATGTAATATCCTGCTCATTTCCTCCCTCTGATCCCGTCCCGTAATTACAATTATTCAGGGTCTTTTTTTCTCCTATTGTGATGTTTCGTTTTCTTTCTTTTATGTATTTATTGCTTCAAGGAGGTAATCCGACCCCTTCTCCAGTCTACTGTTGGAAGGTGGCGGGAGGGGGAAGGGGGGTTGCATTTCTCAATGACTTTTTTCAGCGTACTTTAATTAAATCCTTTATTGGAAGAGAGAGAGAAAGAAAGAAAAGAAGCTCTGGCTATTGTGCTCTCCATATTTCAGAGAGAATGGACTATACAATTCCTTATAGCTTATGCTGACCTTCGTTAATCGCCTCTCTCTGGCGGGGCTCTGTGAAGCCATTCCTCTATCTCGTTCAATGCACACCTTGGATCTTAATGGCCTTTTCATTGGTCTTTTAATTGAGCCGTTGGAAGAGTGTTAAATGTCCCTCTATCTGTAGCTGTTGGAACCTGGCCTGCTTATAAACTAGACTCGCTTCGTAAGAGAAATGGCTGGCTCACCTTCAGATATCCCTTATTCATTCATTGTGTGGAGGAGGGGAGGAATGTCGGAGAAACACATATTTAAAGAGAAGCTAAACGCTGAAGTCAAAGCAGAGGGACAGCGCCATCTCTGGTGAAACGAGGGTGATTGCAGTCGCTCTCTTGGAGAGGAGGCAGAGGGTGAGCGTGCTGATGTCAATCGTCACACAAACTATAGCTAGCCCAAGGGGAATTAATCCCTTGCACCGATTATGTTGGCCAATAGCATGTGTAATGCTATTGTGTATTTTTTTTGTGTTTTTGTCAATCTAGACAATTGAAAAGAAAAAGGTCAGATGGGATCCCCATCAACAAAAACAAAAAAGGTTTGTTAACATGATTGCTATGTCAGAACATCCTGCCAACCATTAAATAAGTATTTTTGATCACCTTGATACTCCTAACCTAATTATTTCATGATTGAATGATACAAATGCCGGTTTGCATTGACGCTAGAATATCCAATTCCACATAATCTTACAGTTGTAGTTCCGCCAGCAGCCAGCAGATGGCAGGGCTCCCCCAGAGTGGGTTCAGATCGAGGCAGCACTGGGCGGTTGAATACCAAAACATCTCCGGGAACAGAGTTAAGTGCCTACGGTGGTACTGGCTACTTAGTGTTAGATTTGCCAAGGAGGGAACGGCGAAAGTTACACTTTTAACCGATCAAAATGAATTTAGAAGCCCATGGGATTTCCCCTATGAGTCTGTGACCTTTCCACCTCTCTTTCCTGCTGGAGGGATTACAGAAATTTAAGAAGTGATATGCAAGGAGCTAAAACAATAAGGCAGAGAGAGAGAGTGACTAACTGCATGTCATATCGATGCAAGGCCCAAACATGTTAGAAAACGTTCCTAGCGGCATTATAAAGGGTTCTGCTCAAACAACATGAATACCGATGCATGAATGTGTATCATCCTATTCCGCAAGGTACACCTGGATAATTAACCCCCGGTTTTTAACTCCACCTAAGCCACCTTTCCCTAGTTTAATATCGGCCTAAGCTTGTATATATTCCGACATCGGGCCGAAAACCCAACTTGTTTGTTTAACATTTTGCGGTGGGGAATTCTTTGGTTACTCTTCAGACCTGTGTCGGTTTTATTGGCTTGTGTGGGATATGGGCAGGAAACCAGAGCTAATGCCCCTTCCCCACTTCAAACGGGTACCAGGAGCCCTGAAATGTCATGGGCTGGTTGGGAAGGGGAGGGGGGGGGGGGAGAGAAGGGTAGGGGGGGTGGATGAGGAATAGGAGGGAGGTTGAGGAGTAGGAGAGGCAGGGGGGGAGGTATAGGGTGATGAAGGGGGGGGGATGAGGAGTAGGAGAAGGAAGGGGGAGTAGGAGGTAGAGGGGGGGGGGTGAGGAGTAGGAGGTGGGGGTTAGGAGGTAGTGGGGGGGGGGGGGAGGATGAGGAGAAGGAGAGGGAGGGTGTGTGTGCCTGGGGGGGGGGTGAAAGTAAAGGGTTAGGGAGGAGAGAGAGAGAGAGAGAGAGAGAGAGAGAGAGAGAGAGAGAGAGAGAGAGAGAGAGAGAGAGAGAGAGAGAGAGAGAGAGAGAGAGAGAGAGAGAGGGAGGGAGGGAGGAGGGAGGGAGGGAGAGGGAGAGGAGAGAGAGAGAGAAATCCACCTGGCTGAAGCGGCCCCGTCCACAGCTCAGCCTGGTCCTCCACGCTGCTTATCAGTGGAGCGTTCGCCGGGCAGTGCTGAGGCAGAACAGACCGCACCGGGGGGGGGGGGGGCTTAGCGCGCAGAGCGGTCCCACTCTGTGTCAGCTACGCCCGGGGTCAACCCCAGGGACAGGAGTGCGGAGGTGGAGGAGGAGGAGGTGGAGGAGAAGGAGGAGGAGATGGTGGGCAATGCGCACGTTGAACGTCTCAACGCTCAAACCCAAGGCAGATGTGTTGTGTGTGTTTCTTCGGGGGGCCGCGGTGCGTGTGAGGTCGTGCCGTTCATCATCCTGACTTGAAGCTGCTCCCAGGGCTTGAAGGGGCTTCGTTGATTCATGTTTATTTGTTTTTTAACTTCTACGTGTGTGTGCGTGTGTGTGTGTGTGTGTGTGTGTGTGTGTGTGTGTCTGAGTCGCTCCTGCAGCTTTTCACATTGGAAATGTCGGCGGTTTTACACTTGGAGTGTGGCCGCCTGACGTGTGTGTGTGTGTCTGTGTGTGTGTTGCTGGTCACTGAGAGAGTCCTGGGGTTTCCTTTCTACCGGTGCCAAACGCGGTGTTTATAGCAGTTTGTCTCATTTTCTCCAGTGTTAATTTATTTCCATGGAGGCAGCCATGACACGCTCTCTCCTAAGGGTAGTTTTGTCTCCATGTGTGGCTTCCCAGGGCACAGCCTTTCTCCCTCACCCACCCACCCCCTCTCTCACCTGCTCCCTCTCTAAATGTCTCTCTCTCTCGATATCTCTCTCTCTCTCTCTCTCTCCCTCTCTTGATGACTCTCTCCCTCTCGCTCACTCACTCTCTTTCTCTCTCTCTTGCTCTGTCTCTCTCAATTTCCGTTTCCCTCACTCTCTCTCTCTCGCTCTCTCTTGCCCTCTCTCACCCTCTCTCTCTCTCACCCTCTTCCTCTCTCTCACTCTCTCTCGATGTCTTGCTCTCGCTCTCTCTCTGTCTGCATTGTTTATTCCATTTCTGCCCTCTCATAACTGCTTTTCCGGCAGTAAATATGACCTACGTTGGGTGTGTTGTATAAATAATCACAATTCACTGGTTGATATATCTTGGAAATAAAAACAACACTTATTAAATCACTAATACTATTAAATAGCAACCCTTTCACACTGTAGCTGGGTGGGTCTGGCCTTCTGTTTGCCCGTCTGCCCATCCCTCATCTTTTTAGTACTGTGTAGTACTAAAAAAGTACTGTGCTCCTCTGTTACAACGTCTGGCCCTGCTAACGCATGAGAAATATGTTTCTTCTAAAACCATAATTAATTCTGTTATTTGAAGAGAGATTCAAAACAAGGCCTCTGAGACTCATGGGTGGCTTCAACACACACTGAAAACTAATTGGCTCGGTTTCAAATCGACCAATGAGCACAACCCAGATCTGACTCCCCATCGCCTTGCCCCGCCCTCCCGTTCAGATCCTGCTACTGATAACATTATTCGGGAGGGATTGGAAAGGGAGACCCAAAGGTGATACGGATTAAGGCGCTCAATCACCACCTGTTTTTCCCACCTCTCTTAAGTCTCCCTTTGTCATTTCGGGTGGAGGATTATCATTACCCTCCATGCAACGCCCTGATTATGTCTTTGCTCGTGCTGGCTGAAGCTCTCACCCTCTCCCTCAGGTCACTACCTGGAGGTGGAAACATTCTTACCGAATCTTAGAGTCTCACTGTATTGTGTGCTCCTGATAAGGTCTGGGATTATGACCCATGTGTGCTAGACCGTGAAACTCGTGAAAAACGACATGATGTTGTACGACCGGGACCCACATTCTCCAATTCCCTTTAAATCCTCTTCCCTCCCCACCGCCCCTCCTCAACGAGACGAGGACACCTCTCCTGCCCCCGCTTTGGATGTACTCGTTTGTAACGGTTCTTGAATAAATGGACAGACGGCGAGACCATTCTTTTTTATTTAACCAACACAACTACAAAGTAGGTTATCTCTATTAATTTGGCAGCGACAGCTAAAGCTTGACTTGATGCGGACTTAGCACCACGCCATCACTGCCCCCCATCTCCCTCTATCTCCTCTCTCCTCACTCTGCTACACATTGTCTCCCCTCACATCAGCTCGCTCACTCTCTCTCTCTTTCTCTCCCTGGCCCACATGAACACGCACATTACACACAACTTAACACAATCCCTACAACATATTACCCACAACACATCCCGAATATACACACACTACACACTACACACACACATATTA
Source organism: Gadus morhua (assembly GCF_902167405.1). Classification (NCBI taxonomy): domain Eukaryota; kingdom Metazoa; phylum Chordata; class Actinopteri; order Gadiformes; family Gadidae; genus Gadus; species Gadus morhua. The sequence goes on from NC_044062.1 coordinate 6,475,265, forward strand.
CACACAACGACAAATTCTTCAAATGGCTATCAGCTTCCTCTGTGGAGGGGTTTCCTTGACGACCGCTCCCCCCTCCGGAGAGCCGGCGGGGGGAGGCACATGGTGAGCCGGTTGATGGACAGGCCCAGGGGGCTGGCAGGAGGCGGGCCTTAGCGAGGGCCTTCGCAGGACTACGATCTGGGCACTGGAGCCCCCCTGCAGCAGGAGGCCGTGGAGGTCTTCCTCGGTGGAATTCACCACGGCAACGCCGTTCACCTCCACCAGCCTGCGGCGACACAACAAAGACGCGCGTGAACACATACAAGACGCACGTGAACATACAATACACACGTGAACATACAATACACACGTGAACATACAATACACACGTGAACATACAATACACACGTGAACATACAATACACACAGGCACACTACAATCTCAACCAGCGAAACGCAAAGCTCGGAGGGACCGCTCATTATCTCTGGTTTGATTTATTTTCGCTGTATCTGTTAATCTCCATATTGTGTTTTGATTATTATCGCCGCAAAGCTTCGAGAAATCAAGTTAAGTCGTTAAGGTGTTGTGTAAGAAAAGAATGGTGGAACAAGTTCACAGTTGTCTGGGTTAAGACCCTTAAGGTGAGCATTCCTTCCCACTTCTCCCTCAGTGCTTTCTGGCAGGATCCTCCCTGCTGCAGGTAGAAGCAGGACCCAGCAAAGGCTAATAACTTGATTCCAACCAAGTGAAAGGTCATTCGAAACTTCCCTTTCGTCAGTGATGTGTATCACAGACAACAACCTACTTGTAAACTCTGCTCAGAAGACAACAGCCTTCGTATTTCCCACCGGTTGCTACCTGAGAATCGGCGGACATGCTGTAGGTTTATTTTAGGCAAACCGAAAGCGGTTCTCCTCTCTTTAAACCAGCAGCCGTGGCTGTCTCTGGGTCATACGTCAGAAGAAGAGGTGCATGCGTACGGAGTCCAATGCTCCTAAGCAGGGAATGTGTATCCAGAACGCTCTCATGATCTTATCAGTGTTGGTTCGACAGCAGTCGTTTGAGGACGTGGTCGTTTGCCCGTGGGACTCCATCGGCTCTCATCACTGCTCTCCATCAAAACCGTTGCATGTTTGCCCAATCCGATAATTGCATTAATAATAATTACGTGCCTCTTTGCAAACCCCCCGAGAGAGAAGGTTCAGAGAGAACGCACACAGAGAACCTGGGCTACCAGAAACGCGAGCCGTGCTGATTGGCAGAAGCCAAGGTGAGCTACACCCATGCTCCGCCCAGCAGCACAGAGCTGGCGTTGTTCTCAAGTGGACATTGTGTTCTGTGCGGGGCTGACCTGTCCTCCAGGCAGAGTTGGGAGTGGTCCGACTGGGTGACCACCAGGCCTTGACCGGCCCCCCTGGAGCAGCAGGAGAAGCCGTATCGGCTGTCGGGCCCCGGGCACGCCTGGACCACCAGCAGCAAGGCTGGGCACTGCGGGGACAGCAGCTGGCTCAAGGGACCCACGGCAGGGCTTGGCTCTGCTGGAGGTCTCTCCTGCAAGCGTGCAACGCACATGAAAGGGAAAAAAGTGCAGTGTGAGTGAATACGGTGCACTATGGCAGGGCCGGAAGGGTTTGTATAGATCCATACAATGTAGAAGCAGCAACACCTCGAGGGTAAATTATACAGCTTGGAGAGGGCTCTCTGTCTCATGCACAGAAAGCGTCCACGGTACTCATGCGCGGGAAACGCAATGTGACACAGGGAGCCTTTCACAACACAACGTTTTAGGGCACCACCGCAAACCTCTCATTTTCCGCTAGAGCAGCTTTTTAATTATGGTGGCCAGGGGAAGATCAGAGGTCTCTGTAAACATGAACCCTCGTCGTATCTTTAGTGGCCGAACGCCACGTGCTGGAGATGACATTGGCACCGAGCCATGTGTTTGTGTTTGGATCGATTCTTTTACTTAACTTTAATTCACTCGACTTTCTTTTGCGCTCACTCGCGGCCACTGTGCATTGATCCGCGAGACCCAACCGCGTCGAGCCTCTCATGGAGCCACAAAGAGATAGTTGCTGTGGCCCCCTTGTTGTTTTTTTTGTGTTTTGACCGAGGCGTCTGTACTGTATTTGTTTGGAGACGCCAGACACCACGGCGTGGTAGCCACCAGAAGATAAGACGGGCGGTTTGCGTCAGGCGAGAGAGGGGGACCACCGGGAGCTAATGATTTGCTTCGGAAGAGAAGCACACCGCAAGTAGCTCACGGGGCACAGAAATAACATGCAAGGCCAACCGCCAAATTCCAATGTTTCCCTCATGCAGGCCCCCCCCCCCCCCCCCCGCCGCACTTCCCCCCCCCCTTCTCCCCCCTTCTCCCACCATCCCTCCCCCCCTCCCCCAGCGCCTCTCATGGCGTGTGAATGGCTCACAGCGATGGATGCCGTCTTTGCCCCGAGGGGTCAGGGGGTCTAACCAGAGGCCTCTCTCCCAGCTCAGACGGCCGGGGCCAGACAGGATATCAATACGGAAACGCAGTGGAAACCCCTCTCGGAGCGCATGCTAACGCGCATCATTCTCCCCTTTTTTTAGTCTCCCCTCAGAGTTGGCCGTGCGCCAGAGGGGCCCGGCACAATTTTCTTTTCATATTCTCCCTGTTTATCCAGGGGGGATCGTAGGGGAGGGGATGGGGGTTGGGGAGGGGGGGGGTTAAATCCAAGCTCTACCTGAGCCCAGACACAAGAATAAACCTCGGCCTCCCAGATACTCCCCGAGATAGAGGCGGGAGGGGGGGGGGGGGGGGATAGTGCACACCGCACGCCGTTCTAGATTCTTCCTGCACAAAGGTCATCGCCACAAAAGGCCAATCGACGGAGCGGAAGACACAAACATATTGTGGTGCAAACCGTGACACGATTCGAAATACATCCCGACTTTCATGAAGGACATAATTGTTCCTCCGCGGCTTGCAGGGGGGGGAACTACATTGAAACGTGAGCCGCGGTAAGACTCGGTTTTCCCACAGTGTGTTAAAAAATGGCCGGCCTGACGGTTCAGACAACGTCAGACGCAGGAGGAAACAGACGTGATGGTCTTTAATGACAGGTTTCGGAAGGCAGCTTAAACAAGGGGCTGTCACCCTAATTGTTAGCGCTGTTCCGACATGGCGGATCTGAAACGTGATCGACCCCTACGGGGTTCGGGAGGAGTGGCGACTGGGGGCCGCAGGGGAGCTACGGAGGAGAACCGCAGCCCCAGCACCCCGGCTGGGTTCCCGGGAACGCTGCTGCGCGGAGAGACACCCTATCTCCGCTCCGGAGTTAGTCCAAACAAAGGGGTTAGTCGCCGAGCCGCGGACGCTAATCTGACTCGGGGACAAATCTTTAAACTGCCTTTAAATCTTTTAAACGGCGCCTGCAACTGTGAGAACTGACGGGGGTTAACTCCTAGGACTCTCACCCCCAGCCCTCCACCAATCCACCCTCCGCACCCCCCCCTTTTCTAATCGTCTGTCTGAAGTTTCGGGTCATTCCACTTAAACTGCTTATTTAAAAAAATAATTTCCATCATTTGTTGCCCTTCCCTCGGTTCCCTTCACCCCCCTCCCCTCGCCTCCCCTCCCCTCCCCTCCCTCCCCTCCCTCCCCTGCCCTCCCCTCCCCTCCCTGTCCCTCCCCTCCCGGCTCTGCTTTATTGATGCTCTCCAGTTGCAATAGATCCCAGAGATTAGATGGCCCCATGATGAAATATTTCCTCATTGTCTGTAATGCATGGGGGGGGGGGGGGGTGGGGGGGGGGGGGGGCGGCCGACCAGAAGCAAACACGGGGCGGTCTGCTCCTTATTAAAGCCGTGAGCTTTGTCAGTTCCCAGGGCTGCTCTGCACGGCCCTGACCCATGCGCTAACTCTGATTAGGTCATATGATAAACATTAGCACGGCCGCCGTTCCCACCATCTCCCGACTGACTGCAGCCCCGAGGCGGCAATGTGACACGGGGCACCTTTCAAAGGGCGGGCGGCGCGGACCCTTTCACAGCAGCTCGTCGGGGGCTCCCCGGGACGGTGGAAAGGAGCCGTGTCGGGGGTGCGGAGGATCTGCTCCTCAGTGGGGGCGGGGGGGGGGGGGCGGGGGGCTGCAGATAGTTTTACAGTCGCTGGCCCGTTTTGTCTCCTGTGTGCTCCTCCGTTTGGACTTTTGTCACACACATTCCATTGTTGGTATGGTCACAGGCTCTCGGATGTCAACGGCAAAGTCCGTCGGCAAAGTTCCCTCTCTCTCGCTTTCTCTCTCGTTCTTATTCCCGCTCTCTCTCTCTCTCTCTTTCTCTGTTTCTCTCTGTCTCTCTCATTCTCTACAATCCTCTCTTTCTTTCTCTCTCTCTCTCTTTCTCTCTCTCTACCATCCCTCTCTTTCCCTCTCCCTCTCCCTCTCTCCCACTCCCTCTCTCTCTCTCCCTCTCTCTATCTCTCTCTCTTTTTATCTTTCTCTCTCTACCATCTCTCTCTCTCATTCTCACCCTCTCCCATCTCTCTTTCTCTCAACCTCTACCATCCCTCTCTCTCTCTCTCTACCATCTCTCGCTCTCTTGTTCGTTACCATCTCCCATCCCTCTCTCCCTCTCTCTCTCCTCTCTACCTCTCTCTCCCTCTATCCTTTTTCTCAGTGTGTGTGTGTGTGTGTGTGTGTGTGTGTGTGTGTGTGTGTGTGTGTGTGTGTGTGTGTGTGTGTGTGTGTGTGTGTGTGTGTGTGAATGTATGTATGAAGCAAAGCTAGCAGACTGACTGGGCAAGCCCCTGTTTGACACAGCTGCTATAACTGCACAGCTCTAATGAAATGGAGAGAGAGAGAGAGAGAGAGAGAGAGAGAGAATGGGCGAGCGGAGTGAAAGGCAGATTGTTTCGTCGGTTCTCAGCAGAGCAGTAAAATGAGATCAAAGGTGGTGGATAGGAAGATGTAATGTAATATTAGAACAGGAAGTTGGTACAATTTGGTAACTTCACGTGGCGCTAACGAATTGTCAGACTTCGGGGTGTGAATTCATAAGATCAGCTAATCAGTAACTTATCTATATATAAATACATTACAGTTTTTCTCGATTGTATACACACAACAAATGGAACCATGCACACAATCCTGAAAACTTGAAGCTCATGTATCAACTACAAGACTCCAGTGGAAAAAATCGGTTTTGAGAAGAATTTGTGTAGTTTTGACAAAATGATTAACTCTTCTCAGGTTTGTGATTAGAGTTTTGAGAAATTGAGCTATAGTTTCAGAAAACGTGTTTAAACGATTGAGAAAAACTAATGGTGAACCCGCTTAACTTGGTGTTGAAGATACACAATTTGTACCATGTTCCCTATGCTTGTCAGGCGTTTCCATCCTTCTGCATGAGGGGTTGAGCCTACACTAATCATAATCACCTTATCACAGCGATCCTGAAGAGCATTCTTCAGGTGGGCCACCTGTCTGTTGAGATGCACCACGGAGATCTCCGCCTTGAACACCTGACAGTTCAGTTTCATCTTGTCAATGAGGCGGATCTCCGAGCGCCTGCGGGCCGAGACATCACTTAGGATTACCTTTGCGTGACATCTACGCATCTTCAAACACATTCAGATTGAGCTGTCACGCAGGACACGTTGCTGTATGTAAGGAATGGTTCAATACGGTACCATTCCATGTTCCTCTGTGCTGCAGCGTTGCTGATGTTCTCCTTCAGGTTCTGAAGGCTCTGCCTCTTCTCCTGCAGTTGGCTCTGGGCCGATTCCAACCGATGTCTCAGCTCGACGGGACTGAGCTCCGTCACATCCACCTCCACGTCCACGCTCTTCAGCTCAGAGCAGAAGGCCACCAGCCCGTGGTGGAGTTCCTGGACCTTGGCGCCATCAAACACAGAAGCAGAATGACTACCTCCTCCTACTACTTCCCCCTTGTTCGGGGCTCATCATAACAAAAGAAGTAGCAGCCGATGATGAGGGCTAACTAAGCTTTCATGCATTCGATGGAGGCTTGATGGAGATGCTGACCTGGAGGATGACGTGTTGCAGAGAGTCCACCTGCTGGTTCAGTTCCTTGATCTTCTCCTCTTTCGCTGGCTGCACATTCTGGTTTACGTTGTATTGAGAACCGTTCACTTTTGAGGTCTCGCCTTCTGTTTGTTTGTCCTACGATTACCGGATTACACATTGTCACACGATTTGATTTCAATCCGTCTGTAAGAGGATATGCAGTATCAGATCTGGTGATAGCTGGGGGGAGTTGTACCTTTTTACACAGGTGCAACTCCAGTTGTCTCTTGGAGGTTGTCAACATGTTGCCAATCTGTTGATTGGCTGAGAGTCCATCGCTTAGCCCTGTAGAGTAGAACAACTGATGAGATATAGAGATTGGTAAAATACTACCACTTAATGTTAGTGTCTTAAGTGTCCAAGAATATAATGTCCACACTCCAACCTGTGTTGTCTTTGAGCGTAAAGGTGTGCGTATCCTCTGTCAGGCCCAGCATCTTGACACAGGACTCTTTGACCTTCCCCACTGTGGTTTCTTTTGGCGTACGCAGATGGACGATTTGCTCTAATGCTTCAGAAATGAAACCGATACAAAGCAGTTCAAAATTTGGTTGATTGATTCACAGCCATCATTCAGAAAAAAATGTCAGGCACACTGATAGATTTGTAGTGTGGGATCAGGCTGATTCCCTTTAGGACTGTGAATGACCAAGCAGAAATACCCTAGGAGAAATGTATAAGAGGAATGCATTTCTCCTGATGAAATACCGTACCATGAACGGTGATCTCTATCAGCTGAGTGCTCCTCTGCCCCATGCTGCTCTTGGCTCTGTTGAAAAACGGGACAGAGGAAGGTTCCAATTGACTTTTCCCTGTTTCAATTGATTGATTGACGTTTATGGATTGACTTGTCTTGTTGACTTGATATGCACTCTCAGGTGATGGCCAAACCGTAGCGCACCTGAGCATTAGGGAGGAAGGCATCGCGGTGAGGCCGCTCACGTGAGGGGCGGACATGGACTTGCTCATGGACACGAGCGCCGCGGTAAAGCTCTCCACGTTGTTATGAGGCCCAAATGTTTCTGGTGGGGCAGACAACACAAATCCACCCTGAAATCGTTGTCTGCATTCATGGATGTGGCAGTGGAGATGTGTGTGTGAGAGGCTTCATACATTTACAGTTACATTTAGGGCATTTAGCAGACGCTTTTATCCAAAGTGACTTTCAGCAAGTATATTTTGTCAGAAGAAAGAGAGACAACAAAATATCGCTATCGGAAAAGTAAGGATGTTCATAGAACCAAGTGGCAAGCACTAACAATCACTAGGTTAACCCATTCCCTGTATAAAACTAAGATAGCTAGGATAAGATGCTACATGATGCTACGTACTATTTTGAAGTGCACGGATGTACAACATACAATTTGTGTGTACATTAAGTGCCAGGACGTACAACATACAGTAAGTGGGTACCTTACATGATGCCAGGACGTACAACATACAATAAGTGTGTAAGAGGGGAATGGGGGGGGGGGGGGGAAGTCTAGACAAGTGAGTCTAGATGAAATCTGAACAAGTGAGTCTGGGGTCTATTGTAGAGGCTGGAGGAGGGCGACTCATACCGATCAGAGAGTCCAGTCTCCGGGTCAGGCTATTGGGCGGGTGGAGCTCTCTGTAGATGTTGGACAGCAGCAGCTCCCGGTCCTCGGGCGTGGACAGGTGGAGCATCTCCAGGGTGCTGGCGTCCACGGAGGCGATGTCTGCGCCACACAGGTGTCCCTCTGACGAGTCAGGGCAAGTCAAGTTTATTCATATAGCTCATTTAAAAACAACAATAGTTGACCAAAGTGCTGTACAACGCAAGACTACAAATAGGCCTAAGATACACAACAACAGCAAAAACAACAACAGCAACAAAGCAAAACAAAAAAAGGGTCATTTCTGTTGAAGGCCAATGCATAATAGTGAGTCTTTGGTAGCATTTTAGACTGGCTAATTGGCTGGGCAGTTCTCAGGGTCAGGGGAAGACTGTTCCAGAGATTGGGAGCAGCCACAGCGAAGGCTCTGTCACCTTTTGTCTTTAGTCTGCACCTAGGTATATCCAGCAGCACCTGCCGAGCTGACCGTAATTCTCTAACTGGAGCCTGAACACAGAGCAACTCTGACATATATTGAGGTGCCAGCCCATGTAAAGATTTAAAAGCAAACAACAGATTTTTTGCGTCAGGGCAACCCAGAGGTTTGGTTCATCGCACAGGACGGGGGAAGCAGAATCGATCAACCAGTGATAATGAGTAACAGAACCTGTCTTAACTGCCAATCATGTTATTTGTTATTCTAAGCTTTGGTGTAACATGCACTGCATGAGCAAACAGTTTGACAGTTGACAACCAACGAACCGCGGTGTGATTAGTGGTTTGTCATATAAACGGAAATGTTTAGCACTCCTGTAGCTATTTCTTAAAATGAACCCGTGGCATGTTCTTCATTGTTTGCATGTATCTTGTTGTATCTTGTTTTCCAACTTGGTCTTCCTATTCAACGTAATTTTTCTGAGCTAAAGATATGATACAATATGATGAACATAAACGTCTTTCTTATTTGATCTGCGGTCGCCATTACGCAAAATTAGCAATGTCTGCTTTATGACGCAGCCACAGGGCTGGGAGCGGAGACATGGAGGAATGAGGAATGTGTTCTACCTCTGATGAAAGGGAGGCATCTCTGCAGTCCGAGACTGCTAAACCATTGGCAGACTTCATCTGTGTTGAGTCCTGGGAGAGCCTTGGCCCCGTGCCCGTTGTTGTCCTAAAGCAGAGGAGGGGTTACATGCCTGCCGTCTCTCACCACGGTGTGCTCCATAAAGACAAGCTAGATCTGACGAAGACCCATTACTATGTGAACGTACACTTTTTAATATTTGAGACACACACACACACGCACACATGCGCGCATGCACACACACTTGCGCGCACACGCACACATACACACACACACACACACACACACAGACAGACAGACAGACAGACACAGACAGACAGACAGACAGACAGACAGACAGACAGACAGACAGACACATGCAATTCACAACTAAAGATTGCAAAATTCAAATGGAAAGTTGAACTAGTTGTTATGTAATCGTGACTGTGTTTATAGAGCTACAGATTAGACAGATTTAGCACGTCGTTGTGAGCATGTGATCTCACGCTATGATTGACATATCAAAACAGCAGTGTCTATTAGGATGTCACATAAAAAGCCTGTTCTCGGACTGCTTTATAAACCTTCCAAGTTTTACTTTCACTTGCGTGCACAACACAAAATAAATTAAAAGTGATGAATGACGGAACGGATCATCAGCAATTCTGCCTTTACAGGACGACGTTCTGTGTCTTTGTTTTGTGTTGTAGCTAACACACAGATTGCTAGGGATACTGGCGATCTAGCTTGGTAAATCCTGGAGACCGAAGACATGAAATCTCGGTGGATATTTGCAGAGTCATTGCTTTGACGGATCAAGGGGGTGGGGGGAAACATCAACAGAACATGTCCTGTAATTGCGCTGCTTAGCGCTGTGTGTGTGTGTGGCGGCTGCCACCCTGAAAGGCCTCGCGGATGGATTACACTACCTTCTCTGCAAAGTTTCCATTCTGGTCCTTAGACGACTGGGGCATGTAGGACGCTGGACGGCGGGGGCAACGGGGGTGAAGTGAGAAAACAAACAGATGTATTAGGAAAGGACAACGCGGAAGTGAGACGATTTTGAATGTGCGTTTGTTTTGGTGGCTTCTAGCTTGTTTGCTGTTGTGTGTCTTGCTAAACACACTGGAGTTTGGTTTGGAAGGAAAGGCTTGTGAGGATTAAAGTCTGAAGCTGAAGCATATGTCTGGGATGGGGATATTGGGCAGAGAACCTTGGCTTAGCCGATGCCATCGCTGTGTGGGGACAACATTGCAGATGGCTTAATGCGTGCCATAAGTATAGGGCATATAAAGCAGCCTTAATTCCTTTTTGAATCATAATGTCTACAAGAAAACAAGCTGTTGTAACAAATTTCCCAGATGGTCCCAACCCTGACAGAAACCAATTTGATTTTGGCCTCACCAATGGTTATGCGTCGTTGTCGTGACGACCCCTCCTCTTCCTGGTTCTGGGCCGCGGTCTGTCCTATAATAGGGAAGCTAGGGCTCCTTCTACCGTCTCCAAAGCTACAAGACCGGCGAGCTTGATTCTACAGTTTCAGTTGGGTGACATTCATTACAATTGCACCAATGCACATAATACCCATCTTCAAGAACCAACTATCTATTATGCATTTTTCTTTATCAAATTTAACTAATCCTAAAATAATTTGGATGCATTCATTCTCTCAAGGATATTATTATTCATATTATAGCATATTTATTAGACTGAAAACCAACATGCTGCAAGGTGCTAATATTTCATTGTCCCGTAGTTCGGATAAGAACACCTCATCCCAATAATTACAGGCTTTTTCTGTTGAGAAGACTTCAATTCAATGCCTTTTTACCCGTATTGGGGTAGACGTCTCCATCTTGGTGGTGTAAGGAGTCAGATTCAGTTGGGCCCGGAGTAGCTGGGGGCAGCTCATGTCCTTGTTGCTCAGATCATCTTCAAGAGAAAAGACAAAACACATTCAAGGAAGTTGGCATACATCAGTGTTTGGTAATGGCCTCAGGCTCAGGCGATATGATGGAGGACTCCACCAAAGAAAGTTCAAATTGATAGAGCTATTATGAGAGCTATTATCATTGTTGTCATTTTATTCCTATCTTTGGTTCTCAGGCTTTTTGTTTAGCTGAACTTTTTAGGGCACGCTAGTTGCTGCTAATGCTGAAAGCGGCTCCGGCATTGGTTGCCCGGCAACCCTTCCATCAGACAGAGCAGCGTCTGTCTCGTTGATGACATAGTTCAGTGACAAGCCTCGGTTCTCTTTCCCACAGAAAGTGCATTTTCGTCCATTTCCCAAAAGTCACTTGATGGGTGAACACATGTATTTTTTGGGGGGCTAACACAACATGGAAGACTGATGAGGCTATGATAATGGCATCCAAGCGATGGTTGGCGGGCTGGCTCGGGCGGTGCAACACTATGACATCGCTTTGACCAAAGTTGGAGATCCGACAACGTGGCCACAGAAGGAAAACCGTCTTTCCACTTTCATATCGGTGCGAATGGTAACATTATAAGGGCAGACGAATAAAATGGTACTACTAGGTCGAAATAGATTGTTATAACACAAAATATTACAACACTCCAGTCCTGAAGTCTTTCAAGCCAAAAGAAAGGGAAAGAAAATGAGAAAAAAGTATGGATTTCTTCAACACATGTTTTTCATTTCGAGGGCCTGATTCTGAGAGGCAGGACTGACACAGATGAGGTTGTAGAGGGAGTCGGATCAGATAAGACATTGTAATTGGTTTATGTGTGTCAGCAGTGGAATCTTGTCTGGGCCACGGAGAGACAGGGGAGCAAAGACAGCAGGAGAGGAGCTGGAGGAGGAGGAGGAGGAGGAGGAAGAGGAGTATGAGGAGGAACGGAGAAAAGGAGGGAGCTCAATGTAAAAAAAAATAAAAAATGGCGCTCCCTCCAACGGGTCTGCCCGTGACTCACCTCGGGATTACCGAGGTCCGGAGCAGTAATCTTCCAAGACACGACTTTCATGTCTCCGCGCCAAACTGTTCCCTAGAATATCCCAGCGAGGGGGCCAAGCCGGTGGAGCATCCGTGCACTAATAACCGTGGCCCTCGCCTGGCTGACACATGGCTCCGCAACATAACACAACGTGTCTTTGATTCCTCCGAGGAAATCATTACCGCCCTCTCACGCCGCGACGCCCGGGCCAGTGTACCATGCGAGGGGTTCGCGTCCCGCTGGAAGACGGAGAGCTGAGTTGAAGCGCTAATGGGGGCTAGCCGCCGTACATACGCCCTACCACAGACACATCCACGACCTCAGATATTTCGGTGTTTTCCAAGCAAACAGCCCAACCCAAACAGGAAAGGACAGGGAAGAGGGCCCAGTCTGAGGGACGCGTCGCCATGTTGTCTGTAAGTGGGGAAATAATTGCTAAAGAGGTGGACATCGTTACTACAAGTCTTCTACAGGGCAGCTTACACACACACATACTGTACATACACACACACACACACACACACACACACACACACACACACACACACACACACCCACACACACACAAACACAAACACACACACACACACAAAGACACACACACACATACACACACAAAGACACACTCCCCCAGCACCAAGATGCATACAGACACATATTGATGATATGATTTTTCTTTTGACAAAAACAACAATGAGTAAAAACACACACACACAAGTACACACACACATGTACACAGAAACACACCAACACAGTAAGGCAACAAAGTCAGAACTTTCCAGCATGAATATTTATGTAACGGATAGGCGAACGCGATTCTTATCGCGGTCAGCATTGTTTGTCCTGCGCCGGTCTGAAAGCAAAGGAGACTCTTTGAGAGGAGATAGAGGGAGGAGAACGTGCTGACTCACGGGAACCCAACACCTGGGAACCGCATGCAAAGCCACGCACTGGGAATACGCTCACAAAGGGCCCAAGAAGGATTCTGACAAAGGTACGGTTCGGCAGCTCCCACAGGAGGTGTTTAAGGCACTGATGTGGTGTCACATAATGGCCGCGATTTCATCTGCGCCGGATCAAAAAAAGACACCCCATAAGGTCGGCATCAGTCAAGTCTGGTTGCCGTTTGTGTGGGATTAGGAACAGCTCGGAACAACGCAGCTCCAGAGAGGGTTCTCGGACTCACCCAGGTTGTGTTCGGTAAAGGCCAGCAGATTGATCCCTTTGTTGAGGCTCTCTGCGATGAAAGAAGGAGAAAACGTGCAGATAAAACATAACCAGCCAAGATGCATTACAATAATAACTAAAAAGGAGACGTTTCATGTCTGGTTTTGCTTTGTTGAAGTGGAACCCCGTTCATATTCTCCGGCGCCGTGGACGGCCTGTGAGCGGTCGTAGGCCTGCAGGCTCTGGGTGCGGCGTGTTGGCTGTTTGTTCCACTCACTTTTGCGAGGGTACTCTGGCAACCGAGCCACCAGGTAGGCACTGGGTAGGAAAGGGGTCCCGGAGACCTGCTCCCCCGTCTCCTGGCTCGGAGGCTCTGTTTCCTCTGGACCCTCCCTGTCTTGGCCAGCGACGGCCTCCCCCTCATCATCGCCATCCACCTGACTCTCAGCCAGAGGGAACCCCATCTTCTCCTCCTCCTCCTCCTCCTCCTCGTCCTCTTCCTCCGTCTCTATCTCCGATCCCGCCTCCTCCGTGCCGTCCACCGCCCCCTCTTCGTCGTCGCTCTCCCGGTCGTTGCCGCCCGAGGTGTGCGTCGCGCTCTCCCCTTCGGAATAGTCGTCGAAGAACTGGTCGTCGTCGTCGCCCTCGACGACGTCGGATGGCGTCGGCGGGATCAGGGTGATGATGGGCGGCGGCAGCAGTCCTCCGGCGTTCAGGGTGATCTCGGTGTCGCCGTGGAGATACCACAGGCTCTCCTCATCCTCTCCTTCATCGTCCCGCCGGCGGTCTTCCCCGCCGCCGCCGCCGCTGGCCTCTGTGGTGGCGTCAACGAGGGGGATCAGAAGAGGGAGGGAAGACAGGGCTTTCAGCCGTCTCTTCTTCATGGCCCTCTGGCAGGCGGACACCGAGCGAGCGACGCCGTGGCCGATGCTGATGCTGTTGCTATGCGCCGGGAAGACCTCCTCTTCAGACAGGCTGAACCCCGGGTTGTCCAGACCCAGGGTGTCAATGCCCTCCACCGTGATGTGGATGGTCTCCGTGCACGCAGGCGACGGCCCCCCGACCCGGACGCAGGGAGGCCCCGGGACCTCCAGGCTCCCCCGGCGGCAGTGCCTCTCCTGGCTGTCCTGGCCGTCTCCTCGCAGGCAGGGGCAGCGCAGCAGGCGTCGCATCCGCCGCATCCAGCGCCGTCCCCTGGGCTGGAGCCCCACAGAGTCGGCGGCAGTGGCCGCCATGCAGGTCGGTGTCTAAAGACAGCCGAGTGGGGAACGGTAGAACTGCTGTGTGTGTCAACGGCAACCTACGTCCACCCCTGCCTGGACACTGTGATGTAGAAAGGTGGCTGCCTAATCCTTAGGCTCTCATTCAGCCTGGCTCTCTTGGGCTTAAAATACAACAACAACAAGAACTACAAAACAGACCCGATCCATACATGTTGCCTGGGTCACATGTGCACTTGAGATGAATGACGCTCTTCATTAGCATGCTTTCATATGATAAGCAGCTCTCTCTTCAAAGGTCTGTTCTTGAATTGTGTAGATGTGTGTGTGTGTGTGTGTGTGTGTGTGTGTGTGTGCGTGTGTGCGTGCGTGCGTGTGTGCGTGTGTGCGTGCGTGTGTGCGTGCGTGCGTGCGCTTGCGAATAATGTGTGTGTGTTTATGCGTTCCAGATCGTGTCCGTGTGTGTCTTTATGTCGGTGTATGTGTGTGATTATGTATTTGTTAATGTGTGTGCCTGTTTATCTGTATGCCTGTTAACGTGTGCCTGTTGTGGGTGCGTTTGTGTGGTCATGTGCATATGAGTGTGTGTGTTCCTGTGTGCGACTGTCGACGGCCTATGTGTGTGTGGGGGGGTTTTGTGCGCCTACCCCTGTATTTCCATGCGCATGCGAGCCCCTTTGTGTATGCATGCACGTGAATCTACACGCAATAACACCCCACAGCCAACAGAAGGACATACGGGGCGGGGGGGGGGGGGGGGGGGGGGGGAGCGGGGGTGTTGGAGGTGTAGCATAGCATAACACGGTAGCGTGAGTGTGTTTCCACGGGTCTAAGCTCCTGGCAGGGGGGGTCTGGCGCTCCCGAGCCCAAGGATCGTGTGAGGATATGGGCTTGCGGATGCGCCGCTCAACCCGTCCCCTATGGCATCGGATGACACATCCTCCGAGTCTCGCAAGCCCGGTCCTGCTCGGCTACTCCTCCGTCGAAAAGTCCTCCAGGTGGTGGAGCGAAGCCATACGCCCTTCGTCGCCACTCTCTCCTCCTCTCTCCACCCAAGCACAGGGGTTCGTCCGCCCCCTCAAACGGCATGAAACCAGCGAGCTGATTGGTTGGACCGGACCTCTTGATGAATGTCGACCGGCGGGGAGAGGAGGAGGGTTGGCTGGCTTTGCTTGTTTACGTACCAAGAGTTTATTTAGGTCGCTTGATCGCTGGTAGAGCTACCGCATTTCCACTTCTTCTCTTCTGTCTTGTGCAACAGGAGCGTGGCTGGCAGGCCGGTTTGTGGGGCCGTGCGTGTGGCATCACAGCACTCTTGTTTACCAGTCTCCCGTATGAGTCACGGGAAGAAGATTCTCAAGATCTCTCATATATTTCTGCCTTTTATGCGTCTCTATTTTTAACCGTAACACTCAAGTGCAATTCCCGCGTAGTATAACGCACACATTATGTGGAAAACGCACAATAGTAGCACAAGAAAAATAAAAGTTCAGGGAAAGAGCTGCCTTTATTGTGGCTTTAATGGGTCTTGGCTTTCCTTTTCCGAAATAAAAAGTCAACCTCAGACACCGTAGCTATTTTCTCAAACGAAGCTAACCGATCGGTCGGGTCGCACCGTCATGGTTGGTGCACACTGGCATCAGCAGCGACCACAAGAGTTTAACACGCTTGATGTGTAGCATCACGGGGTAGGGATGGCCTTGGACGAGGTCATGACCTTCCAAAGAAAACACCATCCTTACTGCCAAAGATACCCCTACACACACGCACAGGCACATGGACATGCACACGCATACCCACACACTGACACACCCACACACACACAAACAACTGAATTTGGTTGAAAGCGAGGATGATGGTAGATTGCTTCATGGGTATGTAGCAACAACTCTCAGTCACACACACTCACTCACTCCCTGACAGGTTCACACACACCGACGCACCGACACAC
Organism: Gadus morhua; assembly: GCF_902167405.1. NCBI lineage: Eukaryota > Metazoa > Chordata > Actinopteri > Gadiformes > Gadidae > Gadus > Gadus morhua. The sequence continues at coordinate 6,491,245 of NC_044062.1, forward strand.
AAACACACACACACACAGACACACACACACAGACACACACACACACCAGCATGCTGCTCTGTTCTGGGACCAGAGTTGGTCTGGAGTATGTGCTGCCACAGCCATGGCCATGGAATCAGGGGCAGATGAGGAAGAAGAAACTTTAAAAAAACTAAACAATCGAGGATCAAATTACCGTGGACCTGAACATGACACAGCAAGAGCCCAGCACTAGACAGACATTCCTCAGACCGTACAGCGGGCGTTGTGAAGAACACCAGGGCTGCACTGAGGGAGATACACGACCCCCGCTTGAAAAATAATCTGTACAGAAAATCAGACCCCAAAAATATGACATGCATGTTAATGAGAAGCAAAAAAAATGGATAATCAAACATACTTTTTAAACCTTCATTTTTTCTAAACAATTTCGATGTTTGGCTCCTTGACCTCCGTCAAGATCTGAGCATGATTGTCCCTGCAGTACCACATTGCCAACACAGAGAGGCAGTAGAGAGCAGACACAGGGCGCACACAGAACCCAGTGCTCCTTTGGAACAGACTGCTCTGGTATTCTGCTCTCACGTCTGGATAAAGTTAAACCATACAAGTGCTTTTCATTCGTTCCCTTTCATGTTATCTCGTTCTCGTATTTGCGAGAATACCGGCTTGTTATCCTTGCTACGCGCTGTTGGGGATGCACTCAAGTGCTCTGGAAATGAAGAGATATGCATGTGCTTACAATGATGTTGGTTTTAGGTGGTTTGAATTCAGTTGAGAGACTAAAAAGGTGCAATGACCGATTTGTGATAAACGATCGAAGACGTTGTAACTGACAGAATTGACAAAGATATATTTCCCACATCTGCCATTGCCTGGGGCTAGTCCTCAGGCAGGTTAGCTAGAGAGACTTGAGACACGCCCACATCCATTTTGAGGATTATACAATCGAATGTTGTAGAATCATTCTATTCTATCCAGACGCTTTTGGGTCACCATGTTGTCACGATCAGATGTTGAGTGGTATCCTTCGACTTGACCTCGCTCTCGCTTTCTTTCTCAGGCTCCCTCTCTCTCTCTCTGTCTCTCTCTCCCTCTCTCTTTCTTTACAGACCAGTCTCTGGTTTGTCCCCACAGCTGGATAGAATAGAGTTGCATGTGAGACAAGGATCTCCATCTAAGTGAATACCCGTTCCACCACCAGAGAGTGGTAGACCCGGAGTTCATCGTGTACCCAGCCAAGAGCAACACGCAACGGGGTCTATCAGCGGCCTGACAGGGCCCCGCTCCGCAGCACACTCCACCCCTTCGCACTTCCACCACCGCAGAACATGAGGAACATTTCCTCCGACGGTCCTGTTTCCCCAGGCAGCGAGACCCTGCCCTGCTAAAACAGCGACCGCTGGCCGGAGTGTGTGAGTGTGTGTGTGCGTGTGTGTGTGTGTGTGTCTGTGTCTGTGTGTGTCTGTATTTGTGTGTCTGTCTGTCTGTCTGTCTGTCTGTCTGTCTGTCTGTCTGTCTGTCTGTCTGTCTGTCTGTCTGTCTGTCTGTCTGTCTGTCTGTCTGTCCGTCCGTCTGTCTGTCTGTCTGTCTGTCTGCGTGTGTGCGTGTGTGTCTCTGTCTGTCTGTCTGTCTGTCTGTCTGTCTGTCTGTCTGTCTGTCTGTCTGTCTGTGTGTGTGTGTGTGTGTGTGTGTGTGTGTGTGTGTGTGTGTGTGTGTGTGTGTGTGTGCGCGTGCGCGTGCGCGTGCGTGTGTGTGTGTGTCTGTGTGTGCGTAAGCTGCACTGTAGAAGACTTGCAACGTCGTCCATCTCTCATGGTGAGCCGCGGGGGAGAGCATGACCTGGTTATGATTAAGACTCCGGGGGGGGGGGGTTTCACCTGGCAACCGGGAAGATTTGGCTGTATTGTCTAAAGGAGGAACGGCCGCAGCCTGAGTCACTTTCTTCGTAGACAAGGCAGAGAGTCACCTCTGCTGCGTGGGAACTTAGGAGAAAACAAGGGAGGGGTCAGGCACCGAGTAAGCCTCTCTTCTTCACCTCGTCAAAGGAGGCTGAGAAAACACACAGGACCAAAGCACACACGCACCGCAGCATTCTCTGCTCACACAAGAGCCGGCCCTTCAGAGAGTACAACCAGGCTGAACCCAGAGCCCCTTTGTTGAACCCGTCCGTCAGCGGGTGAATCAGCGCGAGTCACCGCACCGATGCACCCCCCTCGGCGACGCGCCCTTGTTTGGGTTTGCACATCATCGTGGCCTACAGGGCGCTTCCTGTTTGCGTTGCGCGCCACCGTCACCTCTTGGAAGTGGCGAGCAAACGTGCCAAACACCCAACCCCAACCCACCTACCCACTCCCTCCGTTTTGCAGGATACCTAATAACATGAGAAATGGAGACCAGTGGCTGTGGTGGCGGCAGTGGTGGTGGGGGGGGTTGTGGTGTTGGTGGTGGTGGGGTAGCAGGAGAGGGAAGTGGCCTTGCGAACTTCGGGGTAGAACTTCCCCCCCCCCTACCAATCCTACTTCCAACCCCACCCTCCAGCCATTCCCTCTGCCCCCTAATCAATTGATCAATTAGCGTTGGCGGGCCGTAGACCACCGATAACGATTAGCGGCGACATAACAGACGCGGTTTAAGGTTTGCGGTGAGGTGGGAGGCGAGGGGGGGGTTGGACCGAGGGGAACGAGGGATGTGGAAGCGGTTTGGGTGGGTGGGGGGGGGTGTTGGTGGGAGGAGGGAGTTGTTTAGGGGTGGATGGTTAAGGGAAGACGGTACTGCAGATGGCTTTGATCAACACACTGCCCCACGGAACGTTGGAATGTGACGAGACACCCCCCCCCCCCCCGGCTTAAACGGCTCTCAAACTGTCGGCTTGATAACTTCACTTATCTGGAACCCCCCCCCCCCCCCCCCCCCCCGCACACTAAAAAGATGACGTCATGGTTGTTGCCGGTGGTGGTGAGACAACTGGGGTCGAGTGTCCGCCGACTGTAGTTTGAAACGCTCGCTGGGCGAATCATCTGAGGGCAACGTTTGACTAAACGCCGCACATAAACACAACCCCTGCTTGTTGTGGAGGTCTTTGAAGCGGCAGGCAGGGGAATGGTTTACAGGCTCTCGTTTTATGAGAATCTGTGCCGTTCCCACGGCCCCGCGCGCCTAGAACGCTCGACGAAATCATTTGTTTTAAATTGGCTGATTGGCTGGCTGGAATCCGAGCACACTGAAGGCTGATGGACGTTTAACTTTAAAAGTTAAGCAGGGGAACTCTCCCATGCCCCCCTTCCTCGCTCGCTCGCTCACTTTTACCCGCTCAACCTCGCTTTCTATTCCTGTCTCCTTCTCTCTCTCACTTCCTCTCTCTCTCTTCCTCTATCTCCCTGCATCCACTCAGTCACTCACTCACCCACACACTCACTCACTCCTCCTCTGGATTCCCATCGGGTTAACTCTGTATCCCTCCTTATATTTCTTTATCTCTAGATCTCTCTCTTTGTGTGTATCCCTCTCTCCCTCTACCTCCCTGATCCACTCACTCGCTCACTCACTCACTCACTCTCTCTCCTTTCAGTCACTCTCGCCCTAAATCTCTCTATCTCCCCAACTCTCTCTCCCCTCCTACCTCTCAAGTGTATGTCTTCAAAAGTGATGTTTGGAGAGAAAAGGGGCCCACGCTTCTGTCAACCTCAACAGTGTATGTGTCGTTAACTCTCTTTGTCTCTTTCATGGGAGAGAGAGAGAGAGAGAGAGAGAGAGAGAGAGAGAGAGAGAGAGAGAGAGAATGGGAGGGAGGGGCTTGCTGGTAAAGAGAGATGAGGGGAGGGCGGGGGAGACCTGACACCGTTCAGCTCACAGGTTGTCCATGTTGGCCACATGGAAACCTGCTTTACACAGCTTGGGTTTCATTGGGTTTCACTGAGGATTGCATGGCCCACAAACAGTTAATGGTATAGTGAGCACGACTGGAAGACTTATAGAGGGCACATCTCAATCACTTTCCCACCGTGAAACAGTGACATATATTTTAACAGCATGCCGAGCTCCGTATAAGGACAGGGTTATCACCTTTTGACGATTTCTCCCTTGGGGAGAATGTGTTTCGCAGACAGCTTTGAACGCAAACACACAATGATACAGATAGTGCCAAAAAGTCAGAATCAAACACATTCTGTTGATGTCAATTTCGTTCTCATATGCTGGTTTTCTAACAGCCTGTCCTGGGCGAGGTGTCTACCTAAACACAACCTGTGTGTGACGGACTCACCTTTGTGGGGGGGTTACGCCGCCTTCACTGCTGTGCCGGCGGGTGTGTCCCGATCAGGGGGGGGGGGGGGGGGTTGAGGGACGGTCAGTC
>NC_044062.1:6495677-6518177 GCF_902167405.1 Gadus morhua
GGCTGAGTGTGCACGTCTAAGTGCCGCTGTGCCGCGTGGTCCGGAAACAATGAGGCCGAGCTGATGGAGGTCCCGGGTGGCACCGGCCTCAAACGTTACGTTTTATGACGCAACTATTTTCCCCTCGTCCAAACCCACACGTTGTTTTAATACCGCTAGGCATTGTTTTAGCAAAAGGCTAATAGGTGTCCCTTTCTTTCTATCTTTCTTGTTCTCTCTCTCAGTCTCTGTCTGTGTGTCTCTAACTCTCTCGATCTCTTGCTCTCCCTCTGTCTCTCTCGTTCACTGTCTCTCTCTCTCTCTCTCTCTCTCTCTCTCTCTCTCTCTCTCTCTCTGTCTCTCCCCCTCTCTTCTTATTTCCCCCCCTGCCACTATGTTTTACTTTGTAGTGTAAAAGTTTGTTCCCTTTGGTTACGGTCACCCAGCAAACCATCCCTGAGTTTGTGTTTCCTTCTGGGTCTGTGTGAGCCCTCCCATTAACATCGGCACTCTGGGAAGCACCTTTTGTTTTCTATCTTCTTCCAATCCTGCTCACAAAGTGGTCCCTCCACGCTCTCTGTACCCCGGTTCGAGCTAACCCCTTCGCAGCCGGCCCATCTCCATGTTTCGTTTGAGGAGAATGAAGCGATAGAACTTCTCCCCTGGGCCTATTTGTCTGAAAGGTTTTTTCTTTATCGGTACATGGCTTTACAGATGTGACTGCTGAGCCACAAAACCCACTGAAAACCTCCCTTCAAACCGACCTTAAAGCGACTGCGTCTCGCGACCGCTAATTAGCATCTGCGTCTGCTGCTCTAAGCGGACGCTAATTGAACCTTGAAAAATGTACCCTCGTCGCATCGCTGCAAGGGATCATTACAACAGGCTGTGTATTCAGCAGTAAGGGGTCAAGACTAGAGCTACTTTCTGAATACATATATACAGTAAACATGAATAACTCACATACATTTAGATCTTAACAAATATAAAACTCTATGGCCCAAATCATAAATCCCATATGTTTATGTCTTGTATATCCTAACAAATAGTACTCTATGGCTTACTTCATACATCCCAGATAATATATCTTGTATATCTTAACAGATATACTACTGGCTCACTTCATAAGTGCCACAAATAAGTTGACAGTTAAAAACCCTTAAAACGCAACTCAGCTGATATGGAGCTCCAGCGAAACCCATTTATTTCCTCCCGGGTCACCTTGTGGTTCCCCTATTCCGGGTGGCCCTGTGTAAAGTTTTGGGGGGTCCGCAGTTGGACACAACTGGACTTTTCCCATCTTTCTTTCTGTTCTTCTGCTTTACAATTGGAAACGACGCCACGGAATCGAGACGCCACGAAACCTTAGAGAACGAGAGCGAGTGAGAGAGAACGGGGGAGCGAGAGAGGTAGAAAGACACAAAGGAGAGAGAGAGCGAGAGCAATCATTGTGTCAGAACTTCTTTTACCAAAGAATTGCGGTGTCCTTACAGGGGGACTGGGAAGGGGAAGCCCACATGGCTACCCCAACCTTAACGCTCAGTGGGAAAATGATCCGCACAGTCGTCATTATCAGCGATCACCAAACGGAACATGAATGGAAAATAAACCAAAGAAACACAATGGTTTCGGTATCGTCGACTAAAGCAGAAAAAAAAAAGGGTGATGTGAACATTTCCTAACCCCCAAAGGTCGGGTAGAAAGCACGTCGCCAGGCTCAAGGGGTCAGAAGCCAGTCACGACTGTCAGTTAGGTCTTAGCATTCTTCCTCTGCCCCTTAAGGCAAAAACAAACCCAGCGACGTGCTCAAAGTCAACACAGCTGTACAGGAGGCTGTGTGAGCCCTCCGCAGACCCTGAGCTGAAACAGCATCAGAGGAAGAGTCGGTTGGCGGGCATTTTTTACACACCCCAGAGGTTCTCCTCCAAGGTTCGCTCCACAACAGTCACGCATTTGCCACTTGAGGGACACGCGGCCATATTTCATCTTGATTCGGAGAGGGTCCGTCCTGAGCACGTCTAATGCCGGACGGACCCTTCCCTTGGTACCGGCAGCGTCGTTAACCGCTTTTTTTCTCCGGCGCTCCCTTGGACTTGATTTAGGGTGCAGGAGGAAATTCCCGGTAAAGAAAAAGATCCCTACACTGCTATGTTTTTTCTGGTGTGTAAGCCGTTTATCTTATCCGTCCCCTTCTCTACTCCCCGGCTCCGAAGGCCATCTCAGGATAGACCCGGGCATAAATCCCGGAGCACATCAAACCTTCCTCTTTATTGAGATGAATAATAGACAGATAGTGAAGAAGGAAAACAAGGAAACAGGCCTGCTATCAGAGCATGAGCTGACCCTTGACCCTTGACATCGCTAAGCCCCTTCCCCCCAACCCCACACACACAAATAAATACACACTCACTCACTCACTCACTCACTCACTCACAAGAACACAGACACACACACACACTCACAAACGAACACACAGTCATGAACACACGCACACACATGAAAACACACGCGCACACAAACTCATATGGACACACACTCAAACATTCACTCACACAAAAACACATACACACTAACACACACACACACACACACACAAACAGACAAACACTCAAAGGCACAAGCGGGGACACATTTTGCACAACACACGGGCAATTAGGATTCATTCCAAATTGGAAAATGTAATTAGTGGTCAGAAAGCCGTCATCGGGTGTCATTTCCTCTGTCTGACCCGCAACCGCACGCCGACCCCTGCGTTTTAATGGCCGTCTATTGTCAGACGAAGGGGGAAACCTAGGAGGGGAAATCAAATAGTTTGAAAATGGAAAGGCTGTTGTGGCCTTCGTCCACACCCTTCTGCCGTTTGTGTTAACCAAACCCACATCGAAATAAAACTGTCCAAATAGGAGGGGATTTTCAATTATTTGTTTTGGTTTTTGTGTATGTTTCCCTCTCTCTCTCTCTCCTCTCTCCTCTCTCCTCTCTCTCTCCCTCTCCTCTATCTCTCTCAGCTAGACTCGCTCTCTCTCTCTCTCTTCTCTCTCTCTCTCTCCCCTCTTCTCTCTCTCTCTCCTCTCGCTTTTTTCTGTTGTCTGTGCTTTGTCTATGGTATGTCTCTCCTCTCATTGCCACAAACCAAATGGAGAACACAGTGTGGAATCAGTCGCCACCCGCACACGGCAGGTAAACTTGATTCCAATTAGTTTTTTTTTTTTTCTTCTTTGCTTTTCTTGTTTCTAGCCTGCCCGGGCCTCCTGCTTTTCATTTTCCCTTCGCCCTCCTCCTCCTCCTCCTCCCTTCTTTTTCTACCCAGTCTTCTCCCTCCTACTCACATTTTGGTTGCTCCATCTTTTTCTTCTATTTCCATTGAACTTGCTCATGTCCACACAGGTCATAACCTCAGCCTTCTTATCTTAAAAATGCAGTTTCACGTACCGACACACCGTTTCAGACATGGCTGTCAAGTTTCAAGGAGAACAATGCAATGTTTCCATAGTACTGGAGTTGTAAGGACGCCAGAACATTTTCAGCGACTGCTAAACTGTTTTCAAGGACGTCACATTCAAGGCCTACAATATGGGTTCAACGTCTCCAACACCGGTTCACGGTTGAATCTCCTTCTTCAGGTTTCCGTGTTTTCTGTCACGCCTAACCTTTTGCACTGCGCCACATTGGGAAGGTGTTGGATATTTTCTTTGGCACTTCTTCATGCCTTCAAAGTAATAACAGTTAACGAGGCAAAGTGGCTTCCAGGATAATACGGTTTGCAATAACAGCTTTGGCAGCGCACAATGCTCTTCGATTCCGCCCACCGACAGCAAATATTTATGAAATTATGGATGTGCTTGATTACAGTGTGAGGTCAGCTCCTTGCTGTGACGTACCCTTCCACACATTTCTAATAATAGTCTAGAACACACACACACACACGCGCACACACGCACATACACAACACACAGGCAATAAGTACGCGTAATACCTCACCCAAATGACTGTAATTAGGAGATTCCTCTGGGTTTTTATGTGTTGTAATTTCATGTCTCTGGCTTTATTTGAATCATGAAGAAGATCTTGAGAGAAGATCTGACAAATGCCGCACTTGAGTAGTAGTGCAGTGTAGTAAAATACATCAACCTATCTTTCACTCGCTCTCGCACACGCACACACACACACGCGTACACACACACAGAGTAATGACAGTTATATCATACAGCTTTCTGGCTGTATTATTATGACAAAAGCTAAAGATAATTCTTGCTGTGTTGTTGCTATAGATCCAGTGAAGGCAGGTAGAACAACAACAAGAGGACTTGTGGCGGGCTTAAAGTGCTTTACAACCTGTAAGCGCTGCTTCGCAGAGTCATTTAAATCATTTTGAGCAGGTGTGTTTTCTTTAAGTAGTCTTTTGGGGTAACAAATGCGCTGTTCAAATAAGACAGCTAAGGGTCCCTCAAAGCCTTTTTTTTTGCAAAACATTGTTTGCATTGTTACAGGAATTAACTTAGTATTATTCTTATCCTTGCTATCATTTTCTCTAGTAGTATGCATCAACATCTTTAGTGTTATGTGTTTTGGCCTCGCTGGGCACCAAACTATCGAAATAAGGTTGTGTTCTGGAGCTTATGTCCTTGTTAACCCCCACGTTACAGCTGCCTTAAAACAGACTTAGTGCTCACTTGAGACCGCAGCGAAGAGGGATGGGTAGGAACCTGCCCTCTTGGTCAAGGAGAGAATACATTCAGTCGTAAGTCAAACCGTCATCGTGTTGGATCCCCGTGCAGAACAAACATCCATCCCATCCGGTAGATAGAACAAGAGATAAAGCGAGCGCTGGATGCAGGGAACAGCTGGAACGGGAAGTTGGCTGGGTTCTTTTAGAGGAGGAAACTCAAGAACAAACCATATGATGAACGTCGAAACAAAATTAAATCACATCTGAATGAGGTTTTACTTTTTTGCTAATACTGCCCGCCGATCATTAAAAAAAACCTACCAACCATATAAGGACGAATTTAAAAACCCTATGTCACGACGAGTGAATTCTCCGCAGCTTTGGAAACCTTCGGCGATCAGAGTGGAAAACTTAAAAGAGATGCCCTTCAAGACAAACATTGGTTAAAGCCCGATGTTTCAGGAATGCGGGAGAAGTATTCCAGTGGTGTTTCTTGTGTCTCCGGGAAGGCCCGGACCACACAGACACAGTCCTTCACAGCCCCCTCAAGGTCGCACGCTGCCACCAGGGACCTGCAGCAGGGAGACGGCCTTGCAACCGGGCCCCTGACGGTCTCCTTGAGTGGCTCCCACTCACACACGCATGCACAGACGCACACGCACACAGACACGCACACACACGCACACACACACAGGGGCATGCACAGGCGCAAACACATAGACACACTAACGCAGGCAAACGCACACTCAAACACACATGCACAGAACCACGGACACACACACAAATGCACGAACGCATGCACATTCACACACACACACACACACACATACATATGAGAGGAAGTCAAGGGAGAACTATATGTGCGCCTAGGGAGGACTGCTGGTCCTACTGATGATTTCTATAACTCAGTTGAACTGTTGGCATGCGATCACACACACATACATACACACACACACACACACACATACAAACAAGTACACACACACACAGCCATTTTCAATGCACCCCCCCCCCCCCCTTATCCCAACACACAGCCATACACTTGTCCTCTAATTGCGTTAAACAAAACCTAGCAATATGGTGTGCGCCCAGAGGACCCCTCAGACGACGCAGGGCCCGCTGGCTGGGGGGGCCACAGAGACCCCCGGACCCACACACTCTGGCCCCCAGACGGCCGGAGGGGCTGTGGAGGCAGAGGAGCGGGGTAATGAGGGGACTCATTGATCTGCCCTCGTCTGAAGGAGCGGTTGTTCGTTCCATGTTACAGTTAATGGTACAGTAGTGGGGCCCTTCTGGTGACAATACACACATTATCTCCCTCTCTCCCTCTCTCTCTTTCTCACTCTCTCATTCTATGTCTGCCGCCGTGTTCTCTGTCTCCTTATTTTCTCCTTCACTCTCAGTCAGTCTATCTCTGTCACTTTTTTGTCTCGTATCACTCTCTCTCTCACAGTCTCTCTCTCTTTTTTCCCTTCTTTCTCTCTGTCGCTCTCTCCTTTTTGCTCTCTGTCTCTCCCTCACTTTATCCCTCTTTCTTTCTCTGTCTTTCTCTGCATCTGTGTGTGTGTGTGTCCCTCGCTCTTTCTCCGTCTCCTCTTTTCTCTCTCTCTCTCCATTCTCTCTCTCTTCCTCTCTCTCTGTGTTTCTCCCCCTCTCTCTTTCTCTCTGTCCCTCTCTCTCTCTGCATCTCTCTCTGTGTGTCTCTCTCGCTCTTTCTCCCTCTCTCCATTCTCTCTCTTTCTCCCACTCTCTCTCTCTCCCTCTCTCTCTCTCTCTCCCTCTCTCTCTCTATCTCTCTCTCTCTTTCTCCCACTCTCTCTCTCCCTCTCTCTCTCTCTCTCTCTCTCTCTCTCTCTCTCTCTCTCTTTCTCCCACTCTCTCTCAGTACCTCACCCTATACGCAGCGGCATCAGTCTGTCTTGATATCCAACCCACTCTGTCAGCCTGTTATGGCCCCACTCAAGTCCCTGTGTAAATTCAGGTTAAGGAAGAATTATTCTGGTCCGTCTGGCAATTAACAACGCTTATGCGTGGCTCTCCGGGGCAGCTGGCCAAGCTCTCATCGGCACCGGTCCCACTCAGCGCCTCCCTTCTCTCCCACCCGCGCCTCCCTTGTGTCGACGCTCATCCACTCCTCTCAGGGCTAGGAATATCTCTTTCCACTCGCGACTCTGCTGTGACGCCGCCTGCCGCCATTGTTGGCAAATAATCAAAACAAGATGTGCCACCTTCACTTCACATCTGGAGAGCCATTAGTCATCTGCCACCCGAGAGAGAGAGGGACAGGGAGAGAGACAGGGGGAGAGAGAGAGGAAGGGAGAGGGAGTGGAAGAAAGGGAGAGGGTGGGAGATAGAGGGGGAGAGAGGGGCAGAGGGAGAGAGAGAGAGGTTGAGAGGGACAGAATGGAAGAAAGAGAGAGACAGAAAGTGGGAGAGAGAGACAGAGGAATAGAGTGAGAGAAAGAGAGATGGACAGACAGAGAGAGTGGGGGAGAGAGGAAAAAACACATAGCGATGTTGTTTAATCGCCACTCAATACTCTTGATGACTGGTTCTCCCCCAGCGGATGAAACAGCTCTACCCCCTGCACAGTAAACACACACACACACACACTGTCTGGGCTGCCTCTGTCTGCCCACCATGGGAAGGGGGCGATGAGCCATAGGCTGGACTGGGAGACCTTCTGAAGGGTGGTGAGGTGGGAGACGAGGGGGGAGCATGGGTGTTCCTCTCAGATGTGTGGAATGCCCCGTGGGGAGGGGGGCTCTGGGTGTGTGTGTGTGTGTGTGTGTGTGTGTGTGTGTGTGTGTGTGTGTGTGTGTGTGTGTGTGTGTGTGTGTGTTCCTTTAGGTGTTCTGAGGGTGGCGTGGGAGTGCCAGGAGACATTGTGTCATGTTATCTCTCACCGCTCACCCCCCACTCACCCACACACACACACAGACACACACACACACACACACACCCGTACACACGCCGACACACACACCACCACCCACTTCTGAGCGATACCACAGCGCGACCATGAGAAAACTTTCTCTCACTCTCTCACGCACACACACGCAAACCAGCACCCACCGCATACACACACCAGAACCCACCGCATACACACGCGCCACACACACCAGAACCCACCGCATACACACACACCACACACACCAGAACCCACCGCATACACACACACCACACACACCAACACCCGCCGCAGACCGACACTTACAACAAGGCGCCCGCATGCATGTACCCCCATCACCTCCTGGAGGTGGATGTGGTGGTGGGGAAGGGTGCTGGGGGGGGGGGGGGGGGCTACCACCCTGGAAGCCCAGCCTGGCGGTGTGCCAGCGAAGGGTGGGTGGGTTGGGGGGGGATGGGGGGGGCTGGTGTTAGCTTGAAGGGTGGTGGTCGAGGGTGAGCCAGGCCCGGGCCTCGTCCAACGCACACAGAGACCACTTGAAAGACATTCTTCCATCCATGTAACCCGGGGCAACAGCTGAGGTCTACCCAACGTAATGGGGAGTGGGGGGGGGGGGGGGCACACTGTCCGCTTCTATATAAATCCATTACACCTTAACTGCGTTCTGAGGGCCTGCGTTCTCGCCCCGGCATTGCGTGTCTTTACATACAATTGCCTCCGAGTTGCCTTCTCGTAGCACATGTTACGAGACGAGCCCTGGGTTTCGGGCCTCCGGGAGACAGTGTGTGGGCGTGCGGGGGTGGGGCGGTGATGTCACACGTCTCCAGGGACACAGACGCCGTTCCCCTGCGGGTCGCTGACACCTACTCCCAACGAATTATCGCTGTCTGTACAGTAAGGATGTTCAGAGAACCAAGTGCCGAGCATTTACAATAGCTAGCTTAGCCCGTTCCCCCTTTTTTATGTCCATGTGAAGGCGGGGAGACGAGCCCCTGTGTTTAAACGCTGGCGGGCTCGGTCCTGTCATGTTCTGTGAGCCTCCGAGCGCCCACATCGGCGCCATGGAGATAAAGAGCGTGAATAAAACGTTGACGCCGCCGCCGCTGCTGCTCCCGGGGTGAACGCGCGGCATCTCCGTTTACAAGCTTCTCCCCCGCCTCCCCCGCCCCCCCCCCCCCAACGCCCGCGCTGGGAGGTTCCGCCGCTGGGACATGAAACGCGTGAAGTGAAATGTCGGCGGATGACATGGCGTGTTTAGTCATTTGGCCTGCGTTTAAGGAGCAGAACAGGTGTGGTGCTTTTGGGTGCGCTCTGATGTTTATGACGTGAGTATCATGTACTCAGCATGTGCTCCTGTCCCTCCCCCCCCCCCCCCCCCCCCCTCCCGATGGAGAGATGAAGATATAAACATGAAAAGCAAGTCTCTGGTTCTGCATTTGTGCTCCTATGCTTGTTAAAAGTAAGTGTCTGTCATGCACAGATATGATTTATTTATCAGGCGCAAGCAAGCCATTCCAAAAAGCTCCATATCGCTCCAGGATTGCCTTCATACAGTGCTTATATAATGCGGTTATGGATCCCATTGAAACCAGCGTAGGTGTGTTAAGGTCCTAATCAATGTGAATGATCGACAGGACTTCTCTGTTTCTCAAACACCTCAGATCTACTTTCTTGTGTTTAATTAAAAGTGTTTAATTGACATGCGCTTGTTTGCCTTGTTTGTCAGCTGAAAAACGTTTGTCATGTTCTAGTTAAGAACATCTGTCCCAGCTTTTTACGATCCTCAACATTGTGGTCCAGCAGGATGAAGATTTTTTACTTGGTGACGTAGTGTCGCTCCTAAAGAATGAGTCACATGACAGGTTTCTATCTGTTATCTCGTTAAGGAACGACAACTCTAATGACCGCGGTGAGGTGACCTATAGCACGGCTCGTGCTATAGGTCTCTTGTCCAGCGGCCTGGACGCTGGACCTGTGTTGGGGGGGGGGACATAGCTGACATTACTGTAGAGGAAACAGGAAAGGACAGGGTTAATTAGGGTCAAAGGTCATGGAGATGTAATTGAATTGTAAAGACGAGAGCAGATAGCACAGGAGAGGGAGAGAGAGAGGGAGGGAGAGGCAAGGAGAGAGAGAGAGAGGTAATCCCCCACCACAGAATCAAAGTCACGCACAGGAACAGGAACACAAACTTCCTGTTACACAATCTTCAAACACAAACACACACATACACACACACAGGGCAATATGAAATGGAAGATGATACCCATCCAAACAAGTCTGTGTACACAAACATTTGTATTTCCTGTGTTGCCACTCAACTCCCTCTGCCCTACCCCCCCCCCCCCCCCACACACACACACACACACACACACACCTACTTAATCACACAGCATAAGGAGAGCCACACTCTCTGAGGCACGCATAATAACACACAATCAAAGTTACCCATAGCAAACGCACCAGCACACACATATATACACACACACACATATATACACACACACACAGGCACACCTACACATGCAAACGCACACACATACACACACACACATTTACATGTAGGGCATTAAGCAGACGCTTTTATCCAAAGCGACTTACAATAAGTACATTTGTCAGAAGAAGAAGAAACAATATATCGCTGTCGGTGCACACACACACACGCACACACGTGCACTGACACACGTGCACGTGCACACACAGACCCACACAGACATACACACAGACGCATGCACATAGAGGCAGCAAACACACATACCCATAGACACACTCACAAATGTGCAGACAAACTCCCACATGTACAGAAACATACACACAAACACACACCCACACACACACACAGACACACACACACACAAACACACACACACACACACAGAAACACACACACACACATGCACACTGGCCAAATCTCCTCCCACGTTGCAACACGGACAAGGCAGGCTCACTTTTCAAGAGGGGATGCTTTGAGTTCCAGAGAGGGTGCTACATGAAAGAGCCAGCAGAATATAAAGGAGTGGCCCAAGGATACAGTGCGCCGGGGCTCAATGTGAGGACAATTTAGCCCTGATGATGAGGCCGGATCAAAGGCCTGTCCTCCATAATTGCACATTCCCCAACAAAGCACAGTGCCATTTGAAGAGCGCTGGTCAGACCTTCAGACTCCACCGGCCCGGTCGCACCGCTGGAACCAGCAGCCCCATTCCTCTCTTTCACCTTGCCATGTATCCCAGCTCAATCCCCCCCCCGCCCCCCCAAAACCCAGGCCAAAATACCACCACCACCACCACCACCGCCACACTACCAAGAAACCACCACCACCACCACCACCACCACACTACCAAGAAACCACCACCACCACCACCACCACCACCACACTACCAAAAAACCACTACCACCACCACCACACCACCAAGAAACCACCACCAACAACACCACCACCAACAACTCCACCACCACCACCACCACACCACCAAGAAACCACCACCGCCACACTACCAAGAAACCACCACCACACTACCAAGAAACCACCACCACCACACCACCAAGAAACCACCACCACCACCACCACACTACCAAGAAACCACCACCACCACCACCACCACACTACCAAGAAACCACCACCACCACCACCACCACCACCACACTACCAAGAAACCACCACCACACTACCAAGAAACCACCACCACCACCACCACCACACTACCAAGAAACCACCACCACCACCACCACCACCACCACCACCACCACACTACCAAGAAACCACCACCACCACCACACTACCAAGAAACCACCACCACCACCACCACACTACCAAGAAACCACCACCACCAACAACACCACCACCAAAAACTCCACCACCAGCACATCACTATCACCACCACCACCACCACCACAACCACCAGCACACTACCAAGAAACCACCACCACCACCACCACCAACAACAACAACAACACCACCACAACCACCATACTACTAAGAAACCACCACCACCACCACCACACTACCAAGAAACCACCACCACCACACCACTAAGAAACCACCACCACCAACAACACCACCACCAACAACTCCACCACCACCACCACCACCACCACCACACTACCAAGAAACCACCACCACCACCACCACACCACCAAGAAACCACCAACAACACCACCACCAACAACTCCACCACCACCACCACACCACCAAGAAACCACCACCGCCACACTACCAAGAAACCACCACCACCACCACCACCACCACCACACTACCAAGAAACCACCACCACCACCACCACACTACCAAGAAACCACCACCACCACCACCGCACTACCAAGAAACCACCACCACCACCACCACACCACCAAGAAACCACCACCACCACCACCACCACCACACTACCAAGAAACCACCACCACCACCACCACCATACTACCAAGAAACCACCACCACCACCAACAACAACACCACCACCAGCACATCACTATCACCACCACCACCAACAACAACACCACCACCACCAGCACATCACTATCACCACCACCACCACCTGCACCACCACCACCACCAACAACACCACCACCAGCACATCACTATCACCACCACCACCACCTGCACCACCACCACCACCACCAACAACACCACCACCAGCACATCACCATCACCACCACCACCACCACCTGCACCACCACCACCAGCAGCAAAACCGCAGCAACACCACCACCACCACACCAACACCACCACCACCATTACCACCACCACTTACATAAGAGTCCCTCTCATTAGCCAGCACCGCCCATCTGTCAATAGCTCTAACGGTATTAGCCAAGATCTGTTTAAAGATCATGGGATGATAACTCAACTATCGACTTAACTTGCAACAAATCGTTTGTGCGCGGCGGATCCTGTAAGCCCAGCAGCACCCTAAGGTAGTATTATCTAATTATCGAGCGACAAACAACGTATTTCATGTGGATATCGGGATCTGCTCTGACTCTCCGACATGAAAGAAGACGTTTGCATCGAGAAGGGGCCATCTCGCACACAGCTGTGATTAGTTTGTCACACATGGGACCTTTTTAACAAAAGAAGCATTCTATTAGAAAATAAACAACCCTAAAGAAGGCCGAATACAAAGTCAAAATGGCCGAAAGCCACCGCCTGCTAATCGAATAGGGAAGCCAACTGTTTCCCTTCCTCTCCCCCTCACATCATGGTCTTTATTGCAACTGACTGTTTAGCATCAGGCTTCATATTGTTTAATCCAGTGGAACACGTACGTTATCCAGAGGAGATGTTTTTCGTTATTTGCGAGTTTGTGTCTGTCTGTGTGCGTGTGTGCGTGTGTGTGTTCTTCCTGCTCTAACGTATGACAAATTCGATCAACGACAGCGTGGTTGCTTTGCGTTGCCTTCCCCAGCTCAGAGATGGGAAGGGGACAACACAGTGATGCCTTTGGCCGTCCTCGTCAGATATTAGGCCGACAGACTACAGCAGTGGAAAAATGATCAGACCCTGACAAGGGCCGTCCATTGCAGCCTGTGAGTGGTTAATATGGGGAGCAATGGTTTAATGTTTCGTCTAGACTTTAATAAGTGGTTGTGTTTTCCCTGAAAGTACATCCCCTTCGCTCCCCTTAAAGTCAAAAAGTGATGCTTTCGTAATAAAATAGTACACGTGTTGTTGAGTGGGACTCAAATAAACATGCCGCTAATAGATGCAACGTTGACAAAAATTTGTGCCTGTGTGTGTATGTGTGCTTATGTGTGTGCGTGTGTGTGTGTATGTCTCCATATTTCAAAGAGTTTTTTATAAACCCCTCTTTAAATACCCAGGCTCCAGAAAGGATAAGACAAAGGTGCAATCATTTCATGACAGGAAATGCCGTGCGGAAACACGTCCACATGTTCGCGTTTAGAGCCCGTCTGACCAAGAGTGGCCAGACTCTGTCTTGTTTTTAATCAGCGTCATTTCACTTCGGCTGTTCGGCTCCACGCCGCACTTTTCTCCATCCGTACCAGAGGGCAGAGGGCTTCTAGAAATTGCGGGTGTTTGGCGCAGACGCTGCGGCTACGTTGCGCTGGCCGGTGGCCCTTCTGCCTGGGCCATTAAGATGCAGTGATATATCCGTTTACCATCTGGGCTTCACCTGTGACCTGCCCTGATTATACCTTCCCTACCAGATGGGCCGTGCAGATAGCCCCTCCCAGGGGAGCTCAAGAAGTATATGGGCCTGAGTCTCCCCTTTGCCTGCTGACCTATCGTTAACCTGAGACGATTTGCCTCCGTTTCGGGCTGGGTTGGATTTCCTCCGTTTCTGCAGCGATCCAAGTTCAAAGTAGTCACGGCTGCATGGATGCTGATAGGCCGAAACTCTGTTTCCGCAAAGAAAGACGGTGACAAGGGTATAATATGGAGATACATCCCCTAATTTCCTTGGTTCTCTAGGCTTGCAAAAAAAGGGGAAAGTTGCTGAATTAGTTATCGAGTTATCGAGGGGATAATAACGCATAACATGCAATTATATTCCAAATGAATTTCCTTGTTTCTGTTAACACATTTAAAAGGCCCCTCGCGTTAAAATCATATGCACTTTTTCTTCATATTCATATTCTGTTGAGGTGGTTGAGGTGTTAATAATACTTTCGAATCAGAGAAAAACTATCCAAAGTTATTATATTCAGACACAGTCCCTGCTTCTCTAAGTATAAAGAAAAACACACTTGAGGCTGTTCATTTCTATTCTTCCATGACATCCGTTCATAGTGGTCGAGGTGCTGATAACATGTTCCAGCAGGCTTCGACCAATCCTCGGTGAGCCAGTTCACTGAGACTGAAACACAAGGAAGATGAAAGCATGGAGGCGAAAGCAAACTCAGGCCTTTGGTGTTAATCAGGTGTTGATTGGCAGCATGGGACCTTTTAAAAGGTTGGCAGGGAACAGAGACAGAGTGAGAGAGAGAGAGAGAGAGAGAGAGAGAGAGAGAGAGAGAGAGAGAGAGAGAGAGAGAGAGAGAGAGAGAGAGAGATTAGAGAGTGAGGGAGAGAGAGAGAGATTAGAGAGTGAGGGAGAGAGGGATGGAGAGTGATGAGTCAGAGAAGGGCAGAAAGAGAGAGGGGGAGAAGGAAAGAGTGAGAGCAAGAAAGAAGAGAATGTGGGCAAGCGGGAGAAAGAGAGGGTGGACGAGGGAGAAAGAGAGGGTGGACGAGGGAGAAAGAGAGGGAGCGATAGGCAGAAAGAGAAACAATCAGGGCGAGAGAGGGAGAGAGAAAGAGAGAGAGGGCAGGAAGTAAAAATAGAGTGTGTGAGAGAGGAGTATGGAAAGAAAGGAAAAGGGGGCTGGAGAAAGAGAGCCAGAGACGGAGAAAGAGAGGAGGGAGGTTTGCTGACCCTCGCGCGTTGTGCTTCAGTGGGGCCACTAGTCGGGTCGCGGTCCCAGCACCAGTGTTTAGTCTCCCTGGTCGAGCACTGACACAAGTGAGGGCACATCTGTCAAGCAGTGTTTGCATGCTGTCCCCAGAACCCCTTCCCCAATGAATGTGTGTAAACACACGCAGTCCGTATAAATGGACCTCCACTATAACACAAACCTGTAAACCAAACAGCCATTGGCCTTCCTCCGCTCACACAAACCACCAGCCTCCCCGAGGTTCCAAGACACAGTTCAGCTCAGTTCAGATCTTATCCGTTTCATCTTATTTTGAGTTCACTGCGGGACAGAAACCCAACCCAAAATAACAGTTTAACATACAAAGACATGAGGGTGACTTCATAGGGAACAACTTGGGGAACATAAAAATACTCGGGCAAATTTCGTAATAAATCCCCCTGCCCAAGGAGAGAACTCTCCATTGGCCTTAATGCCAATCTTGAGAAGAATGATGTGAAAGTGGCCCTGGCTCCTATGCACGGGGGTGCAAAGGGGTGCAAAGGGTGGCCAATTTAGCAGAGGTGCAGGAGTCAAACACTTCTCTCACTGCTACAGTTTGTCAGTCGGCGGGTTCCGAGGGGCCGGGGGACGGCCCAGCTGAGCTCGGCCCTCGGGACGGAAACAGAGACCGTCAACGCTGGCCTGTGAGAAACACCGAGCCAGCTGGGAGCCATTAGATATGCTGCTGGCCTGCACGCACTCACACACAGATGCACGCACACACACAAATGCACGCACACATGCATGCATGCACACACACATGCATGAATGTTGAGACACACACAGATGCTTGCACACACACACACACACACACACATGCATGTTGAGACACACGTACAAGCACACACACAAAATTGCATGTTGAGACACACACGCACACACACACACATGCATGTAGAGACACGTACAAGCACACACACAAAATTGCATGTTGAGACACACACACACACATGCATGTAGAGACACACGTACAAGCACACACACACAAATGCATGTTGAGACACACACACTCACACACGCACACACACACACACACATGCATGTTGAGACACACACACACACACACAACACACACTCTCACACACACACAGACATGCATGCGCAGTCAAACGCATATAAAAACATACAGACATGCACACACACACACACACACACACACACACACACAATCACATAGACAAACATGCAGGCACACAAGCAGCCTTGCAACACACATGAACACACAGACATGCACACACCAATAACACACCCAATCCATCACTCCAGCATCCATGTCTACTCTGCAGACTGCCTCAACCCACCACCTCCTTGTATACCGTTCTAATCATTCTAACATCTCCTTCACTTTCCCTCGCATTTCAAATGACCATTTAGCTTTGCTGTTATTTCATCAAATTATGAAAAGTTAAAGGGGGCCGCTGAAACATGAGCCCCACGTGCCGGGGAGTTTACAATGATTCAACGGTCTCAAAGTATTTATTTTTCCCTTTCTTAAAATGTTGTTGAACTGCCTTCCAAACTTTGTGTCATTCAATGTAAAGTGGTTGCTGAGAATTGCACTCTCTCGATCAGACGTGGGCCTCAACGTTGTTCCCGTCTTGTATGTGCAGCCTAATTCTCGCTGTTTAACCCCAGGCCTTTGACAGGATATGGGATGAATTATGTGCACACTCCACACTGCTTAGATTGTAATCTTCTGATAATATACAGGCAATTTCCCCCCTTTTACATGCAGCTGATTGGGGCTGTGTTTGTGCGTGCATGTATGTGTGTATGTGTGTGTGTGTGTGTGTGTGTGTGTGTGTGTGTGTGTGTGTGTGTGTGTGTGTGTGTCTGTGTTTAAGTGTGTGCGTGCATGCATGTTTGCATGTGCATGCGTGCATGTGTGCATGCGTGCGTGCGTGTGTGTGTATGTATGTGTGCTTGGGTGCATGTATGCCGTTGTATGTCTTTGTGTGTGTGTGTGTGGGTGTGTGTGTGTGTGTGCAATGCATGTGCGTGTGTGCATGAATGTGCGTGTGGATGTGTGCGCATGCATGTGTGTGTGTGTGTGTGTGGGCGCTGGGGGGGGCTTTCCCGCCCTCGGTCTCTGTCCACACGCAGTGTGGTCTCATTAAGTACACCTGTAAGCAGGGCTTTTAAAGCGAGCAACAATCAAGCATGGGGGGGGGGCTATTCATGTCGCCTCATGTGTGTGTGTGTCTCATCAAACGACCACTCCAGCCCCCCCTCAGAAAACGTCTGTTCCTTTTCCGTTAATTAGAATCGACGGATCCCTTTGTGCCGTCAATTTGCGGGTTTGAAACTCTTTGCTCAGAGTCGGCTTCCCCTGAACTGAGGAGGATAATCAGGAAGGATAGCTCCAGGGGAGAGGGGAGTGGGACGAGGGGGGGGGGGCTGTGTGTTTGCGGCTGTCATCGTCGAGACACGGGTGTTCCTCAATGGGTGAACTGTACGACCGCTAATATGAGTGGACTCTGCCGTACACAGGATCCATCTGTCCTATTCTCCTCCCCATTCATCGGGGCTTCGGCGGGGCCTTTAAAAAAGCCACGCCAGGCCTCTTCCTCCCAGATGATTTACTCTGCGACGTTTCCCACAGTGAGTTGTTTTTTCTGCCACTTCTTCTCTACTGCTGCTTCTTTTTCTTCTTCTTCTCCTCTGTTTTTTTTTACGCGCTTCTTGCGCCGATTGCGTCGTAATTCATTTTAACTTAATTACGGCTCAGGCTTTATTATTAGATTGGGTCCGAGGGAGCCAGCGGAGCACATGTTGCTGCTCTGGTGAGTCTGTGAGCACCCTCTCCCAGAGAGACACTCAGCCCTGCTACTCTGGAGACAGAGGTTCTTCTCTCTCAGACCTCGGCTCCCACCCCCCCCCCCCCCCCCCAGACTGAGTGGTGTCCAGAGAGGGTGACACACACATGCCTGACAGGACCCCGTCTGCATCCGTGTGTGTGTGCGTTATGAACCCTTGCTCAGGCATAGTCAAAATCAAAATCTAACAAAAAATAAAGAGCAGAACCTGAACCAGCTGCGTTTCTGAATCAGCCCCTCGGTCTCTGTGAGTCCAGACAAATCAATGCAAGGTAGGGCCGCCCGCTGCAAGGCAGCCCCACCTAATCCCAGTCTGCATTACTCACCCGGCGCACAGACGCAGGGACTTCCCCGTCCTCTCCGAAGACGTAGAGGAACACTGCATTGCCTCATTCCCCACTGAGGTAATATCATTACTTCAACCAACATTTAAACTAATGGGAAGTAGAGCCTGAGTTAGATCGTGTTTGGTGGTTCTTGCAGTGCGGGAATACGTTTTGTAATATGTTTCGCGATAGAGACGAAATGTTTTAAAGGATATCAACAAAATAGGAGTAAAGCGAGGTACTAAGCGCTTTGATCCACTGTGATTTAGGAATTACGGTCCGTGTTTTCTCAAGTTGCAATATGTGTTATTCTAATGTTTTTTACTGTTGACTTTGGGTGTGTAATTCAAACACAGACAAAGGCTTTTTAAAAGTCACACAGGGCCTTATGCATTCCTTGCCTGGGCACAGAACAGTTACACAAAATGTTGTCACCTCACCTGGCTATGAAATTACACCCCCTTCAGTCGATTATAAAGGAAAAACTGCCGCGTTCACACCACACCTTTAACCAAAGTGTCAAAAGGTAATTAGTTCCATCACAGAGATGGTTAGGAATGTTCCTTTCTGGTGAAACTTACCTGTAAATCAACCTATCTATATGCAACAGAATAGAGAGGTGAAATAATCATAAGACATTGGTATTTATACTGCATAGTCCATAGTATTTATACAGCAAATAAGGATTGCTGAAGTCTCACAGAGTTGGCCTTTCCACACGGGAAGCCTGAAACACTGCCTGGCTAAACTGGGTCAAGAAACACCCTCTGGTCAGAAAGAGATCTTGATTGATTTGTAAGCAGGGCCAATCACAGCGACGGGGAACGAACATAGACAGACTGAACATCAGTTCAGTTCAGTTCAGTTTAACTTTATTGTCCCAAAAAGGGAAACTTGTCTTGCAGTCAGGTACACATAAAAACATAAAAACACAATATACACAAGGACACACAACAAGGAGATAGACACAGAACATAGCCATGGAACATACCTGATTCACCCACGCCGGAGCTACGAGTGACATCGCTGACAGCCAATGAGAATCATGTCTTGAGTTTCTACGAGATGCCACGGCTTTTCTCAGGACGAGTCCCATGGCGACATAGTTCAGATGAGCGGAAGAGGTTTGAGACCAGCGGAAGGCTTACAGTACTTGATAACCTCTCATTGTGGCAGGTTTATGACCCCTTCAATTAAAAGATGGCCGCCAAAAGTGTTATGTTTGGATGTGATGTTCTAGTGTTCTGACGAGGAAACCAGGGAGAATCACCCTCTGATCCGTCCTGACCACAACAACAGCATGGAGGTCATTGACTCCTCCTCAGCACAGGGAGAGCAGAGTGTGTTAATCTGCGTGCGGGCAAACTAGATCAGAGAGGACATATTCCCCTCGCTGGATAAATATGAACTTGAAGCAAAGCGTTGGGACGACCTTTCAAAACAAACAGGGCCATATATTTCACTTGGAGCAACAGAGATCAGCTGTATCAACACTGGTTTTCCTACTGCAGCCTGGCCCCCTTTGCACAGAGATCTTCTCTTGAGAACCTTTCTCTTCGTACTCTGTTTGCTTGGCGACAAGGCAGGGTAAAAGCTGCTCTTTGACAGAGGAAGGGCTGAGGATACCTTCAACTCACCTCAGAGTTACCTGCACTGATAGTCATGACTCTGGGGATCCACCAGGAATGAGCCAAAGAAAACAAACAAGAAGAAAACGTTGGAACTGTAACATGACCCCAAAGGCCGGCATGCAGTTATTGTTCTGGGAATCATATCACGATTTATGTGACTGATGTTGGCAGCAACTACGGCCATTTCAAGTGAATTGTTCGGCTGCCATCAACCACTCCCTCTCACCTCCATGGCTAGCTTCACTTTGAAACGGTTTCACACAACAAACAATGCTGAGGATTTACAGTGAAACTACTGTTTGGTTGTTGTAGCAACCAGATGTTGAGTCCGGGCATGTGGTTGAAACAGTATCTACCCTTTGATTCGTTGTCTCAGGAGGCTTGTCACAGAGTTGACGGGCTTAGAGATATCTTACCCATCGCGGCTTTGCTTTAAGCCTCATAATAACTTCTCATCTCGTGACGTTCGAACTTGAGTTGGCCATTCGTGTCGGGCTCACCTCCTGAAAGCAAGCGGCACCAGTTTAACAAACACAGACGACTGCCAGCCAGGCAGTTTCTAGACAGTTGAACACATAGTCGGGTTAAATGAAAGAGTGATAGATTGATCCACTTGCGCTCCGAAACATTGGTGGACGAGGTTACCAGAATGGGATGGATGCGAGCAACATTTGTGTTTTAGTGCTTCACAGGCGATGAGTGTGCAGTGTATTTTGTGGACGGAAGATCGAACTGTGTGGTCATTTAAACCCACTAGCAAACATCTCAGAGGCAACCATCTGCTGTCGGAAAATCATTGTCAGTTGCCACAAAGTCTGTTTACCATCTGCAGCCAATGAGGCGACTCTACCAAGTGTGGACTGATTACTTCAGGTTTTACCGTAGAAACTCTACGATCCTGACCCTCTCTCTCTCTCTCTCTCCCTCTCTCTCTCTCTCTCTTTCTCTCTCTCTCTCCCTCTCTGCTTCACCGCTTCATTCCCAAGTGCATGACAGTCAACTTAGCCACAAGGCCATTGTTCCAGTGACGGGGTTGAGGAGTGGGTTGGGTTGGGGTGGGCTGGGCGGATGGATTGTGGAGGCAGTGATGGGTGGTGGTGGGGGGGTTTGCTGTGTGTTTTGTTTCAATCGTCAGAGTTTAGGGCCCCCCTCTCTCTCTCTCCCTCTCTCTCCCCCTCCCTCTCTCTTCACTCATCACCTCTCACGGTCGCCCGGTCGCTGAAACTCTAGCCCCCTGGGGCTGCAGGGCGGTGGTAGTGGAGGTGGGTGGAGGTGGGCGGTGCGGTGGTCTAGAAAAGGGGAACACACGTCTGGCCCGGCCTGCTCTGCCCCACCGGGGGGTCACAACGCCATTCTTCTGGCACACAAAAGACTTCTTCTTCAAGTGCCCGTGTGACAATGGCCTTTAGATCGCTGGAGCGGGATGATTGCCGGCTAAACGTGAATGCGTTGGGTATTAATTGAGCTAGAATTAATATGACGTGCGTTGGCTTGTGTTGTTTTTCATGTCGGCAATGAGAACGTGTTTGCATTGTGGCCGCACATTGTGTGGAGTGACTACGTTTCCCGCCCCCCCCCCCCCCTACTCTCTCTCTCTCTCTCTCTCTCTCTCTCTCTCTCTCTCTCTCTCTCTCTCTCTCTCTCTCTCTCTCTCTCTCTCTCTGTCTAGCTCTCTGTCTAGCTCTCTCGCTCTCTCTCTCTTTCTCTCTCTCTCTCTAGCTCTCTCTCTCTCTCTCTCTCTGTCATACACCACACACACACACACACACACACACACACACACACACACACACACACACACACACACACACACACACACACACACACACACACACACACAAACACACACACACACACACACTCCAGACGTCGCTGTGCCTCTGAGGAGGGGGGGGGATTGTTGAAAGGCCCAGATGGGAGCACATTCTTAGGTCTTTAATGAGCCGACCCTCACATTTCCCAGGCTCTGACCTGGGCATTTTTTTTGCTATAAAATACACAATATAGGATGTCCTTTGAAATACTCCACTTATTTCTAAATAAAAGTTGGTGAAGGGGTGTAAAATAATTACGTACGTTCAAAATACATAAAGGTCACATCAATTGGTTTCTAATTTCTTTATAGATTGTTTAATAGATTAATGTGAGGGGTGAGTCGCCGTTTTTTAATTTATCTCAGATGCAAATCATAACATTCAAGGTACTTTATTGCTTTACTGTACAGTCATAATCTCAATTAGCAGTCCATCCTTCTATCAAATGTTTCTTCCATTCTGGTGTTTATGTGAGGGTAAGAAGGTGAAATATCCTGTCCAAAATCGATCTCTCTGCCATCCTGGGATGAATAAGTCAATGTGGTGTGAAAAATGTAAAAAGGGGGAGTTTCCTGTGTAAACTGCGTAACCCGCCTATCTCTCTCCATCTCTTGCTCTCTAAAGTTAACACTATTACATAACGGTTCACACTAACATGTTGTTTGTACAGATGTACCCTGGGGCCATTTAGCACTGCATTACCATTGCAGAACATATCCAGCAAGAGTTAACAGTGAATATTGAAATTCTGCAAGTGGACACCCCTTCAAAGAGCAAAAGTGTCTATACCCCGGCCAAGGGAGGGGTGTCCAGTTTCGGACCAGGGTTTTAAAAGCAAAGGCTGGCCCACTCACTAAAGACCAGCTGGTTCAGAGTGAATCCACCCTGATCAACAAAGCTACCACTCTTAGTCCTGTTTGATTGGCTGACTGTCTTGT
>NC_044062.1:6523177-6643177 GCF_902167405.1 Gadus morhua
ACACACGCACGTGTAGGGCGGCGGCGGCGGTGGCGGCGGCGGCGGCTGCTGCTGCTGGAGCCACAGTGATCGTGCACTCTGTGTGTAGATATGTGGATAAGGACCACCCCCATACACACGTACCCCCCCCCCACACACACACACACACACAAATGTACCTCCACCACACACACACACACACACACATACACAACTCCACCACACACACACACACACACACACACACACACACACACACACACACACACACACACACACACACACACACACACACACACACACACACACAAACACAGACACACGTACCCCCACACACACACACACTCAGAGCCGCGGGGTCATATGTGTGTTCATTACCATAATCACATTAAGGCTGCAGGAGATTAGCACCCTGGCCTCAGAGGAGTGACCCCTCTATGTTCTGCTCCATGACGACTATCGTCATGGAGAGTGCTCTCCATGACAAAGATATATATATATATAAACAGTATATATATACATTTATACAGTATGCATACACTTTATGTATATATATATGTAAATATGTGTAAATATATTTAGTTACACACACATATATATATATATATATATATATATATATATACATATATACAGTATATATAAAGGGAACAAAAAAAAGTAATTTTCTTTCTACTTCTCTTTTCTTCTATTTACGTTATCAAACATTTTAATCGTCGGGAACGGTTAAAAACTCACGACTGTGGCGAACAAACAGGAAAGGCATGTATTAGCCCTCTCTTTCTCTGTGTGTCTTTCTCTGTCTCCACGAGCACAGTCTAATCAGTGACACTGAGGCACCACTGATCAACGATCTTATCTACAAAAGATAACGAGGTGAACACCTTCTTCCCCACAGCGATCAACATCCCGGTCAACATCGTTTGTCATCGCGTTCCCCAACGTAAAAACTACTTCAAACCTCACTCCGGTCCCCTCATGAATACATACTTCTAAAAAGGTTTCCTCCCCTGGGTTTCAATGTCATTCACATTAACCCTCATCAGCAGTGGAGGAAACGCGGCAGCGAGGCGCTGTAACCTGAGCTTGCGGGCCGGTGATGAATGAGAAGGGCAGGTGTGTGGAGCCCATTCTTCTGCACCCCAGCTTTAATCAGGAACGGCGCCTCATCTGCATGTTGATGATGGTGTATTACATGCTAGGGCCTGTGATCCCTATTCCTGTTCTGCTTGTGTGTGACACCAAACACACTAAGCAGGTCTGTTGACCAGAGAGCAAACTGATGAATGGTCACCCACCGTGGGCCACAATTTCCAAAGAAGGTTGTGGCATGACATCTACATTGAAAACACGACACGACAAAAAGATAAGAACTTTGAAACAAACCGTGTAAGAGAGGCACGCGATTAAATACAAATGAGACAAAAAAATGAACACATATTTCTGCTGATGTCGCAGAAAAATCGAGTGACGTTTGCGAACAAGCGTGACTCTCATAAATGGCTATAAAATGTAAGGTGAAACATTGCTTGGTTACTCATTGACAATAGCCGCCCCTACAATAGATTCGGCTCCCTCCCCTGTGATCAAGTGAATGACCTGTGTAATTGGTCCACACAAATCACTAACTACCCGGGAACAGGGGTTCCCAGGATTCCCATACTCTCTCCCAACATGTCTGCACAAGTCTGGGTGGTGTGCGTGCGTGAGTGAGCCTGCCTGTGTCCCGGTGCGTGCGTGTGCGTGTGCGTATGTGTGTGTGTGTGTGTGTGTGTGTGCGTGCGCGTGTCTGCATAGTTGCTGATCCAGTAGAGGTTCACCTTTGTTGCATTGAATTCGGATCGTTTTACAGTTATTTTCCTCCATTCTTGGCATAACAGACAACAACCTTAAAATAGACGCACGGCATTCAGAAATGGCTCCTGCTGTTGAGACATATCTAGACTTGGGATTAAGATTTTCCGTGTGATAATGCTTATGTCATGATGCCTTTCTTTCAAATTCAGGTATTTGATTTATTCAACAGGTTTTGGGCAAGGACATCACCCTATGCCAAAACAAATAAATGCTGCTATAGATTTTTAATGACCATTTTTTTTAAGGATAATGCTTAAGTATGCGTTGATGGTCACCCTGATGTCAGGTTGACCACGACTCTATGTTATTCATTCCAATTTATGTGATCAATAGCAGCCGTGCATGGGCTGCAGACTAGTGCATTGTACTGAGAACATATTAGAGGGGGTTCTGTCTCCGCCTCCTCACCTTATGAATATGGATACCAGGCGACTCTCGACCACGCCCTCATGAACTTGTGGAGCTACTTCGACTTCGGACCAGCAGTCAGTTGTGGGCTCGGCTGCCGCATGGCTACTGTGTAGACTCGTCGCTTAAGAGTTGGAAAGCTTGTCGGATAATAACAAGAAGAAACAAAACGCTTCGTAAATCTGAGGACATACGAGGAAGTGCTTATCTATGACTCGGGCAACCTGCGCTCGGTTGAACAAAGTGTGGGCTTTTCCACCCGTGCATGTTTGAGTCAGAGAAGACATAAGTGCCGTGCTTCGGCCAGACAACTGAATTCGTACGAGTGGCAGCACCAGTTCGGAGGCATGATTTTGAGACGCTGCTCGGTGGTGGCTGCTGCCTTTTTACTCTCCTTCCTGGCCAAGGTACGTGCTTAGATCCAGGGGGGAGAGCTCACTCCATGCAACTTCATGGATGTCTTTGCTTTTACATGGTGTATGTGGTGTTCTGCAGGGCTATGCTAATGTTAACTATGACCCATGCTCTCAATGCAAAACCTCGTCGGCCACTTGGGTCCAACGGAGTCGTCGTGCTCACCGTAGTGCACCACGGACGCGCTTCTTGTGGCGTAGTTCACGGGCACGATGGCGACGCTTTAGTGGTGTGTGGTGTTTTAAAAAAATATATGATTTTTTTTTTTTATTGAATTCACTTTCCAACAGGTGTCAGAGGGATCCGGACGATTCGAGTTGCAAATGTTATCGATGCATAACCAGAACGGGGAGCTGCTGAACGGCCAGTGTTGCGACGGCTCCCCGAGCACCGCGGATCAGAAATGCACCCCGGACCAGTGCGAAACCTTTTTCAAAGTCTGCTTGAAGGAATACCAGTCTCGAGTCTTCCCCGGAGGACCGTGTAGTTTCGGAGCCGGATCTACCCCCGTCCTAGGAGGGAATACATTTACTTTCAAGAGCTCTGGCAGGAATGAAAGATCCAGGATAGATTTGCCGTTCCGTTTTGCCTGGCCGGTAAGTTCAATCGGTGGAGGTGGTTGAAAAAAAAAAAAAAAAACCTTTCCATCTCTGCGACGCACTTTGATTGACTAGTTCTCGACGTTTTCAACTTGGAGCAATTGTGTGCAATTACTGTCAGTCAGTCAATCAGCCCCCCCCCCCCATCTCTCCCCTAGTAAAAACAAATGATTAATCTTTCTCCCTGTCACTGCCCCACGATGGGCGACCCTCCATGAATTGTTCTTTGAATAAGACCCCATGTGGCCCCCTCATTATCCCGGCTAATTAACCAGGTGCGCGTGTTGTTGTTGTTGATGTTGTCCTCCTCCTCAGACCTTGGCCTATTTCCCTTTTGACGCGTCAGATAATTGGAAATTATGCAATTAACGCCAGTGCCTTGGAAAGTCCGTTGTTGTGTGAGTGTGGAGGGCTGTTAAAGTTTTGCCCTAAAGTATTGGGCTACATGAAGCGTTACTCACGTTGGAGATCAGTTTTCAAGTGTCACCAATTAATGATGAAATATAAGGAGGCCCGCAGAGCCACATTGAAAGGGCCAACTCGAGTTGGAAAGAGTGGAACATGGGCTGGAACATGGCCCCATTGTTTAGGTCCCTAAGCTGTTTTAGGCCTTACCTTCTTTGTGGGTGTGAGACGCAGTTTATTGGTCGGCACGTGTATGTATAACGGCTAGTATTACATTCTAGATGTTATTCGGATTCGGTTCAAGGGATCCTTTGTGATTTTGTGACATAGGCATATGAACTGCCACAACAGAACATGATGATTGTTTCTTATTCGTTAATTCCCACATCCATGTTTCAGTGTTTCAGTGGGTTGGATTGCAGCTTGGGTACAGATTGTTTTCATTTGAGAAAGCAGTGTAACAGTGTGTCCACCACTGCTGCACTGCTGCAATTTGATCCTTCGTCCTCCCCAGATTTTTTTACTAGTTCTTTTCGGGCGCCTTGCATATTCAAAACAATGGTTGCTGTTTATCATCATGCTGTGGCAACACTAGGATGGCATCAGAACCCATACACCAGTGCCAGATTAAAGTTCCTCCTGGCCATCTGAACAGCACCCTGGCACACGGGTCTTCTGCTAATAGCCATGCAAAGTGAACTCGTGTGCCATTGGCGGAATTTGTCTTGGATTCCTCCCTTCTTCTGAACCAACTGAACCGTCTGAACTGACAGAAAACGTCTGTGCGTTTCTGTGTAGTTGTTGGCCTCGCTAACCTCCCCAACTCCCCCAAAGAATATTCATTGTGTTTCGGGTCCCAGTTCTTCCCTTCAGTGCACAATTACAATCGGCAGGTATGATATCACTCTTTGTCCGTTTTCCAAGACGCTGATTGGCTGTTGCGGACAGATGACAGTGCGGGGGCAATCAGGTTGCCGGGTACCTCGGGTTCACTGAGGTTTGACAAAGTAGAGAGAGAGGGGCGGCCGGCCGGGGGGGGGGGGATATGTTCTGGTCCCCTTCATTCTCCCCTTGAGAGCCGCATGAAGCTGGCCTCTTGTCCAGACCATGGGCTTTGTTTAAGTCACGCTCTGTTGGACCCCAGGCATTTCATCGCTTTAACCTCGCCACCCACAGTAACTGCTGCACTTAATGAGGCCGCACACATGTGCTCGGATCAGGTAGGGCAAGAGAGCCAGGCGTCCCCGCTAAATGGTTCAGCCTTCGCGTGTTTAACGTGAACAGATACCTCAGACTTTTGCTGTTTTTTTTTTTTTCCCTTCATTTATAGAAGCACTAGTACGCAGGATTCACTGGCCACTGGGCCTCACTCAGCGTAGCCTCTTTTCACACTTTTTATCGGGGATTGCAAAGTGTGGAGCCCAGCCGGCCAGTCTGAAGCAGGCCCGCCGCGCGGCTTATCGGCCCCGGGACAATGGCCGTGCCCTCACTGACTACAGTGAGGATTAAAGGGCATAATGGAGGCTGATGTACACTGAAAGCCGGCGTAGGTCAGGCAACAGGAAGCCGGTGCCGGTGGACTCAGCAGTGATGTGTTGGAGGTTTTTTTTTTGTTGCCCTTAGACAAATCCTTACCACAGTTCGGTCCGAGGCCACCGCGGCGAGTTGACCCTCACCCGAGACGAGGCCACACAAAGGTCTGCTGACCGCCAGACAGCAGAGCGCCGGCTGGGAGGTTGGGGTTAGGGTAGCAGATCACGTCTTCTAAACACTATTGCCCCCCCCCCACCCCCCCACACACACACACAAACACACACACTAGTGAAATGGACCGGTCTTAGCTGGTTATCAGTAGGGGGGGGGGGGTGGTATGTGCAATCCATTGGTGTCGTTGTTTTTCTTCACTGTTTTTTCTACTCCTTTCGTAATGAATCTAATTCTCTGGCGCCTTTGTTGTCATGCCAGTCAAATTAGGGGCTGTTTTTAACTAACACAAAGCTGGCCAGTCTTTCTCGCCCTGGGATTTGTCAGCATCAGAATGATTGATGACTGCTTCAGAGCGGTCTCAGAACAGGGGTCAGGTGAGTTGTTGAAACAGAGATCCGCTCAGCCCCCCCAGGCCTTGCCGGTGTTCTCTGTTTGCTTTATTTACGTCTGCGCCGAGAGTTTAGCGCAAATTATTTAAGCGAAATCACTCATCGGTGCGTAACGCGTACTTGGACACTGTTTGACATCTATCCGGGCCGCGAAGGCTTCGTAAGGGCAATATAGGCAGAGGGTTTGAAGTTTGAATGAGATGTAATAATTGATTACATGTGTGGTGGTGGCGGCCATGTTTCTTTTTGTTTTTTGTTACAGCCTAATCTTATGTTCTTGGTTTGCGTTTATTTTTTTTATTTTTCGAGAAGCTTGAAACATGATGGAGGAAAATCTGTTTTCAATCCGTTTGTCTGGTCCCAGGGAGGGGAATTTCGTGAAGAAAAAAAAAAAAGAAGAAAAAACTGTTTGGGATGTTGGAAGGGTTTTATCTTCAGTCGACTTTTGGTTTTTGATGAAAAGCTCTTGGCAAACAAACGTGTCCTGCAGTCTGGGGGGTGCCGCACACAGGCTGTCTCGGGGTGATCATTAGAGTCCTCCTTTCAACAGGGAATCTGTGTTTTTATGGACAACAGGGTGTGTTGCCTGACAGTGTGGAGTCGTGGCCAGGTCCATGGCTGATACAGTCCAAGTTGATTGACTCATGACAACTGATACAGTAGGTCAACATCCTTTTACGTTATTGACATACCCGCGTGGCCTATCGTTGCCCAGCCTGTGTAACCCTAGTCTCCCTTTGACCAAGCCTTTATTTAGGGCCGCTGCTGTTACTGTTGCCTGTCGGCCAAGGGGATAGTTACGGTTTGTAACTCCGTTGGAATCGAACCACCGGTACACCGAAAAGCCACATGAATTTAATCCATACAGCATGCAGTGAAGAACACCCATTCTTTCTGTTCACGTTAAAGGGAAATTCCTTTTTTTTTCTTTTTCTTTTTTTAAGAGGTACTAGTGTTCTTTGGCTAGTGTGTAACTCAAACTTGAATTATTTCTTATATTCTCGTGTGCGTGTGTGCGTGCGTGCGTGTGTGTGTGTGTGCTCTCTCTGTAGTTCAAAGGGAACTTGTGAGTCAGCTGGGAGCCTGGGAAAAGCGAACCTGGCAGTGGTGCACAATTCCAAACTGATAACCACTGAGGAGTTATGGAGTGTTGGCCGAGCGGCACTTAGGCGGGTTCTGTTTCACGTTCGCCAGGCTATCGCTTGGTGCCACCACAGAACCTATCCTTTAGTCTTCAAATTTAACCTATTACTTTCTCGAGATGAGGGTTAATAACGTTAACCAGATCGGGGTAATATCCCGTCCTGAGAAACAGACTAAGCCCCGTTCTAGAGCCAAGGTTTGAGTTTGTTTACAGAGGGTCAGTATTTAGCTTTCAACTTCTTGGCAGTGAGGCTGAACTGTACACACTGTTTTGGTCTATGCTGGTTTTAAGTGCAAGTTAACATCAGAGAAGTCTTTGCAAAAAGACGGTTATATGTCCTACTCGGGTAGGAGGAGTACCTATTAATAAGCATTAGCTATGAATTAGTTCAAAAAGTAACACATTTTAAGTATTGGGTTAGACAGAAAAATGGCATAATTCCCTTTTCAGGAACTGAAATTACCACCTGCCGAAGGCAAACACAAATACCAGTTTGGGGTTAAATCATGACTAGACCGAAAAATATGTAATGAATCAAACCATAATGCTTCTGTATGGATGAATGGACTGACTGATTGTGACATGTGTGTTTCAAAGTAAATGGTATTTGCCATCTGGCTGTAATGGCAGTTTAGCCCACAGTTGACTTCTTTGTGTCTCTGTGTGGGCCGATATGATGTGCAGGTCCACAATGGGCCAGGTAAAAGTGGCAGTTGGGAGAGAAAAAACAAACAATCGGATTGATTCCATGATTCATGTTGTGTAGCAGAAACCGGTTGTTGTTGTTGTTTTTTTGGACCTTGTCGAATCTAAAAACTTACTGAAATGTGTTGCGGACCGCGGCGTTCCGCTGGACGCTGAAAACACTTCCTGCCACTCCCCCCCCCCCCCCCCCCCCCACACACACACACATACACACACTCTGTTGTTTATTTGATTTCTGCTTCATAATATGTCACGGGGGCTTTTATTGTGGATGTGCCCCAGCGTTTCAAGACAAGAGCGCCTTTTGTTTGGGGGTTTGGGGCAGGGGGGGTTGGAGCGCTGGCACGAGATCAGACGCGAGGACTGGGTCGGGCGTGGGGGGGGGGGGGGGTCGGATCCAAAGGACTGGCGAGGCCAGGCCGCTATGAGATAAGCGGTTGTCGGGCCGGTGTCGTTATGTTTTCCATAGGTTGAAGGTGGACTTTTGTTTTTAGCCCCGGACCAGGGGGGGGGGGGGGGGGGGGGGGCGGCTGCTGTGTGTTGTCGTTCTCCTGAGGTCCGTGCACAGAAAGGGCACGCGGCATTTGTAACATGCCTGTGTGGCGTGGCGCTGGTGGCCAGCGTGTGTGTGACTGTAACAAGTAGGTGCTTCTAGTGGATGAAGCACTGTAAGTGGATCACACATTCTCACAACCATGCTCCCTCCCTCTCCCTCCCTCGCTCTCTCGCAGCCTCGCTCTCTTTCTCCCTCTCTCTGTGTTTCACCCTCACTCTCTTGTCCCTCTCCCCTCACTCTCTCCTCTCTCTCCCCCTCTTGGTCTCCTTCTCTCTTCCTTACACCAGGTCTCTCTGTTTCCCCGTCTCACTCCCTGTGTCTCTCTCTGTCTCTGTCTCTGTCTCTGTCTCTGTCTCTGTCTCTCTCTGTCTCTCTCTGTGTCTGTGTATCTCCCCTCCCTGCTCTCATTCAAAACCACAGAGAGACGCACTCAAAAGAGTGCGCTCCGTTCCCGCATGGCTGTGGCACCGGGCAGTGTGGAGGGGTAAGCGGATATTGGTGTGAGCGCCACTGACCCTGAATCAGACAAAGCATTTCAGGAGCGCTGAAATCAAGACCGGCCCCTCCAGAGAGCTCCCCTCCTCCCCCTCCACCTCCACCTCCTCCACCCTTTGAGAAGGCAACTCCTAGGTCGAGCATCTCTTTTCTTCTTTCTTTTTTTCCCCCCTTCTCTCTTGTAGCCTATAAGCCTCCCCCTTCAGCTTGTTTCATTCCCTTTCTCTCCTTCTTCACGGTCTCTCTCTCCCCTCCTCTCTCTCTCTCTCTCTCTCTCTCTCCCTCTCTGTCCTCTTTGTCCCTGCTCTCGGGTCAGCCTATGAAACAAGTTTCTGTTTGGTGTCTTTTAACGGTATGGTTTTAGGCTGCTTTATGCAGAGCATGTTTGGACATCAAATACCAACAGTGACCCATCAAATCAAAAAGTCTATGTTAAATATAACCAACCTGATTTGAGCTAGACACATGCTTCAGTGTGTTATGAGGATATGGCAGGTTAGCCTCTCCAAGGAGACTAATTATTTGAATTTTTATTTTTTGTTCTTTGAAATATAATGTGTTGACCTGCCAGTGATCCTTGCCGGTTTTCTGTGTCATTTGAGATGAGCTTGACCCTTTAGTGCGTCACTGGCCAGAGCTGACCAGTAACCTTTCATTAGACCCATGTTGTAATATCAACAGCGTTTTGCGTCTCTGGACAAATCTGATCAATGCCGTTATAAGTTATCCATTATAAGTACTGGTGAGTAAACTGTGAGTAAAATTCGATTTTAATTTGGTTAGTGTGTTGATTTAACTTTAAATGATAGAAGCTATGAGGAGCCATGAATTCATGTTATTAAAAGGTCTTCTGAGTGCCAACTATATGAAACAAGGCGCTTGTGGTCTGTTTTACATTGACGCATCCTAAAACAGAGTTCGTAACTAGGTTTAAGACATGCTGTTTGAACTCGTATTGCATAACTTGTATGACAAAGTCTGAAATAACGTACATTCAACGTTCATTCCTGTACGCTCAATTGTCAGGTCCTTCTGTGTTTAGATTATCGTGATTTATAAATTCTTTGTTATTCTCCAGATCATAAGCTTTCCTAAGTATCATTGTTCTGAAAATGTTCCATTTCCACCAAAAGTGTGGCCTACAGTCCTGCTCTGTGTTGCTTTGTGTGCTGCTATGTCTGACACCGTGTCTCTGTCTTTCTTAGAGGTCCTACACGTTGATAGTGGAGGCCTGGGACTTCGAAACCGCCGGTGAGTATCCGCACACTGCTGTTTTTCTCCATTGTCCCCCTCTGTGTTCATAACGACAATGTGGAAGCAGGTGACCGCCGTCCACGGAACCTTCTCCTTTCAGACCGCTAATGTTCAGAACAGGAAGTTTATACTTCTCCCCCCACCCCCCCCACCCCCCCCCCCCCCCCCCCCCCCCGTCCTGGTTGCGGCGTGCCGGTGGAGCGGGCGTGTGTTTTTAGGAGGAGGTGTTGACACCTTCCCTTTTAGCGGAGGGGATGAGGGCGGGGAAGTGGCAGGAAAGAGGAAGAGGCTCCAGACGGGGCCGATGTAGGGCCGGTTCCGTTTGGGTGGGGGGGCCCCCTGACCCCTATGGAAACGTGTTCTTTAGAAGGAGGACTTGTGGCAGCTGGGGGCCTGCCGGTGCAGCCAAGGAACCAACACAGTCTTCGCGTCGCAACGGCAGAACCTTTAGTCCACACAGCCGCCCCAGTCGACCCCGTGAAGGCCGGGACCTCTTAGCCCCGATAGGTTCGCTTCCCTTTCCAACCGCATACTTGCGGTCGGCGTCGAACGTATGCGATGCTCGTGTGTTGCCAGGGCGACCCCGGTGCAGGGTTTCTCAGGGGGCTGTGGTGGAAGAAGCCCGGGGTTGTTTTTCTTCCCAAATACGGTTCATTATGTCAGAGAGCCGCTAAAAGGTTGCTTGGCGGTTGAGGGTTTCGTCTGCACACTGTTACGTTTGGACGCTCCCGGATTTATGGGTCCGGGCTCCCACTGGTTGGCGGTTAGATTAGCGACGGCCTGGGGATTGCAGCTAAGTGGAGGCTCGTACCTTCGCCGCCCTAAGGCCGGCTTGTTTATGCAGGTCCGTCTGAGGTCAGCGGGGCTTGAGTCTTTTCTGCTGTATTTGCCGCTCCCTAGAGAGCTATTAGGGCGGCGGTGTGAAAAGCCCCCCTGAATGTACACACTCGGCCCCGGCTAAGCCCCCTGAGCTAGGCCGTGCTAAGCGTGAGGCTCACCTCCTCTATCCTCAACCCGTTGACGAGAAACTCCCCGAAAGATAAAAAGACAAACATAAGAAAGTTGGACCGAAGGAAAGGCTTTGTTTTGCGAGTATAGTTGTACAACACGTATAACGGCAGTGCCGTCTTAAATCCTAAAATATTCAATTCTAAGCAGAAACGTCGACTCAATTTCAACATATATCTGGCTCGCGTCCACAAATAATTTCCACACGGTCTTCAAGCCCCATTTTTTTCAGACCAAACAAAGGGGGAAAATATCTAACCCGAAATAGGTTGTGCAACAGGGTTGTGTGTTTTGCTTGGCTGTTAGAAAACGGGCCTGTCTGAATTGCGCGTGGCTCCGAGCCCGGCATCAGGTAGTGAAGACGTGCCAGTCCAGACCGCGCGCCTCCGGCCGGTAGAGAAATGCCACACATCTGAGCGCTGGATTCCAGCTCATTGTGAAATGTTACCGTGCACTGTGAATTCAGCATGCACCCCCATCCTTGCCTCCTACACACACACAGTCATACACACAGTCACACACACTCAAACATGGACATCATCCAAAGGGAGTAAATACCCTCCTCCCCGCATCTGTGTCCAGGCTTCGGTGTTGACCTATACTTCACAGAGGAGTGATTCACAGAATCCACCCCCCGCCCCCCCCCTCTCCCATGACCTCGGCCGAGCGAAGTCATTGGCCTGACCACTTTTTACGTATTTCATTGTCTCCCGATCGCCGATTTTGATCTAAAGTACGGTATATACGGTGGGCCGGGTGCTATACGTTTGACTCTCGGGGTGTGTGCGCGCAGTGAACGGGGGGGGGATGGGGGTCGCCACTCGTGTCCGCTGTGTACAGTACGGTTAGCGGTCGTTTAGGGGTTGGCGCCTGGCCTCCCGTGTGTTTGCTTGTCTTATTTGCTTTGTGTGTGTGGAGCTCATGAGAGTCCCCCCCCCCCCCCCCCTTCGGCTCCGGCCCTTGCCCCCCCCACCACCCCGCCTTCCCGGGCCCATGACCCCCGTCTGTTTGCCGTGGCAGCGACAAGAAAAGGCCCTCT
The DNA here is from genome assembly GCF_902167405.1 of Gadus morhua. Classification (NCBI taxonomy): domain Eukaryota; kingdom Metazoa; phylum Chordata; class Actinopteri; order Gadiformes; family Gadidae; genus Gadus; species Gadus morhua. Next base: position 6,535,137 of record NC_044062.1, read on the forward strand.
TTGTTTGTGGAATCGCATAGTTGTGGGAATAAAATGCGTCGGCAGTGTCTTTGGCTCCGCCGCTGCCGCGAGGCAGACAGATACGGAGTCATACGTCTCGGTGGGAAAAAGAGGCTCTAAGAGAAACCAAACGTGACTCGGTCGGGAGTGTTTTGACTGAGGCCTGTTACACTTACGAATGTAAGCGAGGGGAAGAGGGAGAGAAGGAAATTGCTGATGGTGCGCTAGCAGGCATCCCAGCAGTGGCTGTGGCATCCCTCTGTCCTTAAGCTGTAATTTATGGTCAGTGCGGTTCTGTCCTCGCTCTCAGCAGAGAGAGGGCAGCCATATCCTCCGGCAGTAAAGCGTTGACACACAGAGCCCGGGCGGGGAGACGGAGCGTGAGAAAAAAGTAGTTAGCGGTGTTCGTTACAGTCGAGGCTTTTCATTTCGCTGGGTTGCTCTCCTCTCGTCGCTCATTAATTACACAGCCTCCAAGAACTCTTCTGCTACTCCGGTTCCGTGTGTGTTTAGTTGTTAGTTTTCGGTCGTGTCCCCTGACGTCACGGTTCGGGTGGCCATCACAACAAAGCACGTGGAAACCATGACATCAGACGGCATTTGCTTTCCCTTCCTTTATAGATAAAATTGACATTTAGGGCATTTAGCAGAAGCTTTTATCCAAAGCGACATGCTACATTTGTCGGAAGAAAGAGAAACGACCATTTATCGCTGTCTGTACATTAAGGGCTCTGTTGAAGTTTGTATAAGAACGGTCGTTAACCACAAGCGTACACAAAGCCATGTGTTGACCGTGTCTTCGCCCCGCTGTCCTCCCAGGTGTCGAGGGACAGGTGATCGAGATGTCCTCGCACTCCGGCATGATCAACCCCTCGCCCATCTGGCAGAAGCTGACGCACAACGGGCACGTGGCCCAGTTCGAGTACCAGATCCGGGTCAGCTGCGACGAACACTACTATGGCTTCGGCTGCAACAAGTTCTGCCGGCCCCGGAACGACTTCTTCGGCCACTACACGTGCGACTCCAACGGCAACAAGACCTGCCTGGAGGGCTGGTCCGGGGCAGATTGCGACACACGTAAGCCCCCCCCCACCCCCTCTCTAGCAGCGAGCATTATGGGTACTGGACAAGCTCTAACTGGGACGTCATCGTGAGGGGATGTCTAGAGGGGAGTTGATGTCGTTATTGTCGTCTCTGTGAAAAGCTGTTTATTTTCTGATCGCTACGCCGTACGTTACCGTTGGATGGACCTGTGTGAGCATGTTCTGTTCAATGTGGCAGAGTTTATCCCAGGTCTGGATACCATTGGAAAATAATCTGTAATCAGCCGTGGAGGGAATTACAATTCTCTGAACACAATCAACGAGAAATGTTCTAAAATGGCCATGAACTAGTGAACCAGTTGCCAGCCCAGTAAAAAAAAAAGAGTTTTCCCCCTCTCTTCCCCTTCAGCCATTTGCCGACAAGGGTGCAGCACCGAGCACGGTTTCTGCAGCGAGCCAGGTGGTTGCAAGTAAGTACTCACCATCCCCATGTAACACACACACACACACACACACACACACACACACACACACACACACACACACACACACACACACACACACACACACACACACACACACACACACACACACACACACACACACACACACACACACACACACACTGGAAAGAGAGAGGCCGTCTGCGGCCCGACACCGCATGTCTGTGGTGCCGTCCCAGCCGTCGGAGACCAGGGCTCAACAGATGATGTTGGCCCGGCTGTTTGGCGAACGGTTTCCACTATCCTGGCTGGTTAAAGGAATGCCGGGTACAGAAAGTCAAAAACAAAAGAGTAGGAGCTCGGAACGAGCAGGAAGAGGTTAAGGGCGGGCCCTTCTCCCCTCTCTAATGATGCCGGCATTATCGGTGCGATCATGTGGGACTCTTGAGATCCTGTCAAAGTGCTCTGTTTGTGTAGCTAATGGTTTCCCTAACGCCGTGTGTATGAACACAGCCAGGGGGGAAAGTCATGCACTGATGCATATCAGTGGGGGCCATTGTGTGCCCAGCTTCCAAACGGAGAGAGCGCGGTCATATCCTCATCCTGCAGGGCTGCTCCCCTCCGTACCGGGGGGGGGGGGGGCCAGACATCAGCGGCCCCAGGTGTCGTTTGGCCCCATATGGAGCACATAGGGTGCCGAGGTTTGCTCTGTTCTCTAGCGGCCCTTGTGCGTTTTCCCAACGCCCGTAGGTTGCGACGTCTGGAAGGGCCGGGACATTCCTGGGGTGGTGCACACAGGTGTGTCCCTCTTTCCCAGCCCTCTGTCAATGCATGTCGAGCTGGAGCGCGGCCAGCCGTGGAGGTGTTCTCATCCAGTGTGTGCTAGCGCCTGTGCTTGCTGGCAGAGCGATGCAATGTGCCATTACCCAATGCGGTTATACCTGGGCTCCCGTTCGCCCGCAGGCTAAACTGTCCTCTCATTGCTCATCCCACCGGGTCACAGCGACCTGTAATGGAACGGTTTCTGTTTATTGTTTAGTGACGCCCCGCGTTTTGCATAAGCTGACTTGACACTCGTTGCATCACAGAAGAATGCACGCACGCTCTCGCTAGAAACGGCACCGCACATACATGTCGTTTCTTTTTTGATATCTCCAATCTTTAAATGGCGATGACCTCAGTGTTTCCTGCGATGAGGTGCTTGTGCAATGACTCAAGTGACGGTTGCTGTTGGTGGGGGGGGGGGCGGAGAAATCCTATGCAAGTTCCACTGGGAAAGGCCTGGCACGCCATTAGCATCAATATAGCTTTAATCACAGAGCAAGGCCTTCTTTACCACCGCGTTTATTTTTACTGCTTGTCTGTTTGCCCCCCCCCCTCCCCTCCGCCCCCCAGAAGGTCAGCCGCATTTCCTGTCGCTAGGCTCCGGGGGGAACATCAACATCATATCGCCAACGGGCCCCCTCTCGTTGTTGCCCCTCCTTACAACGCAGCGAATGGCCCCTCACTGTCCGGCTAATTACGGAGGCAGCCGGCGGCGCACTGCGTTTATCAGCTTAATTACGGAGCGGGAGGACTGCTGTGGTCAGACTGTCTCCCCCCCCCACCACCTACCTCACTACTCCCGGGACTCATCCCGACCCGTGGGAACCAGGCCCCCAGGCCCCAGGGGGGGGGACCTCCTCCTCCTCCTCCACCTCCGCCGCGGTACAGGGTCCCCACTCCCGGCTCCGAGGACGGGGCGAAGACTCCCACCCCCCCGGCTGTGATTGCCAAGCCACAGGCTCGAAGCTGTGACCGACCAACAGAGCGTCTGGCGGCGTGCTAATGTTAGCCCAAAGAGCCCTCTGGAACCAAATTTGGTGTCCTTCTGTTTCCTGAAAACACTCGATATTGTTTGCCCGTTTGGTGTTAATCCTGTGCATTGTTTAAAACCCAAAAAACAGACAAAAAACGAGTTACTCAGGATCATTCGCGGTCGTTCAACGCCACTAGTTTGCTAGCAAGGAAGGAAGGAAGGAAGGAGAGTGAGAAGAGAACTTGTTTTTCCTTCTGTACGGCTTCCAATCTATTATGTGTTAATGTGTTTGTCTTATCACCAAATCATTGCATAAACATGCATCACTTTCCAGATAACTCTCGACTATATTTATACAACTTTTAAGTGGTGTGTGTTTGCGTGTGCGTGTGTGAGAAAATATAAGGCCCATAAATGTCATGAGGTCACCAGGCTGTTATTAGTTTATTGATGTGAATGCGGGCTCCTCTGTGTGCAGGTGTCTCTACGGCTGGCAGGGCCAGTACTGTGACAAGTGCATCCCTCACCCGGGCTGCGTGCACGGGACCTGCGTTGAGCCGTGGCAGTGCCTCTGCGGCACCAACTGGGGCGGCCATCTCTGCGACAAAGGTTCGAAACCAAGTGGATTGACATTCAGACTGCCAATGTAAACGTTCAATGTTCAAACGTAGCTTTCTTATCTGTGAGGGGTGGTCAGTCTACCTGTAGCCATTTTAGGAGCATGACCTGAACCTATACATTGATAGATACACCTAAATGAATCTCCCGGAGTTGAAATTCCTGTGTTACAGAAGTAGTGCTAGGGAAAACAAAAATGGAAGTAAATGCTAAAGTAAGGACAAATGGAACAAACATGGCAAACGGTATAAATTGGTAAAGTGGTAACGCAACCTATATCGAACAATTCAAAATAATGATATTTTAAGTCGTTTGCGGCTGTTTAACGTGTTTAACGACAAGACAGCCAATCAATCTGCAGCCTGACATCCAGTGAGACGAAGGGGTCCGCTCCGACCCTCTACTAAACCCTCCGCTTCCCCCCCCCCCCCCACCAGACCTGAACTTCTGCGGCACCCACCTGCCCTGCCTGAACGCCGGCACCTGCATCAACACGGGGCCCGACAAGTACCAGTGTACCTGCGCCGAGGGCTACTCCGGGGCCAACTGTGAGCGAGGTAGGTCCCGGACGCTCTCGCCGCACCGCTGACGTCTTTATGGGCTCTGTTAAAGCACACAGTTTACATGTTCAGGGGCCTCCACAGAGTGCGGCTCCTGCCCCAGAGTGAAATATGTGCGGTGAGGGGAATCTGTGGGGAGGAGGAGGAGGTAGAAAAAGAACACCCTCCCCCCCCCCCCACCCCGATGACAGGCAGGACTCGGCGCTCGATGAGCCGACAGAGGGGGGAGGGGATAGGGCGGGGAGGGGGGGTTCGGAGGTCAGAGGTCGCCGTGAGTTTGTAATCAGAGGAGGTGGTAACTTGGCCCCTAATCTGTTTGAGTGTGCGTCTGGATACCCCAGAGGGCAGGGCATCCTCTGGCTTGATGAGCCTCTCTCGCACTCGCTCTCTCTCTCTCTCGCTTGTTCTCTCACTCACTCTCTCCTGCTTCCCCGCTCTCTCTCTTTCCCTCTTTCTCTCTTTCCCTCTTTCTCTCCTTCTCTCTTGCTCGCTCTCTTGCTCGCTCTCTTGCTCGCTCTCTTGCTCGCTCTCTTGCTCGCTCTCTTGCTCGCTCTCTTGCTCTCTCTCTTGCTCTCTCTCTTGCTCTCTCTCTCGCTCTCTCTCTTGCTCGCTCTCTCTCTCTCGCTCTCTCTCTCTCTCTCCGGGCTCCTCTCATGGAGGTGCAGACGGGCGTGGTTGCGTGATGAGCTGCCGGCTCTCAGCTGCTCCACAGCCCTTCACCATGGAGATGATGGGCCAGGGTTAGGGGTGTGGGTGGTGGGTTGGTGAGGGGGGGGGGGGGGGGGTGGCACCACCTCTCATTAAATGGGAGCCTTGCGGGGCGCTGACAGCTTAACTGCAGGGATGTCAGGAAACTCTGCCCTTTTGCAACGGGAGGCCCGTCAGCAAACCAGGAGGATATGGAGGGCCGGCCCCCCTCAGACCCCACCCCCACAACCCTGCACCCATCCCCCATCCCCCCCTCCCTCCTCCCCCACGCTCGCCCGCCCGGGACATTCCGAGTCCGGTTCCTCCTGGTCACCGTTCACCGGCCGGGTTTATCGTCCCGGTGAATCATTCATCGGTTTGCCGCGCGCTGGTTTAGGAGTCGCTCATCCCTGACTCGTGAAAAGGGCGGGAAGACTGCACATCAGCCCCTACTTCCTCTCCCTCCCTCCCTCCCTCTCTCTCACCTTGGTTTGCCCCCCCCCCATACCCCCCCCCAACTCCCTTTCTATCCCACCGGCCGCGCTCTCACGAAGAATGGCTGGGGAGAGGAAAGGAGGGGGGAGGATGGGGGGGGGGGGGCACGCCTGGTCGGTCGGGTTAACTCGGCATGAAAGATGATTTCCTGGTGTGGTCCTTCGTGCGGTTAATGAGGTGTGTGTGTGTGTGTGTGTGTGTGGTTTAAGGGGGCTAAGTTAGTGGTCCTCGTGGTGGGCCGTCTCTACCTCCAAAGCTGTGTTCTGAGGGACAATCCCAGGGGTTCCTCGAGAGAGAGGGAATAAGAGGGCAACCACGTCTAGTGTGGAAGAGGTTGTTCTTCAGAGGAAGGCGTGAGAGTGTATAAAGACAGCGGTGTGGAATGGTGCGTTCTCTGAAGGAAAGACGTGAGAGGGTATGTAGACAGCGGGCCCTCCTGACCGCTCTGCCCCCCCCCCCGTTCCCCACAGCGGAGCACGCCTGCCTGTCTAACCCCTGCGCCAACGGGGGCAGCTGCACGGAGACCAGCCAGGGCTACGAGTGCCAGTGTGGCCCCGGCTGGACCGGCCCCTCCTGCAGCATCAGTAAGAAGACCCAAGTCTCTAAAAGACTACAAACATGGGCGCCGTCGCGGGGTCCTTCTACTGTAACACAATGGTATGTCGTCCCCCCACCCCCTGCAGATGTCGACGAATGCAGTCCCAACCCGTGTAGCCACGGAGGAACCTGCCAGGATCTCATCAACGGCTACAAGTGTCACTGTCCCACGCAGTGGACGGGCAAGACCTGCTTGATCGGTGAGCCTCCCGGCGGACCCTCGCTCGCATGTATAGAAACGCACACGTGCCACACACCGCATAAACACTGCCCTTTCTTTTTTTTCAAACCAACAGATGCCAACGAGTGCGACAGCAAGCCCTGTGTCAATGCCAACTCTTGCCGCAACCTGATTGGTGGATACTTCTGCGAGTGCACGCCTGGTTGGACCGACCAGAACTGTGACACAAGTAAGTTGACAGCTGTCAGCTGCAGCCGCGGGGCGAGACACCTGTCCAGCATTTGCCACTTCTCTGTAGTCACTCTTTCCCTCTTTCTTTCCTTCCGTCTTTCCATCTCTCTCTGTCTCGGCCTCTCTGTCCGTCTCTTGGTCTCTCTCTATGTCTCTCTCTCTCTCTCTCTCTCTCTCTCTCTCTGTGTGTCTGTCTCTCTCTTTCTCTGTCCCTCTCTCACTCGGTCTCTGTGCGTCTCTCTCTCGCTCTGTGTCTCTCTCTCTCTGTCTCTCTGTCCCTGTCTCACTCTCTCTCGCTGTCTGTTTTTTGTCTGTACTTTTCTTTGGCTCTTCGTGGGCAATTGTTGGGCTGTGATTTTCGAATTCAAAGCATAGTTCTGCCTCTCTTGTGTGTAAACGATCCCACCTCATCATTATTACGCCCGTGTGTGTGGCCACGGCTACGGTGATTAGCCCCGGCCCGAGAGAAAAGGGGGAAAAAAAACGACTTCATCGCTTGCTTCCCTTGGCAACGCGAATGGAATGTTTTGCCCCAAAGCAGGGTTTCACATGTGCTGTGATGTCGTGTGAGGCCAAGTGTTTTGCTTGCGCATGTTCAAGGTTCGAAGACGCCAAACACACACAGGCACAGGCACACACAGACACGCACGCACGCACGCACGCACACAGACACGTACAAACAGAGAGAGAGAGACGGGCACAAACAGAGAGAGAGAGACGGGCACAAACAGAGAGAGAGAGACGGGCACAAACAGAGAGAGAGAGAGAGAGAGAGACGGGCACAAACAGAGAGAGAGAGAGAGACAGGCACATACAGAAACAGTGTCTCTCGCGCGCACACACTGGCACACCTCCAGCGGGGAGGTGGGGGACAACACGGGAGACTGCAGACCGTCTGGCTGAAATAGCGCGCTCATTCACTCACGCTGCCATTTGTTTTCCCTCCCCTGCTTAGATATCAACGACTGCAAGGACCAGTGCCAGAACGGGGGGACCTGCAAGGTACGCCCCGCCTCAGCCCGTCTGCCATCAGCCAACTCCTGCCCCCGTGTTGTTTGTTTGTTTGTTTGTGTACCCGCCCCCCCCCAAGCCGCCCGGTCCATGCCTCATGCGTAGCGGGGGCCTCTGGCCTGGGCAGCGGTTTAAATAAGTGGCCGCCCGAGCCCCCCCCCCTCTCTCGCGCTCTCTCTCTCTCTCTCTCTCTCTCTCTCTCTCTCTCTCTCTCTCTCTCTCTCTCTCTCTCTCTCTCTCTCTCTCTCTCTCTCTCTCTCTCTCTCTCTCTCTCTCTCTCTCTCTCTCTCTCTCTCTCTCTCTCTCTCTCTCTCTCTCTCTCTCTCTCTCTCTCTCTCTCTCTCTCTCTCTCTCTCTCTCTCTCTCTCTCTCTCTCTCTCTCTCTCTCTCTCTCTCTCTCTCTCTCTCATATCCACCCCTCCTCTCTCCGTGCTCGACCCACCGACGCAGCGCAATTGTTGTGGAATTCCTCCCTGGAAATGGCAGTCTTGACGGGGGGAACGGGTTCACAGGGGTTTCCGAGGGAGGGACAGCAGAGTTCTCTGACCGCACCGGCTAGGATTACCATAAACATTATTGTGTTGAGCCGCTGCCAGGAAAATGTGTCGAAATAATTGCGGAGCTGTGATAATGCCGGGAGGAAAGAGAAACAACAACTCCTTTGCTCCGTCTCTATCTGCCACCCGACCGACGCCGCCCGTCACTGTCCCTCTGTCTCTCTCTCCCTCTCTCTCCCTCTCTCTCTCTTTCTCTCTCTCTCTTACATGCACTCACTCTTTCCCTCTCACTCTTTGCCACACACCCCACTCCACTCACACATTCCCACACTCCTACTTTTTCTGAATTTTCTCCCCAGTTTAATATTAACCGCTCAGACCTAACCAACCAGAGTCTGGCCGCACCGTGCTGACCCTCCTCTCTCTCTCTCCCCCCCCCCCCCCCCAGGACCTGGTGAACGCGTACCGCTGTGCGTGCGCTCAGGGCTTCACGGGGGACCACTGCGAGCAGGACGTGGACGAGTGTGTGAGCGCGCCCTGCCTCAACGGCGGCCAGTGTCAGAACGAGGTGGACGGCTTCAAGTGCCTCTGCCTCGCCGGGTTCTCCGGAAACCTCTGCCAGGTGAGCGAGAGAAGGACCACACGCAAACAAACAAACAAACAGGGATATAGCGGGCCCCTGAGCGTTAGGGGCCAAACGCCTGGCTCCCAGCTGTAGCTCTGCAGCGTCACTGGCCCCGCGATGCCGCCAGTAATAGTCACTCTGTCTCTTCTGGGTTTGTTGTAAAAAAAAAGAAAATAGTTTTCACTGTTCCCCACCCTCTTAAATGGTCGTTGTTCCACCGTCCTGACTTACAAAGAAGAGAGCAAATGGGGGCTTTGTTTGGAGGCTGCTCTTGGCGCACGCGGGGTACATTCCTACACTGAAAGCCCAGACTCAGAGGACGGCTCTTATGTCTGCCTCACCTCCTACACGCCCTCCCTCGTCTCCCCCTCGTCTCCCTCCACCCCATCTCTGTCTCTCGCAGTCTGTCTGAGTCTCTCTCTCTCTGTCTGTGTCTCTCTCTCTCTGTCTGTGTCTGTCTGTGTCTCTCTCTCTGTCTGTGTGTCTCTCGCTCTCGCTCTCGCTCTGTGTCTCTCTCTCTCTCTCTCTGTGAGTCGCTGTCTCTGTCGCTCACCATCTCTCTATTTTCCTCTGTCCCTGTCTCCCCTCTCTCTCTCTCTCTCTCTGTCTGATTCCCCTCTGGGTCTCTCTCTCCCCCTCTCTCTCTCTCTCTCTCTGTCTGACTCCCCTCTGGGTCTCTCTCTCCCCCTCTCTCTCTCTCTCTCTCTCTGTCTGACTCCCCTCTGGGTCTCTCTCTCCCCCTCTCTCTCTCTCTGTCTCCCCTCTAAGTGTTTATGCGTGTGCTCCTCTGCTGGCACGGCCCGCCGTAAGGGAGGCCTCGCTCATCGATCATGTCCGTCTCCTGGACTCACCCCTCTCCCCCTCTCTTCCCCCCCCCCCCCCCCCCCCCCCCCCCCCAGCTGGACGTGGACTACTGCCTGCCCAACCCGTGTCAGAACGGGGCGGCCTGCTTCAACCTGGCCGACGACTACTACTGCGCCTGCCCCGAGGACTACGAGGGCAAGAACTGCTCGCACCTCAAAGACCACTGCCGCACCACCACCTGCAAAGGTACCCAGCCTCTCCCCGTCGCCTCCTCTCCCCGTCGCCCCCCCCCTCTCCCCCTGCTCCTCAGGACCACCGGGGGGATCCCAGCCCCTCCTAGAGGGAAAAAAACGCTGAGTAAGACGAGGCTACAACGTGAGCCTTTGCTTTCTCGTACTGGAGCTACTAATAGTAGTAGTATAAAACAAAATAAGGGCTGTTGTGTGTGTGTGTGTGTGTGTGTGTGGTTTCCTTAAAAGCCCCCCCCCCCCTCCCCCCAAGAGAGCTTTTCCAGCCAGTCCCCCCCTCCTTTTACTTCTCAGAATATCTGGCACTAGGCTGATCACACTGTGTTCAGAGTAATGACTTGGTGGGTAACCCCCCTTTTACTGTGTGTGTGTGTGTGTGTGTGTGTGTGTGTGTGTGTGTGTGTGTGTGTGTGTGTGTGTGTGTGTGTGTGTGTGTGTGTGTGTGTGTGTGTGTGTGTGTGTGTGTGTGTGTGTGTGTGTGTGGCAGCCTGATTCCAGATACTGTGTGATTTCTCTCTGCTCTTGGCAGGAATTACATGATTACAGGGTGGAAAGGGGGGTGTTGGGGGGGACCAAATGCAACCCCGACTCCTAAGTGCTCCAGACACTCAGGGAAGCAGGGAGGAGGAAGGGAGGAGGGGGGGGGGTTAGATCCCATTGAATCGGTTCTGAAAGCAGAACCGATTTCAGCTTATCGCCGCCAGCTCGTCATCGCTTTTCCATCGCCTTGCTCGGAGCGCCGGAACGATCCAATCAGAACAGCAGAAACAAACAAACCACTACACTTTTATTTTTCCCTTCCCTCCTCTCTGGCACGGATGTTTTCCTCTATACCCCCACCACCTCCACCCATGTTGACGGTTCTGCTTTCTGTACTAACTCCCCCCCCCAGTGATCGATAGCTGCACGGTTGCCGTGGCGTCCAACAGCACGCCGGGTGGGGAGCGTTACATCTCGTCCAACGTGTGCGGGCCCAGAGGCCGCTGCCGGAGCCAGGCCGGGGGCCAGTTCAGCTGCGAGTGCCAGGAAGGCTTCAGAGGCACATACTGTCATGAGAGTAAGCACGCGTACACACATGCGCATAATTACACACACACACACGCATATATGCACGCATGGCACGCACATGCATGCACGTATACACACATGCGTGCCTATGCACACACACATGTTCATATACATACATACACACACACACACACATGCGTATGCGGAAGAGCATATACACACATATACACACTTGCATACAAATCACTCAAACACACAACATTTTGGGTGTTTCCATTCCATCAGTGGCGTCCGGCAAAGGGGGCTGATTTTTTTTTTTTTTTTTATAAGGGTGTAACCCGAGTTTGGCTAAATGGGAATGTAGGGGTTTGAGTGAATAAATCGGCCGAATGACACCACTAAGGGAGTGGGTAAGTCCCTGGATATGCCAGGAGGAAAATTCGCATTTCTTCCTGTCACTTTGTCAAATGAACACTTTTTTTTCAGCTTTTTTTTTTCTCCTTCTCTTCGGAAACAAATCAAATCTAATTTGGATTTGAAAAGGAGCTAACCACTGAATAAAGAGCTAACTCGTGTAACAAGCTAACTCAGTTAAAGGCTACCTCATCTAGCACAGGCCTTTCTAAAGTCAAGCTAAAGGCTAACTCAAACTAAGGGCTATCTCAGTCAAGCTAAGGGCTAACTCGAGGAAGAAGGCTGACGGGAAGCTGTGTCACGTGTGCTCCCCAGACATTAACGACTGTGAGAGCAACCCGTGTCGCAATGGCGGCACCTGCATCGACAAAGTCAGCGTGTACCAGTGCATCTGTGGCGACGGCTGGGAGGGAGAGCACTGTGAAATCAGTAAGTGATCACCTACACACACAAACGCAGACGCACGCGCAGGCGAACGCCACATACACATTACACACACTCTGTCAATGATGTACACAGTCGGTCACTGGCGCAAACTCACAAATCCGTTGACGTACACAAACGGTCGCTGACACACACACACACATACTGTCTCTGAGGCATACACACACTGTCGCTGACACACAACACACACACAACCATCTTCGCCCACACATCTTTATCTTGACACACAAACCGTCTCGACGCACATGTGCACATGCGGCAACACAACCGACACTCGGCTCCCTCCAGTGAAGCAAAAGTAGTCGTCATTACGATCGAACCCAAACTTGACTCTTGATAACGGTGTTCAGAGACGTGGAGCTCAGGGAACCTAACCCAACGCGCCTTTCCTCCCCGCAGACATCGACGACTGCAGCACCAGCCCCTGTCACAACGGAGGGACCTGTCGAGACCTGGTCACCGACTTCTTCTGCGAGTGCAAGAACGGCTGGAAGGGGAAGACCTGTCACTCCCGTAAGAGCACCACTCTCTCTGTTCTCTCCCCCCCCACCCACCCACTTGTCCATTTCATCCCTGCACACGCATAACACAACAAGTGCGCCACACCCTGTGCCTGGCTGTCTGTTCCTACAGGCTCCCGGTATGTGCGTGAGGGCTCCATGTGTATAATCAGCCCGCCAGTCTTGGCCGTGCTGACGGCAGATTAACACACACGCACACACACACACGATAGCACGCAGACACATCGTCTGAAGCCGCCCCCTAACGACTGACTTGTGTTTGTGTTCCCTCCTCCTCCTCCTCCTCCTCCTCCTCCTCCTCCTCCTCCTCCAGGGGAGAGCCAGTGTGACGAGGCGACCTGTAACAACGGGGGCACGTGCCATGACGAGGGAGACGCCTTCCAGTGCAAGTGTTCCCCGGGCTGGGAGGGAGCCACCTGTAACATAGGTGAGGTCCTGGAGGGTGCACGCTCCCACCACCACCACCGCTGTCACACTCGTCATTACCTACCGCCACCACCATCATGGCCACTCAATTCCTGGTTGTCTACACGCAGAATGTATAGACTGACTGGCGGAGGTTGTGTTGTTGTGGGTATGCGTGTTTACACGGAATGGGCTGGAGAGGAAGTTGAGTTGCAGGAGGAGACCTTTTTTGTTAATGGTTGGGTGGGTGTGTGCGTGGGGGGTCTCTGTATGAGGTTGGGCGGACTCGTTTTATGCCCTGAATCTTGCAGATCTCCTAAGGTACACACCGATGTTAATCTCAGTCAACACCTCCAGCCTCTTTATCGCCCTCTCCCCCTGCGTCTGCACATGTTTTGACAGCCTGTATGATAAACGGCCCTCTCGCTTCGTTTTCCTCATCATACTTTCCCTCACTTAAGGAATGCTAATTGCCCTTAAAGGGCAGATAAAAAAAAAGGCTGCAAGCCCTTCTTAAGACCGCTATAAATCATTAGGAACGCCGATGCTCAGATAATCCACTTGGCCCGAGTGGTAGACAGACCTCGATTTAAACACTTCTCTCCCTCCCTCCCTCTCCCCCCCCCCTCAGCCAAGAACTCCAGCTGCCTGCCCAACCCCTGTGAGTACGGGGGCACCTGCGTGGTCAGCGGAGACACCTTCACCTGCGTCTGCAAGGAGGGCTGGGAGGGCCCCACCTGCACCCAGAGTGAGTTACCCCCCCACACACTCCCTCGGGAGTCCCGGAATCTCATTGTGGGATTCCGAGGGTGTCTGTCTGTCTGTCTCCCCCGGTTTCCCCCTTGTCTCTGGCGGTGTGCTATTTATGGCCATGAGAAGAAGCATAAAGGGAGGGATTCCGAAAACATAAAGAAAAGTGGAGGCAGATGTTTCTGCAAACACCCCCCTCTCCCTCCCTCTCTCCCTGTCCCTCCCCTAACACACACACACACACACCCCTCTGGCATTCCTGTCCAAACAGTGTCATGAAGGCATGTTTTACAGCCTTGCTCCATTTATATTTTTCTCCAGGCTCACACACATACATATACACAAATATATATATACACACACACACATACATGCACATGTATACAAAAACACATACACACACATGACTGATGGAGGTAGAGTCTCGGCGTCGGAGGCGAGACTCGGATTGATTGATGGATTGATTGATTGACTGATAAGCTTCGGGGGGGGGGGGGGGGAGGGGTTCCTGCGCACAATCTGCCGAGTCGGCTCAGCCAATCCCTGCCCGCCTTGTCACGTGCCTCCCGTCGCTCCGACGAGTGTTATGAAAGAGTTAAACCGTGCTCAAACACAAACTGACTTTTGCTTTCTCTCCCTTTTGTCTGCCTCCCTCAGATACCAACGACTGCAGTCCCCACCCATGGTAAGTGGACGCACCGCCCGCCTCCCTTTCACCTGCTCGCTCTCTCGCTCGCTCTCACTCCCTCACCCTCTGACTTCACTCAGATATCTCATTATCTCGTTCTCTTCTTTCTCCCTTCCATTACATGTCGAATTATCCCTCCTACTTACTCCCCCTCCCCTTTCTTTCATTTCATATCTAATTATAACTCTCTCTCCCTCTCCCTCTCCTTCCGCTACATACCGTCCTCTCTCCCCCTGACTTTGAACTACATCCACGGTTATCTGTCCGCCTATCTGCTGGGGGGCAGGGGACCAACGCCCCCCCCACTGTCATTCCTGAACTGCAATCACCCAGCTCCCCATTGTGGCGCCGCCAAGGCCCTCTGCTGAGGCCACGCCCACAGCCATTTAAAACCTGTCAAAAAATCAAACGGAAAACGCTTCACAACAACACACACACACACAGCGTCTGATTGGCCCCAATTACCCGATGAGTAAGCTCCGAAATATGCATTGCGTATAGCGTTCGGGGCACGCCGACCAGTGTGGCATCCCAGTGCCCTAGGGGACAGGGCGCCTCAGTCGTGAACCCGCTCCTGTTTTCTTCCGCCTTCCCTCTAACCGCACCCGCCTGTGTTGTGTTTTTTTACCTTCTCCTCTGCAGCTACAACAGCGGCACCTGTGTGGACGGAGACAACTGGTATCGCTGCGAGTGCGCCCCGGGCTTCGCAGGACCGGACTGCCGCATCAGTGAGTACTACCGCCGTTCTCTGTTGACGTGTTAACGGGGATCGAGATGTGGGTCGGGCCTCTGCTGTAGTTGGTCGAACGGTCGAAGTTGTATAAAAACCATGTGTACGCAAACTACACATCAAAATAAAAAAACAATTTTTGTATTACATTTTTTTTATTATAAATGTTTATCTTTAATACGTGCCTGACTTGAATAAACCTGAGTAATCGCAGGCTCGCTATTTGGCGTGCATAAGTCCCATTGCTGTTCCAACGGCGCAGCCCTAACCTCGGACAGGGCCCCGGGTTGACGGGCTGACCGCCCCAGCACCCTCTAGCCTGGACCTGTCTCGCCGGCTAATTTCCCTGGTCTGTGGGGTAGCGGTGGTGGTTGGGGTGGAGAGGGAGGAGGGGAGGTGGGGAGGGGCTTACAGGGCCGTCGGCTAATCAGCCGTGCTCCCTGACACTGATTACTCAGATTGTTTTCCCTCTTAAAGGCTTTCAGATGGCCGCATTCCTTCCCATTGGGAAAGACTTTGTTCTGCTAAGTCCAGCCTGTAGCTCTCTCTCTACCCGCATACCTGCTAATGAAGGAGTTTTAATATCGACCCACGCGGAGCCCCGCCTCAATCCCAGCCCTGTTTACTTGTCTTTTTATGAACTGCGTGTACATGTGGTTCGGATGATACGCGAGGACTTTACCCTTAAATTGCCTTTTTGGAGCTGGATTGAGCGGTGGGGGGAGGGTATCGTGTGTGTGTGTGTGTGTGTGTGTGTTTGTGTGTGTGTGTGTACCGCTGGCCCTTGGGGCTCGTGGCCTCTAACGTTTTTAACGTCCTCGCTCTCCTCTCCCTCCGCTGTACAGACATCAACGAGTGCCAGTCGTCCCCTTGTGCCCTGGGCTCCAGCTGCGTGGACGAGATCAACGGCTACCGCTGCCTCTGTCCGCCGGAACGGACGGGCCCCCAGTGTCAAGAAGGTGTGCACACGCACTCACGCACTCACGCACTCACGCAATCACTCGCGTGTTCACTCACTCACGCACACGCTCACTCACACGGTCACTCAAGACTCGGTTGCCCAGACTTGGTCAGTCACTCATTCAGAATCACTTACTCAAGACATGTTCCCGCTCGTTCACTCAGACACTCACTCGCTCACTCAGACTCACTCACTCACTCACTCAGACTCACTCACTCAGACACTCACTCACACACTCGTTCACTCACTCACTCTCACTCATTCAAACTCACTCACACACTCTCGCACTCACAGGTTCACAGCAAACTGCCATTTAAGAACCTGTGTTCAATCAGCGTGGTTCTAACGTGTCGGCGTGCGTGTGCGTTTCAGCGACGCGCCGCTACTGCAGCGTCAACGGTCATGTGACCCCGGACGGCGCCCATTGGGAGGAGGACTGCAACACCTGCAACTGCGCCAACGGAAAGGTGGCGTGCACACGGGTAGGTGGTCGCACGCTCTTCATTAACCCATCCCACCCCTTAATACTCCATGTGTCTGCGGTGGACGGCGCGGCGCGGCGTGTGCGCTCAGCGATCCGTTTGGGGGTGCGGTCCCGTTCTGGAGCCTGAGCATCATGTCCCCCACACCTACTTCTATAAGATGGAGCACGTTCGGTTGGTTGTGTCTTTTAGGAAAGATACAGCCGTTTGTGTTCATGGTGAGCGGTCGCACACGGGAGTGTTCTCAGAATAAGACGTTTCTAGTGGCCGTAGTTTGCATTCTGCGGGGGTGTGGAGTTCTAAACACTCCCGTCTCTGTCAGGGGAAACATGTTTTGAAAGGAACTACAGCGCCGCTGTCCAAAGCCTGTTCTCCAGCGTCGTTTCGTAATCGGGTCGAAATGCATCGGGTTCAGAAATTAGAAGTGTAGGAGGGGGGGGGGGGGGGGGGGGGTTGGCTCTGGGTTGAAGAAGGGGTGTCTTGGCTGAGGCAGTGTATTCTCATTGTCGGTGACAGCCCCCTCCCCAAAGAGAAGAAGTTTATCTTAGGATCCATTGATTCAGGGCTGGCAGGTACGCTCACTCTATCAAGAGATATATCCGCATGGACGCACAAGGGCTGCATATGCAGTAACAAAGTGTATATTTTTGCTGCGGTGTTGGCTGCTTTTTTAGTGATGCGAAGAAGAGGATGAGGCCAACATGGCTGAGGTTTTTAAATCAAAAGTTGTGTTTTGTTAACAAACATGAAACAAAAGAACGACTGTAGGGACCCACTTTAATTCATCAAAAAAAAGAGAAAACATATACGACAATATGTAATTGTGGCTTTATCTGGAGATTTGAAATGTTTATTATAAGGCTTCACTTTTTAAGGAGTAGGTTGGGTTAGAAAAACACGGCAGAAATTCCAGGCGGTACTGCAGCGAGACCGGTGAGAACCCGAGTCCAGGGGATGTCCTTTCACCCCACTCACCCGCAAGGCGTCAGCGATAAAACTTGAGCTTGGCGGTGAAGAACTCGCCGTGATGCCCCCCTCGGGGACGGCACGTGGCTCAGGAGGTAGAGCGGGGTTGGCTGGTAACCGGAAGGCTGCTAGTTCGATCCCCGGCTCCTCCTCGCCGAGTGTCGAGGTGTCCCTGAGCGAGACGCCTCACCCCTGACTGCTCCCGACGAGCTGGCTGTCGCCCTGCATGGTCGACACCGCCGTCGGTGTGCGACTGTGTGCATGAATGAGTTAATATTAGGCAATATTGGAAAGCGCTTTGAGTGGCCACTGGTTAGGAAAGTGCTGTATAAATGCAGTCCATTTACCAATCCTTGGCCAGGTCATTCTTGGAAAAATTGATTTTAAGCTCAATGAAACTTTCGCCTGGTTAAATAAATGATGTTGATCGATTTCCTCGTCTCCCTGGTCCAGATGTCGTGTGGCCCCAAGTCCTGCCAGCTGGGCGCCAAGGGCCGGGGTGGCTGTCCCTCGGGCCAGAGCTGCGTGCCCATCCGGGAGGGCCACTGCTTCGTCCGCTCCTGCGTGGGCCTGGGGGAGTGCTGGCGCTCCGGCCCGCCCCCGGCCACGCCCAAGTGCCACCCCAGCTCCGCCTACCAGGACAACAGCTGCGCCAACATCACCCTCACCTTCGACAAGGACACCCTGCCAAAGGTGAGCGGGCCGGAGAGGGGGGAGGAAAAGGTTAAAAGGTGGAGCTGGTGGTGGTGGGCGTTGGGGTTGTTTTTCCGGCCTCCACCCTAAATTTCCACCGGTACATTTTGTTTTTTAGGGTGTTTTTACTTTTGAAATTAGTCTGAGAGATCGGGTTTTAAGGACTGCTCGGCTGCCCCATTCTGGGAAATAACTTTCCAGCAGACTCTCTCTTTCTCTCCCCGTCTTGGTCTTTCCCTTGCTTTCCCCCCATGCTCCCTCTGTCTCTCTCTTGCTCCGTCTCTGTCTGTGTTTGTGTGAGTCTGCCTGGCTCTCTCTCTCTTGCTCGTGGAGGATCCTGTCAAGAATAGGTTCCAGGGAGAAAAAATGGCATGTATAGGGTGGGAGTGGGCTTGGGGTTGGGGGGAGAGGGGGAGGGGTGGTCTCTCCTTGTCCTATTCCCGACGTCTTACCGCCGGCATTAGCCCGGCGTTCCCAGCGAACTAAACACACTCGCGACTCCTGCCAACCAGCGGCCCCCCCGCACCCCCCCCCCCCCTCATGACCCGACCACACCGTAAGACTAGTCCCAGGATCCCACGTCGTCGGCCTGAAACGGGACCGCTGGCGCTCCGGTCACCGCACGGCTCCGGACGGGCCAGCCTCCTAACAAGCATGACAGCCGATAGTGACGAGCATATGAGCCTGTGGTCCTGGGTCTGGGGGGAGCCTCGGAGACTGGCCAAGACGCCCTCCAGTTTTCATTTTTACATTTCCTTGTTCTCTCTCTGCACGCACGTTACATACGTTTTATCTGGGTAAACGCGTAAAGCATACATGAGGGTACATTCGTTGACATCGCTGAACGCAGGGGAAAAGGGCTGGGTAGCGGATAACTCATGGTGTAGCAGTAAAAGTCCTCTTCCTCCTTTGTGTGTGTGTCTCTCTAACGTAATGTGTCCCTTGCTCTGTGTCCAGGGCCTGACGGTGGAGCAAGTGTGTAAGGAGCTCCGGAACCTGCACATGGTGAAGAACCTGTCCCTGGAGCACTCTGTGTCCGTGTCCTGTGAGCCGTCGGCCTCCGCCAGCAACGAGATCCACGTCTGCATCGTGAGTAGTCCATTGGATGGGAGAGGGGAGGGGGTCAACCCAATGTTGGATCTACCCAATGTTGGATCGACTTGAAGCAAATCCACGTCCTAGTGGATTTGTTTCAAGTTCGCCTGCTTCCTGTACGAACGGAAGGCGGATCATTCAACGTCGCCGTTGTCTATACTCAAATTACATCCTGTTTTGGTGGTAGATTTAGCCAAAACATATCTGGGTGGGGACAACACGTCAACTCAAGCAGAAGGAAACCGCAATCAATCCTTTTCCAACCGCTTTCAGTAAATGATGACCCCCCCCCCCCCCCCCCCCCCTCTCTCTCTCCTCTGATTGGTCTGTAGTCCATTGAGGACCACCGCTTGGACAGGAGCCCGATCAAGGAGCTCACGGACCGCATGGTGGACCTGGTCGGCAAGCGCAGCGGGAACGACACCGTCATCTCCTCCATCAAGGAGCTGCGGGTGCTGAGTCTCGACAAGACAGGTAGGCACCCTGACTCGGGACGGTCCATCAGCCGACCGCATGAGTGGCAACACGCACTGGCACAGTGCCGGCTTATAGGTCCCTTAAGAGGTTGAGAATCTATGGAGCGCCAAGGTCCTGCGATGCAACTCACTCACACACACTCAAACTCACACTCACTCACACTCTCTAATGACCCCCCCCCCCCCCCCCCCCGCACCTTCCATTCACGCTGGTTAATTCCCACTGGCTATTACAACAGAGAGTCATCCTAGCCAGGGCTGGAAAGGCCAAAGTCTTCCTGGCGACAGCTAGCCCAGCCTGGCTCAGAGTCGCAGCCGTCTGGAGACACGGAGACATTTGTTGTTAGGGCTCTGGCCTCTTTGTGTCATTCATCATCAAGGTGACGCACACTTGGGAACCTTCCCCCCCCCCCCCCCCCCCCCCCGCCTGTTAACGGTTCGCAGATCTGGTTACACACGCGGCTACGTTCCAACAATGTAAATCTGTAAATATAATTGAACGTAAACCAATTTGGTGTGCATGCATGTGTTTTTGAAACATGGCATTTGGTGGATGCTTTCATCAAAAGCCTCTCACGATAACGCGAGCGCAGACATATGTGGCACGGGTGACCCTCGTGGGAATCGCCCGACCCCCCCCCCCCCCGTGACCCTGGGAGTGTAAATGCAACGCTCCAACCCCGACTCCCACCTCGGGCGCTGGTGATGTGTGGCCGATAGCGACCCAAGCGGCAGCAGAAGCACTATCTAACCCTGGGTGTGTTCTCTGTCCTCCCCTCAGACTACCTGGTGCCGCTCCTCAGCTCCGTCTTCATCGTGATCTGGGTCCTGGTGTTCGTGTCGCTCTTCTTCTGGTGCGTGCGGCGCCGGCGAAAACAGGGCGGCCACGGCGGCAGCAGCGGCGGCGTGGGCTCGGCGTTGTCGCCGGGCTCGGAGGACAACACCACCAACAACGTGCGCGAGCAGCTGAACCAGATCAAGAACCCCATCGAGAAGCACGCCGGGCTGTCGGTGGCCATCAAGGAGTACGAGGACAAGAACGCCATCATCGCCAAGATAAGGACAAACCACCCCGACCCGGGGGACGAAGACGACAAGGAGAGGCACCCGCCCAAGGCCCGCTTCGCCAAGCAACCGGCGTACGCGCCGGTGGAGCGCGACGACAAGGCGTCGGCGGGGGTGCTGTCGTCGGCGGCGCCGGGCAAGCAGCCCAACTGGACTAACAAGCAGGACAACAGAGACCTCGAGACGGCCAACAGCATCAACAGGATGGACTACATCGTATAGCACGCAGACCGCTGAGGTTGCTGTGCAACCGAGCCCGATGCCTTTTTTACAAAAGCCCCGCCGCAGTTGGTGGGTCCGGAAACGAGAAAACAAAGAAACGAAAAGAGCGAGAGAGGAAAAACGAAAAAAAAAAAACAACGAAAATTAAGGGGGACTGTTTTTTTGGATGTGTAGTTCCTATACTGTAGCGTCACCGCATGGCCCCGCAGTTAGTATTTTTGCATCTGTTCCCCGTGTTAATTTAAGTTTTGACAAGCTGGCTTACACTGGCAGTGACGGTTGCTTCGGTTGGCTGGGAACACTAGGCACTGATACACATTTCATTACAAGTGGACCCCCGTTGTCCTGCTATACATTTCATTTCTATCCATTCGGTGGGACGTTTTTTTTTTTTTTTTTTATCGGTCCTCCTCTTTTCAGCATCGTTTAAAA
Organism: Gadus morhua; assembly: GCF_902167405.1. Taxonomy (NCBI): domain Eukaryota; kingdom Metazoa; phylum Chordata; class Actinopteri; order Gadiformes; family Gadidae; genus Gadus; species Gadus morhua. Next base: position 6,556,327 of record NC_044062.1, read on the forward strand.
ATAGCCTGTAGTTGTAATTGTTGTACAATGACTAAAAGTGTCGATCACGCGTCAACACCACAGCTGAAATATTTGTAGTGTATGTTTGAATTTTGCCTGGGTGATGAACAAATACTTCTGTTTGGAGAAGATGCCTTTTTCAGCTTTAGACCTCAGCAACTGTCAAAACATAAGATAGATCAACTTTATTATTTATTTTTAAAAGCAAATTGGGGGAGGGAGCGGGCGAGGGGGGGGGTCACGGTCAGCAGTCGCTGCCAATATGAAGAATTTATGTGTCGATTTAGAATATGTAGATATGTACATTTCCTTTTATTAATCAATGTGTATATTTGATTTATTAACTTAATAATCAAGAGCCTTAAGATATCATTCCTTTTTATTTATATGTTCTGTTTGAAGGTTTTCATGGCTGTGGAATTTCTTTTTTTCTCCCCCCCAATTTTTTTTTTTAAACAAAATGCGCTCTTTTAAATGGTAATTTCACATTTCGAGGAAGACGAGAAACTTACGGCCTGTTTTTGTCTTCTTTATTGTTTCCATGTTGGACATTTCATTCACCTAGTTTTTTTTTTTAATGCGCAAGGGCCTCTCTCTACTGTGACTGATGTTAGAGGAGTGACAGGAGCTTCTCAGAGGGACGGCTGTTGTGACTGTAGAGGTGGCAGACATATTGCTTGCCCCCCCCAACCAGAAAACGAAACAAAACACTTAAGGGAACAAAAATCCATTAGCAGCTTACAATAGTTAACCTTTTGACCTTTTGTGGCCATTGTCGAAAATTCGCTGACAGCAAAAGTGAAAATTGCAAAACGACACACCGCAACTCTCTTCTGCCTTAGTACTCGCTGGAAGAGCAGGGGAGGGATGGGAACATTCGGATCCAATACACTGCCTTGCTCTGCAGGAGATCTGTGCTTTCTGCGCACACGTTTTTTTTTTTTTACCAGTTTTTTTTAAGTAAGGCTCTTAAAAGACAAACATGTTTTATCTCATCCGTTAAACCTATGAGATCATGGCAAAAATTGTCCTTTCGTTTTTTTTTTTCCTTTGACTCTTGTGTTACGAATTTGAGGAGTATTTGTGTTGATCTGGCAATATATTTTTGAAAAAGTCATATTTATTAAATATTTTGTATGAAAAGAGAATTAAAGTGTCTGTTATGGAGATTGAGTGAGAGTCTGTCTCCCATGCTTAGCGTCTAAACATGTCTCGACATTTCAACAAGGTTTTCCTCAGTCGCCGAAATCGCTGTGGGAACTGCAGGATCTTCAGACCCAGAGAAGAACCCTCTGTCTAAATGTGTTTACAACTAATTGCGTTGCAGCAAAACAAGCTACGCATTAATCTTCTGACTGCCAGAGACGAGACATTGTGACAAAAATATCCTCGCTCCTCATGATCCACGAGACAATGGCGGTCTTGTTGCTCGACCAGTTGGGCGGAGGAAAACAAACCTCTCTCCCATGCTGCACAACCTGAGAAACCTTGGGTCTAAACGTGTCGTCAGACCAGGATCACAGCGCCGGGGACCGCGGGATCGCTTTAAAGGGATTACCGATTATTGCAACAGATTACGACGCCTCTTTAGAGTGGCCCGGGAACAGGTTAGGAGTTAAAACACCGGGATCACTTAGCGATAATCCACCATCTCTTCCTTGATCAGGACGATGCAGTTGGATCAAGGGACCTCTGGGAAGGGACCGAGAGATGCTTCCGAGCTCAGGTTACACTGGTCAGCCGCTTCACTTGAAACACCGTGGAGGCCCCAGCTAATTTACTAGATGGCCTTTCCTTAACGGTGTCGGAGCATTTCGAATTCAGGCCTAGCAGTATTGTGTACCGGGGTTGCTGTAAACAAATGGCAACGGTACGGCGATCCAGAAAGACTCGGGGAATCCTTTTACATGGAAAAACGTAATTATTCAAAACCTTGCAAAAAAAAATATTTTCCGTAAAAGAAATACCAAATTATGTATTGAGAAAAGTGTTCACAGGCCCACTTGATGACTCATCTAGTGGAACGTCTTAGGTCTTGACTGGAGGCCCCCTGCCAGGACTGAAGTATGCCTTTTTGGCCCCTAGCGGTCTAATGTAGGATATCTTCCTTTGTATCCCTGCATGCGAGTGTGGGTTTGCCTATGGAGTCAGTGGCTTTACCAAGAGCTACACCTTAACATCCAGCAGCAGAGCCAGCCAGCCAGCCATTACCACAGAAACCCCAACTATTCCTTCACTGCAACTCGCATTTTTGCTGTTTTCTTGCGAAAAAGGGTTTCACGTTCTACTACCGTTTAAAAAGATCCCCTTGTTCAAAAAAGTAGAAATGAACATGAATAAATATCAACCATGAAAATACAAAAAGGATTCTTTGACACAATCCCCGAAAAACAAAGCGGGGTGATGAAGTAAAAAGTGGAAACAGGAATCCTTCTCCCACCACAACGTCAGCGAGGAAACTGGCGGCTTTTCAGACGCGTAGGAGCCAGTGTTTCAGGCGAGGAGCCATGACGCACTGCAGTGGCTCCTGCCTGTCTGTAAACCCCCATCTTTAACACAAAACCAAATACAAACTCCAATTAAAGGTTTTTATTCACTTTAATTCGTAAGCCCCTTCCTGACCACCGCTACATCTGGGTGGAGCCTTTTCAACTATTTGACAAAAAGCAAATCTCACGTATCGATATCCACAAGATGTTAAGCATTTTTATTTGTTTGTGTATGTGTGTGAGTGCATGTCTGGTTAAGTGAAGGGGCTGGAATGTGAGGAGGGGAGTGTGTCAAGTATGTGCGTGTACGTGCATAAGCACAGTGATTAGAACAACATGGGAATAAGTGCGTCTGCATGTGTGTGTAAGTAAGTGGATTCCGCACAAAGCACGTGTAGCAAAAAATGCAATTATATGTCAAGTGTGTGTAGGCTGTGAGAGTTTAGACATACACAAACACACACAGGAGATAACATCTAACCTGACACCATGTTAACTGCCACAACATACAGAATCAATCAGCGACACTGTAACCCCACACTCAGGTCCTCTTCAGCCGTCGCATTCTGGACGTCCTGGCCACATTCTCTCTCCCCTGCTGCCCCCGGAGCGGGAATCTGGAACTAATAGCCGTGCCCGGGGACGGGGGCCTGACAGACGGGCCCCTCAGACTTGCGGCCGGCCTGTTTTGGTCTGCCTGCTCCGTGGTGCCGTTGCTGGTGACAGGGAGCCCAGAGGCCGGTTTCCCTGGAGTAAGCAGCTCCGCTTCCCCTGTGGTTTCTTCGGGGCCCGGGGAAGCCGTAGACGCTGCCTTGGCTCCCACCGCGGGAGGGGGGGGTGACGGCGGCGGGGGGCACGGAAGAGGAGGAGGAGGAGGGAGGTGGTCACGACCTGAGGCCTGGGAGGAGCCGGCGATGGCGGGCTGCGGGGGCGGAGACACACCTGGAGAGGCTCCGAGGCACGTCCTCTTGGCGCTGGGCGTGAGGGGCTCCCCGGTGACGCTGCCGGCCTTGGCCCGTTTGCCGCCTCGGGTCTTCTGCGCCAGCTTCTGCTGGGAGGAGGAGGCGGTGTCGCCGTGGGGTCTGGCCCGGGGCTCCTTCTCAGAGGGAGCGTTCCTCCTCTTCCTGCTCCTCCTCTCCTCCACCACCTGGACCTGGGGGTCCACTGGGGAGGTAAGGCGGGTCTGCTGCTCAGGGACGGAGATCTCTGCAGGACTGGATACCTTCTCCGGAGGGACGGATTCAGGCTCAGGGTGCTCGACAAGCATAGGGTGCTGTCCAGGGCCAGTGTGCTCTACCACCTTACGGTGCTGTCCAGGGCCAGTGTGCTCTACCACCTTAGGGTGCTGTCCAGGGCCAGTGTGCTCTACCACCTTAGGGTGCTGTCCGGGGCCCTCCACCACCCCAGGATTCCCGACAACCTCGGAGTGCCGCCCTGGGTTCCTGCCCACCTCAGGGTGCTGTCCCACCCCTGGGTTCCTGCCCACCTCAGGGTGCTGTCCAAGGCCCCCTCCCACCTCAGGGTGGCCTCCCTCCACAGGGTGCTCTACCACTCCCAGAGGCTTTCCAGGGCCAGGGTCCTCCATCACCCCAGGGTGCCCCCCAGCCCAAGGCTTCACACCCTGGCCCTCAGCAGTGTCTCCTGTGTGAACCGCCCCCCAGCTCCCCGCGCCACGGATCTCTGTTCTGACACCAACGTGTCTGGCCCTGAAAGAGAAACACGACAACACCAATCAGAGGAGCTTGAGGAAGGACCTACTGGTCTGTGAACCGCTGCACATGATTCCACTCGGACCGGTGGGATTGGGGTTGGGGGTGGGGGTGGGGTTGGGGTTGGGGGGGGGGGGGGGGGGGTTCTGCATTAGATCATTGCTCACATCTTTTGAAGTGCGCTCCTCTTTGTTTTCACGGAGCTGTTGAGGGGCTCTTGGGTTCCTCCCACTCTGGAAAAATATTCTGAGCGGCTTTGTTCGCCCCGTTCGCTCTGGAGAGGACGAGCACAGAATCAGTGTCAACAAAAAAATATTATTCCTGGCGGCCGCCGAGAAAAGGTCTTGGCGCTGCCTTGGCCTTGTGTCATCGTCTTGGCTGCGCGGCCCAGAGTGCCACATTACTTGTAATACGACTTAATCTCTGAGAGAGAAGAAATATAACCGGCAAGATGATAACAATTATGGAATAACAAAGTACGACTGGGAGCCAGGGAACAGCTGGCTCCTAGCCCGCTCCCTTTTTCAACGACCGGCTACAGCATTGCAGCTCCTGCCCCCCGAGACAGCGTCGCGAACCGAGCTGGGTTACATGAACCGAGGCGCGCAGTTTAACCGCTGTACCGAGGCTACGATGAGTTACACTGAAATACTGGAGTTCCATCCTGTCTCCAGAGTCACGCAGCGACACCCCGCCTCTGGCAAACAGAGGACGGATCCTCTGCATGACTGACGTCGCTCTAGAATACCACTTCAAAGCTTCACAAGGGAACCAATCTCCGGGCCGTCCAGGCTAGGCTCTCTGCCTCAACAGTCTCTGCTCTGACAGTCTGCGAGTGATGTTGGCTCTCGGGGGCAAACGGTTGCTGTTGACAAGTGAAAGTGAAGATTAAAGAAAACGCAACGACACGTAGTCAATGCAGGGGAAAGGACGCATAGTGACTCCATAATAACCACACAAATGTAAAGGAGAGTAGACTGGTGGCCTTTAATATAGTATTCACTCTACAGGCTTGTGTGTGTGTGTGTGTGTGTGTGTGTGTGTGTGTGTGTGTGTGTGTGTGTGTGTGTGTGTGTGTGTGTGTGTGTGTGTGTGTGTGTGTGTGTGTGTGTGTAAACAGTGTTTGTAACCCTGGTCACTGTCATGGAAAAAAAGTGTTTTAGGTTAACTTTCCCAGTTAAAAGAGGCTAAAAGTTCACTAGACACACATACTTTGAAGTCCCGTTAATATTGGGCTGGCCGACCTCTGGAGCAGAACAAGGGGAGATTGGATCCCACCAATGTGTGCCTTCAACAGGCCACTAATAAAAGGTTAATCATGTCTCCTTCACTTGGCTGAACCCAAACAGACCAGGGCCTGAACACAGGGGAAGGCCTGCGTTTGTGTGTCTCTGTGTGTGCACGTGCGCGTGTGTGTGTGTGTGTGTGTTAAGCAAAGAAAATGCAAATAAGCAGCTTTAAAAGACGATTAGGACTATAACGACTGAACTTAATGAGCACAAGCTAGCTTGACAAATCAATATAATCCAGTAGCTAAACACTGTGGGAATAGGCTGTTGCGGCTGCTATTTCTGTACTCCACTGGTGACACATTATCGTGTATTTATCCATTCCTACTCAACCGTCCTAACAGACTGGTTGTATAACAAACAATATGACTGGTAAACTTTACAAACGTCCAGATCCTGTTACCAGTGCGGCCAGGCCAGTTAGTCCCATGTGATGCTGATTAGGCAAAATAATATATCCTTTCGAATTATTTATGACGATACATCAGCACGTTTACAAGGAGCCTGAAGGAAGCGAGTGACCCCCGCTCAAAGGCCAAGTTGGGTTACTGTGGCTTGGCAATGGGTGTGTGAACCCCGGGCCAGTACATCAACATGATCTGCAGAACGGAGGACTGGGCGGAGAGAGAGAACGAGAACGAGAGAGGGAGAGGGTGAACGAGAGAGAGAAAGAGAGAGAGAGAGAGAGCGAGAGGGAGAGAGGGAGAGAATGAGAACGAGAGGGAGAGAATGAGAACAAGATATATAGAGAAAGAGAAACAACGAGAGAACGAGAAAGAGAGAGAGAGGGAGAGCGAGAGAGGCTGAACGAGAGAGAGAGAGAGAGGGAGAGAGAGGGTGAACGAGAGAGAGAACGAGAGAGAGCGAACGAGAACAAGATATATACAGAGAAAGAACGAGAGAGAGTGAACCAGAGAGAGAGGGTGAACGAGAGAGAGAATGAGAGAGAGAGAAGGAGAAGAAAATATATAGAGAGAGAGAGAACGAGAGAGAGAACGAGAGAGAGAGGACGAGAGAGAGAATGAGAAAGAGAGAGAACGAGAGAGCGAGGGCGAGAGGGAGAACAGGAGAACGAGAAAGAGAGGGCGGGGGGGATTCAGCGTGCCCACAAACACAAGAATCCTTAACACAGGAAGTGTTCCACAGCCTCTCCTTTGTGTGGCAATGGAATCAATGTCAAGAGTGTGGGCTGAATGATCTGTCTCAACTCTGCCTCTTCCTTCCCCTTTCCCTAGCTCCCTCTCTCTCCCATGTGAGACACACACACACACACACACACACACACACACACACACACACACACACACACACACACACACACACACACACACACACACACACACACACACACACACACACACACACACCAAAACACCAATTCGGAAAACCTTTGTGGGTACAACCATTAGCATGGTAATGGCCTGTATGTTTGTGGATATGAACTTCAAAGGACAACCCGACAGCAGAAAAACATTAGGTTGCACTAACAGTTCCTGGCCGGTTCCTGTGCGCATTTCATCCCAAGACTGAGATGAGGAGAGGAGAGCAGAGGGAAAACAACAATGCATCTGTTTATTTTCCTTCTGCTCCACAACAAAGAGAGAGAAGGAGAGCGAGAGAGAGAGAGGTACATAGACAGATAAAGAGACAGGGACAGACAGAGCGAGAGAGGAAAGAGACAGAGAGAGAGAAGAGAGAGACACAGTCTGACAGAGCGAGAGAGGAAAGAGACAGAGAGAGAAGAGAGAGACACAGTCTGACAGAGCGAGAGGGACATAAAGAGACAGAGAGAGAGAAGAGAGAGACACAGTCTGACAGAGCGAGAGAGGAAAGAGACAGAGAGAGAGAAGAGAGAGACAGGCTGACAGAGCGAGAGGGACATAAAGAGCCCGAGAGAGAGATGAAAGAGAGGAAGAGAGAAGAGAGAGACACACAGAAAGAGAGAGAACATAGAGACAGAGAAAGATCATCTATGAAGCGGTTGTGGGAACTGGCCGGCAGGTAAAGTGTGGGAACTGAGGTGGCCCCCGAGTGGCGCGGTGCAGTGGTGGCCTGTGGTGGTGTCGCCATGGCGATGGTGAATAAGAGGGGGCGGAGCCAAGGGGCTGGTGGTGAACACAAACCCCGAGCCACCGCCACAACCGCGTCTCCTTCGGCAACCACTCTTTAACCTCTCTCTCTCTCTCTCTCTCTCTCTCTCTCTCTCTCTCTCTCTCTCTCCCTCCCTCGCCCCCCCCACCCCCACCCCAGACCCGGCCACCGCCATCCAGTCTACTCGCCCCCACACGGTGGCTGCGAAACAGCTCTCGTGATGCAACACGTGCAGCAGTCTACCCATGCCCTCCTCCTCCCCTCGTATGCAGACAACACCCGCGCCGGCACACGGGAGACACCACGGCGAGCACATCTGGACGTCGAATCATAAGGATAACGCTGGAAAATAAGGGGTGGGGTGGGGTGGGAATATATGATTTGATTTTTTACGAGACGCCGTTATCCAAATGTCACGGCCCGCATTTCATCCCGTCTCTGCGTGACCTGCGTGAGGCCGACGTGCGACAGATAGCAGATTGCTTCGAGGTGATTCATAGACTCCTCTTATACATCCTGAGATAAAGGGGTCGGTAAAAACTGATCTGCAGATCATATCGGGTTATCTTTGTTTTTAATGCTGCTGCTCTTGAACGTAATAGGGCTATTCTGGCCTAATAGACCTTGACAGTGCGGCACTGCTAAGGAAAGCTCTTGGCGTTCCTGGTTTTGGCTTTGGATACTTAACCTCTTCTCAGGATCTGAACAGTATGTGTTTAAGTGTGGGCATATATTTGAGATAAGTAGTCTCCATGTCTACTCCTATATCCACTAGAATTATCCAACGTGTTGGACTCAAACGTAATGGTCGTCGCTGTCTGCTAGGGGCATGTTGGCCCCCGGCCTGGTTAGTTGGTTTACATGTCTGGCGAGGGCTCAAGCCACATTCGGACGATAATATTAGTTTCTCTGGGGGAGCTGTGGTCAATTGTATACAAGTGATGGAGCGGTTATTGGTAGCTGGTGGTCTCACAGGATCAGACTGCTTCCCCGATCCCATCCCTGCCCCCCGTCCCGAAGGAAATAAAATGGGGTGTATAACATATATTTTTATTGTCACTCTACCATGGGCGCCCTAAAATGGTGCAACTGGGTATTTGTCTATTAATGGTGCGCTATATTGGTTTGCTTTGGAAGGCATTGCAGGAGTTAATATACACTTTTACTATGATAGTGTGTGTGATAAAAGAGAAACCCTGGAAAACTTCCAGGTTCGTTCCATGAAGAAAAAAGCTGTGGAGACACTTAACTTTTACCACAGAGGCGATATGAACACGTGTTCTTCTATACAACTCCCTCCTGCACACAACACACACAGTCTGAATAGGGCTTTAAATGTTCCTTGATTGCATGAAGCTAAATCCACAAGAAGCCATCCTAACTACCATCAGGACTTTGATGGATTTTCACGTTTTGTAAAGAGACTATTAATTACTTAATTCCTATATTTGGGTTCTTGAGTTATTAAACCTAAGCTGAAGCACAATAGATACACACACGTTTAGCCATTTCACTGTCGGCACTTGCCCTCGTAAAAGCAGGGCAAAAACGCAAATATCTCTCCACTCCACACACGCCCACAGAAGAAACGAGCGCTATTTGTCTAAGCTCACCGCATCGCCCATGCAACAAAGCCCACAGACATGTAGGGGCGCATACTGCTATAAAGAGGAGGAGTGTTGTTATCCCTCACAATGAGAAAGTCCTGGCCCCGCCCTGGCTCCATCTATAAGCGCTGAGACCCGCCAGCCCTGTAACTCTGCCCCCCCATGCTAAGTACAGCCGCAAGGGTGTCAGGTACTAGAGTATAGAGTGAGTCTGAAGTACTGTATATGACTATCCATCACATTCTTCAATCTAGACACACACCAGACAGGGAATCTGTTTTTATTCGCACGGTAATTCACAAAGTAACCCAACACAACTATGTCTGGTGGCGGTGCCCGGCTTATTAGAATCCCTTTGTGACTGATCGGCTCATATCGGTGGATTCCAGTGTGTTTGCTGCTCGCGGTTGCAGTTTAATTGCGCTGTAGGGTTTCTCCCTAACGCCGCAAAAACTGCACCGGGGTGGACGAGAGAAACAAGTAAAGTTTGTCCTTTCTCCGGGGCCATTTTGAGTGAGCTGTTGCCGTGCTGTGGTAAAACTGTTGTAGCAGCAGAGGCATCGCTGAGGTCATGAGCAAAAACAGAGTGTTCCAGGTGCCAAAGGGGGAGAGGGAAGTCAGGGTTGCTGCAAGGGAAGGGGGGACAGAATCACATCTGCTCTGCCTTTGATCCAGCCTTCTTCAGCCCAGCAGGGCCCTCACCTTGGCTGCCCGCTCTACGCCCTACTACAAAACAACAGCCACAGTCTTTTCCCAGCCTCCCTCCCCCCCCCCACCCCCACCCCCTTCTCCTCTTGTGCTGACTCACGAAAGAGGCGGGGGCATCTCTTTATAAGTACTTCACACGCTTTAAATGTCAATTGAAATACAAATAGGCTACATCGGGCACACGGGCAGAAAGAGCTGCCTTTTGCTTTTGATTAGCCGGTTCCCACAGCATCATGCAAACGCTCCAACTATGAAGATTTGCCTTTCAAAAGGCAGAGTTTTACTGTCAATCCACGACATCCGCAGGCTTGAAGCAGGGCTCAGGATGTCACTAAACTGCGTGCACACAATGCGAGAGCTGTTGGGCACGTCGGATAAAGAGCAGCTTGAAGCTGACTCTCACTGGACTGGGCAAGAGCAGAACCATGATGTCACCCTGGTTCCCTCACAACGTAACCCCCTGACCTTATGAAAAGTGCTAATTTGGTGAGGCTACGTTTCCACTGTGGTCGATGGATTTTGTTCAACAAATTACACACAGACCAAAAAAGTTAGAAAACAAGAATTTTCTTTGGTCTGGGAGCTGGGCAAGGAGCAGCAACGGGCTCGCAATGTCAACAGTCGTGGACTCAAAAGACCCCCTCTTAGACCGTTGATTACTTCTGACATACATCTTCGACAGACTCATTATCTGATATTAGCCCACTGACAAACAGTTGCGATTCACTCCGTCTTTTTGTTTTGTTCATTCATGAAGTTCAGCTTTCGAACTTTCCTGGCACCGAGCAAAATCGCACACAAAATACCAAATCTGACAAATGAGTGGAGGAAGTAAACAAATAATTATTCCTGTCATCTGAAATACTTTGAGTCTTGCCGTCTGGTATCTTTCCTCTGCAGACCGCAGCAGTGTGGAGGCTGGGCTGGCTACAGCCCTGCCACAGCACTCCCACCCCTCCAAATCCCTCGGCTCGCACTGAGCGAGCCCCGAGAACCACATCCTGAGAGGAGGAACGCAATCGACAGCGGTGCCTCCTTGAACTGGAAAACTCAGTTACACCATCTGAACTCTTCACTGACGACTGCGCCGCTCCGCTCAGAATATTACAATCGATGCTTTCATTGGACGCCAAATGGTGGATGGAGACTGCGGAGGACTTTCAAAGGGAAACAATAGCAAAAAGCCTCCATAGAAAAACAGGGCCACTGATCACGGGATGTGATGGGAGCAATGTCTGCCCTTGATCTCGGTGCCAAGGTGAGAGGCTCCACCATACTTTCCCAGAATACTCCTGGGAGGGAGTGGGTTTAGCCGAGCACTGGTCAACAGATACTTGCCCTTCACATGAATGGAGAGGGGGGAAAAAAAACAAGAGAGCTGCAGTCTAAAGACCCATGACTTGGACATTAGTGCAACATGATATACACATTAAGAAGGGGAAAACACCCAGTGCCCCTCCACCTGAATCCAATCAATCATGGCGCATGATGCCGGACTGCAGACAATCATATCAACAGCCCAGACAAGAATGTACACGTACACAGGAAGAACTGTTTGTAGGACTGAAGTAACACCGTAAACACTTTTCCTAACAAGCTTTATTCGATTTTTAACCACATTAGAAGTGATCCATAAACAAATACATGGTTGGATAATTAGATGTATACTTCAATCGATTAGATGTCTGAATTAAAGTCGTAATGCGTTACATTTCAACTCGCTCGTAGCTTACATTCAATGCTGATTGATTCAGTTATTCCCATAATGTTATCATTAAAATCCCATCCTATAACTGATATATTGTACAAATAACAGAATGCTGACCAGCCCGGACCGCTGTCTTTGTTTGCAGGAATGGAGCTCCGGACACTCCCTAGCCCCTCCCACTCACGCCACCCCCCCCCCCCCCCCCCCCCAGCTGGCCGTGCTACGCTAGTTAGCGTCACACGGCTGCACGGCCAGAGGTTTTATTTTTTTTTATCAGCAAGTCTCCTGCATACTTTCTGGCCGGCGCTCAACCTTATAAATCTTACGCAACCTAAACCGAGCTAACAGACCCAGTCTGACGGATCTCTGCAGATGATTTTCTTGTTATTAAATTCTAAGCAGGTCCTCCCCCTTCCCCGCTTCCAGAATGGAAACAAATGAAATCGCATTTATTTCACGTTGTTACTTTTTATTGCTTCCATTTTTCACGCCACACAAGCAAAAAAATAAATCTTTGTGAGACGATCGAAAATGTAACCCCCCCCCACCCCCCACCCCCTCTTCCGTTTGCAGGCAGTCTGAACACAGCCTCTGACTGCACTGCTGGGCTGACAAGGCAGAATGTTCCCCCCTTCCAGCGTGCAAGCCGCGTATCTCCTGGCGAACACAGGGGCAGCAGTGGGAGGCATTCTTAAAGGGAAAATAACTTGCACATTTGATGTAATTTTAGATACGTCTGCCTGTTAAAGCCGTCCACTGTTCCCACTAGGCACCGGGGGAGCCAATGCCTCTGTTGTCTTTAGAGACAAAAGGGGTTTCCGCCTTACCATGTGGAAACTATTCCGGGATGTTCTCCAAATAAAGAAATCATTTGTTTTGTTTGTTTGTTTTTCCTGTGCATGTGGACGGCATTACTGGAACCAAAACACGACATCGAAACGCATTTTCCATTTCCGTAAAAGAAGAGCAAAAAATACAATATATGCACAAACCTGAATTGGGCAAACCTTGGGCTCAGGATCTCAAATGATCAAGTTCCACGCTGGCTGGGACGGAGTTTATTACTGTGTAAGCAGATCTCCTGAGATAACACCCGAAGCTTATTTTGCTGACGAGAAGACGTCCTTGTCCTCGAATGTAACGTTGTGCAACCATCCTTGAATCCGTGGTTTATTGTCTTTCACTAGTTCACACATCAAATAAAGATAACAACTCCTCCGTAGGAGCGCTTGGTGCCCTCTAACGACCCACTTGATTATTAATTTGCTTTACTTATTAAACCCCAGGGACCGCGCTCCCACGGCGGCGACAGCAGCGACACATAGACTCTCGGGGGGGGCCCTGGCTAATCCCTGGCTCTTCCAGCGACACCTTGGCTTCAGAGCCTCTTCCCCCTGCTTTTCCCCATGGCTGGGTTCAGGGGGCTTAGCCGCGTCACGCCCAGCGGGATGGGAGACCACCGTGTGTAAACAGGTCTAGCGTATATAACGTCGGCGAGGGGGGGGGGGGGGGGGGGGGGGGGGGGGGAGGCGCGGAGACGGGGTAAGGGGGTGGCGGCGGTGAGGTTTTCGTACAACTTGGCGCGCGGCGTCTCCGTAATAACACACAGAAACCGTGCGGCCGGGAGTGTTTTGGATCGTTTTTTATTTTTTTCTTCCTCTCCCTCTCTCTCTTTACCAGGCGACTAAAAGAGGAAACGGCGGAGTATAAACAGCACTCACCGCCGCCTGGTTCGGGTTACCGGGCCGCGCCGAGGCATCCTCCGGACAGCTCACACACACCACGCCGCGCTCAGGAAACACACGCAGCTCTGCGGGCCGGGGAGGAGACACAAGACAGAGAGCAAAGCAGGGCTGGTTAATAAGTGCGGGCTCAGACTCCAGGGGGGGGGGGGGGGGGCCGACTTAAGACGGGCGGGGGGGGCGGGGGGGGGTGGATAGTTTTGCGGTGGAAGTTAGTGAGGCCATCGAACGAGCTCCAAGTCTTTACTAGACCTCAGACCGAGGAGAAGATGACAGCTTACAGACCGTTGGCGGCCTTTATGAGCCACGTGAACGGCGTGAATTATTACGACGTTTTTGACGTTCAACAAAATCGGCCTCACAGGAAGCGATTCCGATGTTTTATCTGCTCCGGGGGTAAGACCGTAGAAGCACTAGGAACTATTTTTATTTTTGTATCGTTCACGTCGGCAGCTTGATAATCTATTAGCGGGACGTAGTAAATCCTTTTTCAGATGAACTAGTCCATATAATAAAAACATAACCTAACTACCCGATGACTGACAAGATTTGTGACATCGAGAATCGGAACGGCTAATAACATCGTGTGTGGTCCCAAGCGTTTCTCTCTAAATATTTGGTTGCCCCAGTGTTGTTGTTACGTTGACACATAAACATTTACTAGCGTGAAACACCAGAGCCAAAAAGTGTTTTTTTTTTTGAGTGTTTTGTCTAAGTCGAATTACAAATGGAACATCTTTTATTTACAGTAGTTGAGCGTGCGTCACTTAACGCGAGGGGGACCTGCTCACTGAGGTCAAGACCGCAGCTTGCAGCAGGTCCAAGTGCTACTTGAACATCAACATCTCGTGAGAGCAGGAATTAAATCCACCGACAGGAAGGGGATCACCTTGGGCTCTGGAATAAGTTGGCCTAGGGTCAGTGGCTGTAGACAGACCGGAGAGATGGATTCTTACTGCCCTCTGAAGACCATGGGCCCGTCACGCCCCCCCCACTTACCGAATCCCTATGCTGGAGAATCACTTAATGGTTGTCTGCTCGCTTCGCAACACCTGAGCAGGTAAGAACAGGACGTGGAAATGACAAGGGGGGAGGGAGGTAAACATTCTGACCGCTGCGAGCCCAGGCAGCACTTTCTTCACTTTCGCGTGAGATGTGGCCTAGTGGGAGCCCGGAGAGAAGGCCCATTAAACAGACGTATTGAAGGTAAAAAAAAAAGGTCTAGCATACCTCCATAGCGATCTTTTACAAGACATCTGAGGTTGTAATGTCTCTTCAGAAAATTTGCCACCAGGTTGAAGCTTGTACCTACCAAAACAAAGGGGAAAAAAATGTACTTAAATAACAGGCAAAAAACATTGCTTCTGAATACTTGATCCCTTTCTGCCGGGTTTTTTATATGAATGTTTGGAATGCTGATGTTTGATAATCCGTTCCATTGCATGAGGGTGCAGTGAGAGAGAGTGGCCACTACTCTGATGCTGCTATTCAAATCGATACGAGGCCCATGCAAAACAGGTGGACAAAGCAGATGGAGGAGGCCAACTATGGGATGGGCCAACGCAAATATGATCGCTCCTGTGTGAGACTCTGCTGGGAATGAGTTTCACTACTGGTTTCACTACTGGTTCACCGCGACCTCCGCTGATGGGGGACAGCATGGCTGGATGGAACCAGGAGCACACACTTCCAGTTCAAACTGAACAGCAGAGGAGAGTAGCAAAACCTTGTGCTTTTCTATTTTATTTGCATTGCTTTATTGGTACTTTCCTAAAATAACTCATGGTCAATGTGTTGTTGTTTTTATATCATGAGAACGACTTATTTGGTGGTTTGAATGGTGCCAGTTTGATGCCAAGTTGAATTATTGGCATCAAACTTCGACTTACCACTCAAAAGGCTTTAACCAGCTTTGGAACCACAAGGAAAGCCTTGTGTTCACCTTTGCTGTTCGCTCGCAGAGTATCAGTAAACGGCGATGCTTTTTCTGTGTTTTCATGTTTATACCGCAAAAACAGCATAAAGTCTAAATACTATTCCTTCTGCCGGCCGACGACACAGAGAAGTGATGTAAAACGTGCGGTTGGTGGCATCTATTATAAACTGCAACTGATTACACAGATTATATTAGATATCTACAAAATTTGTTTAAAACTCTTCCCAGTACCAAAACAGGAGCCTCAATCTGTTTATGTGGCCTGGCCCTTTAATAATGCACGACATCGACAGTGCTGTCCTCATTCTGGGGGTTGACTGTTGATGTGCAAG
The DNA here is from genome assembly GCF_902167405.1 of Gadus morhua. NCBI lineage: Eukaryota > Metazoa > Chordata > Actinopteri > Gadiformes > Gadidae > Gadus > Gadus morhua. The sequence goes on from NC_044062.1 coordinate 6,571,938, forward strand.
GAGCCCAATAAATTAGCATTAGGATTAGCATTAGCATTAGCGCTTATGGCCAGGCCGTAAGCGCAACTTGGCCTCTACTCTGTTTGTCATTATGTGCGGAATGTGCGATGTGCCGGGGAAAGACGAAGGCCTGTTGCCTAATCGGGTAGGAATTTGTTGACCGAAAGCGGGGGCCCAGCGAACACACGCAACACAGTTGTTGCTAATAAACAACACAACTGTCCCGGGGGGGAAACAAATCTGAAAGAGGGGCTGCTGCTGCCCTATGGGTGTGCCCTGCAACGGACGGTTCGAGGGGCAATCAGTGTCCACCTCTGCGGCGGTTCACATCAAGCAGAAGACCTGGAGTCGCGGAGCGTTGGAACCCATGGACCTGGCTATCATCTAGACTCAGCCATCAGCTTCTGGAAACTAATTTATATCCATGGGGCAGATTTTAAAACCACTGATAATGGACGTTTAGCCCCTTAAATAAATCCCACGATAATGATCACATACCAAGATGGGGTGGCTTAGGAAGGGTGGACAAGATGTGTTGAATATAATATGTTTAGTAGACAGGACGTGGTTTCATACTGGTCAATTTGGCGTGTGTCAATGCCCTCCCTCCCTCCCTCCCTTTCACTGTTGGCTAGGGAATTCCCTGTTCAATTGTAGCATCTAATTATCATCTTCGAAGAGGCAGCCATTTTGGGGGGAACACTAGGTAATGACATGGTATTAGAGAAAACGTCTCGCCACAAAACTGTCACAGGTGGACAGAAAGCCCACTGGCTAATGATTGATGGCACCGTCTCCGTCTCTTCCCCTTGGCATGTGGACTGGGCTGCATGGTCAACATCTAAGTGGATGGAATAAACAGTAGCTGCATGCTATTAGATATACCACTTTTGTTTGACTTTATCAGCAAAAGTGAGATCAGAAGGCTATGCCGTTGTATCCTATTGTGCATTATGCAGGAAAAAAAAGAAGAAGAAATAGCACATCCTTTCTGATATGTTGTATATGGTGAATAAAAGATGAGATATCTATTGACATGATCAATCGATTTTATCTTGGCATCACTTCTTGTTTACCATCATCCCTCCACATTACCTTCCTCCTTAATCACCAGTGCAAGTCTAGACACCTGGTAAACCGAGGACAAAAATAACTGAAAAGGAAAACGCCTGACATCTCAATACACCCTAATATTTCATAGATAATACACTGCAGCTATTATCAGTGTGACAGGCTGCTGAACATGCCGGTCTGGCTGCTGCTGAAGAATGTATTACCCTCCAGGGTGAATCTTTGAAGATTCACCCTGGATTTGCCCTTAGGCAAAACGCCTACGGCTTATTCCTACACTTGTTGCCTAGTAATGGTTTGTTAACTTGCAAAGCTACGAAGTCTATAATAATGGGCCTAATCGGTAATCAATCGGCGCTGTTGGTGAAGAGGTGGGTTTCGTTTTTTTTCTGGCTGCTGCTCCTCTCCTTTGAAGACGGATCGTTTTACAGGAGTGGGCATTCTGTGTGAGAAACTCGCATACAGGTTGAAATGTATTCTATTATTGTACAGAGTGCATAACTAAAGCATTGCAAATGCAGGGACTTCAAAAGGCCTCCTGTGGTGCGACCTTATAATAGAGCCATGGTTCCCTGGAAACACTTCTTTATGGTTCCAAATGCGCTTTGATCAGCGGAACCAAATATGGACATCCTGTTCGAGGATAAGCTGTAACTGGTTCGGGTTTTTTTAAGTGTAGGAGAGGACTTCCTCTATAGAAAGGTCCACAGTGCTATCATGGGCCACGGTGGAGACTGTTGTAGGTGCATTCTCGGTGGGGCCCCTTAGGCTAGGGGTCTCCCAGCAACAGGTGGGTCGTGTGGCAGCTCAGAGTGATATACAGGACATGGTTCGTGGCTGGTTTTCTATAGGCAGCCTTGGTGTTTCAATGAGACTAACAAGTTGGAAAGTGCGAGTTTACCACTGTGTTTTAGTTCAGGGCACCGTTACATTGTTTTGGATTAAGTCTATGCCAAATGTGATTCTGTACATATGTAAAATAAATATATATATTATTTCTTATCCTTTGCTTCCCAACACACTAATGGCTGGCAAATATGGGCCTTTGACCTCATATGGTAGCTCCACTCTTCCAGCTGTGTTTTAAAAATGCTTGAATAAAGTTGCATCACTTAAATCGCCACCTACAAAGAAAGGTCCATCCCCTGCAGTTTTGTCAATTTTCAGGACAAGAGAGAGGGCCGGATAGAAGACTTCTGACTGGTTCTGATTCAGACCCTTACTGCTTTTAAACGGCCCAATCTGAAACAGTATGCTTTAATTATCTCCGGTCTGGTGGCATTTACACAACACCGTGGATCAAGCCATTTATTACGCAAGGATGTCGACAAACAAACCATGCATTACTATAAATACAGATTGCAGGGCACCTTAATTGTCTGGGACCGTTCCTTTATGAGGAAAGAATCCAACGTTTCTCTTTTAGCAGGACGCCCCCGTGGTCGTCTATTACCGCGCTGGATGCCTACTCAGAGAGGAATGCAGAACTGGAGCTGGGTTCTGTTTTCCCTGCCCATTCTAGGGATCATGGAGGCACCAGGAAACAACCATCTCACTGCCCATGGATGGCTCTCTGTGTTTTTGGAAGAGCTTTGATTCAGCCCATTACACTCTTTTGCCTCATGTCTGTGCTCGACAAGTATTCCAGTTGCCTTTTCCCCTGGTGGGTTGAGCTCGGCCAATTCCCAGGACAAAGTCTGACAGGGACGTCTGGACGCGGACTTGGTTCCCAACTCCATGTCGGCCTGACTCAAGACATCAGCTGTTGCTTCAACTTCATAACGTCCTGTGCAGCGCAGAGTTGCTCTTGGCCAATCGCCCGGGCTTTCTCGTGCTAAGCTTACATTCATGTCTCTCTCTCACAAACAGTTTTGCCGGTGCCTCCCCAGGGAACGGGTGGCCTCTCTCTCTGCGGCCACTCGAACCCACAGTGCAGCGAGAGAGAGACCGCTGCTCTGTGTGGGGAGAGAACCTTGGAAGAGCGGCTCTGATTTCCTGACTTCCTCGAGGGCGGGTGACCCGGCCTCGTCCGCTGATGTGTCAAAACCTGCCGCTGAACAACATTATGACGGATCGAACCGTTCAGTAAACAAGCAATGTCACGCAATGGCCCCGGAGAGGGGTCTCGGAGTGGAGTTCGCGTCAGCCATCGAAAAACACAACCACAAAGACAACTGCGGAACAAGAACAAGATGCAGGCGAGTATGGGGTCGGCTGCCAAGGGTATTTTACTGTACTTGTGCAGTTAGTCGCACACACACACACACACACACACATACACACACTCACACATCCCCACAGCTTTCACCGCTTCCTGGGAAAACAATGAAGGGAAAGAAAAGTCAACAAACTAAAGGCACCCGGAGTAACTAGCACTGTAAGACGGAACAGAGAGGGTCGAGAGGTATTCGAGCCAGGGTCAAAGGTAAGCCCCCATGGTGCAGACTTCATTAACTCCAGTCATATCCTGAGGAGATCATTAAAAACAGCCACAGAGCCAAAAGCCTGGCCCAATTCTTTTTTTCTTCTACTTGTATTTCCCCCCCCTCCACCACTGCCCACTGCTGCTCTTGTTGGTCAACGCACACGAAAATGCAGTATCTGTGCACACATACGTAGTCCTTCCCAAAACAGCCACCCTATACTGTTCTGAGCACAACACAGTGACAAGGGGGGAGGGGGGACACGGGGGGGGGGGGGGGGGGTCTTGGAAAGCAGCATTCTGGCTGTACATTTGTCAGTGGGCCAGGGGAAGCATCGTATTAATGACACAGGACGACAAGTTGTGAGCCGGGCTGGGCAATATTGTCTGATCAAAAACTCTCCCCTTGTCTCTGACATTGTTGGCCTCTCTAGCGGGGGGACGGGGCAGAGTTACATGAGAGCATGAGGAAGCTAGCCGCATGCACGGGAGAGGAGGTGGAAGTGGTGGTCTGGGGGGGGAGTCGGGGGGGGGGGGGGGGTTAAGGGGCTTTCCAGGAAGAACAGCGCTCTCCCCCGGTCTCTCCCTCTCCCTCTCAGCGTGTGTCGTGTCGGAGCACAGTGCCTTATCATCTGGCTCAACGTCCACCTGAAACAATATTTGCACATGAGCGCTCAATTAAACATTTGGTTGAACCGTTGCTCGCGGTCACGAAATGGGACGCAGCGTGTTAGCGCTTGGGGCCAACCTATAATGCAGCATGTGACCATGGTGATCGGAGCGGGGGGAGGGGCGGGGGGGGGGGGCGGGGTTCAGAGCAAAGGACAATCCTCTTGGGGAAAAATAGAAACATGGCCTGATAAAAGAATCACAAACGGTCGCTTTGATCAATCATTACGTACTAATTAGCACCAGCGGCCATAAAGATTCCTGCAGCAGAGCACCGAAACGAGTGTGAAGCCGTTCCCCTCTTCTCATTCTAAGCTACTTTGGATAAATGTTGTGTGATTCTTGGAGAGCACTCGAGTTCTGTGTTGCACAACCTCTCTGAACCCTCCCCCCCCCCCCGATCAAGGTCCCATCGGACCCAGAGTGCCCGTGATTGCCGGTTCCCCTTGTAAATCTGCGAGGCCGTGCTGATTATTAATCTAGATGGATGAAGGCTCACAACAGAAAACATGGAGATTTTGTTCTGTGTTAAGCCAACGTTGCTTAACGAATTCAGACATGCCAGGTAACACGAGGGGTTAAACAAGTGTATAGCCGGTATCCATAATTCATAAAAGCTGTTTATTTTATGTTTTAAGGGCCGTAGTGACCTTGTACCTAGAAATAAATGCATAAAGGCCGAATTACACCGGCGGGCAGCGTCGCTTTATCGCCATCTCAGAGCTCGCTGTTTCGGACAGCACAAGGTCGATTTGGCACACTGTGCAGCCATGACACCTGTTCCATTGAAACACACATAAAACACACACACACACACACACACACATACATACACACACACACACACTAAAGCCCAAAGGAGATCCTATGATATGTAAGAGATATGGGATACTACTCATTTAAAACATCAACCGGCGTGCGTAGGAGGAAAACACAGCCGACCTCAGACATGTTGAGCACAAGTTCTGAAACAGTGCTCACTCCAGTAGGACCTGGCGACCGAGCCCGGGTTCAGGAGAGCGAGGGCCGTCGCCCTGACCAAGCTGCGGTTGAAATGGGGGGGGGAACAGTCACATGAATGTGATCCGTGCTCAGGCTACCATTCCTCTGCCCTAATTATATGGGAAAGAGTGTGGTGTGACAGCCATGACTGGGGCTGCGGTCATGTCCTAAGAGACTGCAGCTGACCCTGTGGGGGGAGAGAGAGAGTGGGGGAGAGGGAGAGAGATTGGGGGAGAGAGAGAGGGAGAGAGAGAGAGAGAGAGAGAGAGAGAGAGAGAGAGAGAGAGAGAGAGAGAGAGAGAGAGAGAGAGAGAGAGAGCAAGAAAGAGAGAGACAGAAAGAGAGAGCGAGAGAGAAAGAGAGAGGGAACTCAAAAGCAGCACACCAGGAGAAAAGAGGCAGAGATGGAGCATGAAGACCAAGTGAATGGGATGGAATTGAAAAGGATAGAGGAGATAATAGAGAACGTGTGTGTGGATGCATGTTGATAAAAGTGTGTTTGGGGATAAAAGTGTGTGTGTGAGTGCGCGTGCGTGCGTGCGTGCGTGCGTGCGTGCGTGCGTGTGTGTGTGCGCGTGCGTGTACGTGTGTGCGTGCGTGTGTGTGTGTGTGTGGATACGCATGAGTGTGTGCATGCATGCGTGCGTGCGTCTGTGTTGCAGGCCAGAATGGCGAGAGGGGGTTAGCGCTGGAGTCAGACTGTCCAATGTGTAGCTGCTGAGTAAGGCCAGAGGCTTACAGGCAGGATTTGCAGGGCAACGGCAACACCACAAAGCACCAGGGGGCCGGAGGGGTTTGAATGGAGGTTGGGAGGGCGGGCGAGTGGGGGGGGGGAGTGGAAAAGGGGGTGGATGGCAGAGGCTGGGGGTGGCTACTCCAATTGGTATCCATTTCCATCCAGGGCCTTGGAATTCCTTTGTTCCTGTCACAGGTCGCCCACCCCCCATCCTCCCACCCCCCTTCCTCCCATGCAACCCCCCCCCCCACCCCCCCTCTCCCCCCATCCCCCCTGTCCACCCACCCACCCGCCTTGATCCCGGGCAGCCTTGCAGCCGGCAAGGCCGCGGCAAGGGGCAGGTAACCCTGCCACAGGCATGCCTCTCTATTTACAGCCTGCTCTCTGCTCTGGGTAGGCAGGCCACACCGCACACAACGGACACACGTATTAATAGCAGTGGCTGGTGGTGGTGGTGGTGGTGGTGGTGGGGGGGTCTAATCATACAGGTTGTCACACGACACAATAACTTGAGCCCCAGAGTCTCTCGGGCGGACACACTGAGCGTGGATCCTTTCATCACCAGGGGAGGGAGAATATGTCTTTTAGCGAAATGCCTCGCTGACCGAAACACTCTCGGACACACGTCAACACTGCAGGCCGTTTTTTACGAGCGCCCCGCAAAAAGGCAATAGGAAAGGCAATAATTAACCCCCGCACACACACACACACACACACACACACACACACACAAGGACATCCCGCCCCTTCATTTCGGCTCTTCACACATCCTCCGCATTCTTGGTGGGTCATTCGTAAACACGTTCTCACACAAGTAAAGCAATCCGGCAACACTTGTGCTCCGTCCGCGGCGGCCCTGTCCGGGGCAGCTTTAAGCCTCCTCGGTAGACGCTGCCAAGGGGAGTCAGTGGTACACTGTGCATGGCTCGCAAAGCTCTCTCCCACGGCTATTAGTGACCATTCATCTGGGGAGCCTGGGAAAATGCCTGCGCTGCCTGCAGTGGCCATGGGGGAACGGGTTGGCAGGTGTTCCCTCCCCCTAAAGCCCCACCACCTGTGTGAGAGGGGAGAGCCAGAGAGAGAGGGGACCCGAGCTGCTGGCCCTGGCCAGGAAGAAGGCGAGGAGGCTGGGTACCGCGGTGGGGACTTTCGCCGCGGCCGCTGGAGGCTGGGGAGGGGGGCGGGCGCGGCAGGGGCCGGGGAACCAACGACCAAGCAACGAATCGATAGCGAGGTTGGCGCTTGGATGCTTGGACGTGAGGCATGTGTGCGGTTTATTGAAATGGCGTTTTAGCTGAATCTGTGTTAAGAGGGGACGCGTCTCTTTTACGCCCCCATTGGGGACATGGGAAGTGGGGGGACGCTCACACAGTACACACACGGCTCGTCGAATACACAGCAACATCGAATCGAGTCGTAAATAGAACTAGACTGAGAACCAAATATGTAGCGATATCCTTAAGTCAACTACTTAAGTAAGATTAGATAAGATGAAACAATAAGTAAAGGCAAATAGTTGTTTTATTCCCGTCTGAATGATAATATGCTTTGGGACATTGCATTGGTATTCATGGTCCTGATCTGACAAATAGGGGCTTCCCACTCATTCCTGCAGGGGCAGATCAGGGCATCTCCACCAACAGAAGACGGGACAGTACATTCAAACAGCGTAAACCACCAGCTTCCTCCCTTGAATGCCTCTCGTATCAAATAACACACGCACGCATAAAAAAAAAAGTATTCCTCTAAACACAGAGAACCCACTACCCGCTCATTCTTCCATGTGTAATTACCCTGTAAAAATGTGGGTGTGCTGCAGTCCAGCAGAGGGAATGCAGCGAGCCTCTCCCAAGCTCTCCCCCCGGCTCCCCAGCCTTCTAGGGTCCAGCGTGTCCATTTATGCTTGGCCAGAGCCAAGAGGTTTTGGTGGGAAAAGTTCCCCGTGTCCAGCACTCTCAAAACATAAATAAATCACATCACTATGAGCTAATCATGAATTCTCAAGTAGCATGCCTTAAAAAAAAAAGCAAAAAGAAGATGAAGATGGAAGAGAAGAAGAAGGAGGAGGAGGAGGAAGAGACGTTTCAGGGGGGGGGGGGGTTGTGGCTGACATTTAAAAAAAAAAATTGGCAGCTGAGATTTAGGGAAATTGGCAGGATTTATCTTCCCAAGAGATAAGGGACTAGACCTCTATGACATGTTCAATGGGTGTTATGTGTGCTGCACTAAGACACACACACACACACACACACACATTACACACACACATTACACACACACACACACATTACACACACACATCACACACACACACACACACACACACACACACACACACACACACACACACACACACACACACACACACACACACACACACACACACACACACACACACACACACACACAAAAGAAAACACTGGCGGACAAAAACATGCAACTTAACTAAATAAACGCCCCCCCCAAAAAAAAAAAAACACAAAGTCCACAAATATCCCATTCCTCGGATGCCTTCTGGACGCGGACGTCGCAGCGTGGTGGAATGCTCTGAGCTGTTGATGGCTCATTTGAAGAGCCAACAGCTGAGGCCGTTCCGCGGTTCCGCGGGCCGGGTGCGCGGGCGGGCGTGGGGCCTGTGGAGCCCACACTGGCACCAGCGTCCTCGCCGCCAACCACCTTACAGGCTGAACCCAGCTCCGCGCTGAACCCAGGTCCTATTCCTGGCCCAGACATCAATACAAAGAACCGCACTTGGCACCTTAGGCGTCAGGCCCCGCGTGTGTGTGCACACCACGTGGAAAATATACACACAGATATACACACGCACACACACACACACGCGGCCTCACTGTGTCTCATCGTCTGTCTGACACACATCCCTCCCTCAGGTAGCTCACGGGGCTACATGAATAAACAGAAGAGGTTAAACAGCCGACACGTTCATTGGGATACCGGCGGGAAAGACCATCTTCACTACCACCGTATGACCCCTCTTGAACGCTCTGTGAAGTTCTGCGAGGATTAGCAGGTTAGCGTTTGACCCTGCCGGAGAAAAAAAAAAAAAAAAGTAAAAGAATGACCCCCATACTTAATACCCCACCCTGAGGTCTGCCGGGCTTCCCTCCCAGAGCCAGGAGTCTGTGGTCCGTGTTTTATGGCTCCAACAAGCCCGGCGCTTCTCACAGTCTCTCTCTCTCTCTCTCTCTCTCTCTCTCTCTCACTCTTCTCCCTCCACCTCAAGCACTGCTCTACCTCGCTCGCTCACGTGGGGCCACAAACGAAAGGCCAAGAATGTCAATACGCTCCCTTAAGACCTTTAAGAGGACCGGGAGCCCGTGGGTTGTGGCGAGGCCGTCGCTGAGGCGGTACTCTGGTTCGTGTCATGAGGAGAGGGTGGAGAGGGGAGGTGGAGGACGCGAGGGGTGGGGAGGTGGAGAGCATGAGGGGTGGTGGTGGGGGTGGTGCTGGTGGTGGTGCTCCGATATTGGAATGGAGCTATGTTCCGATAGTTTTGTTCTTGGCAGCGTGGCAGGAAACGCAATTATTTTTGACATGCATATTTTACTATTGCTCATCTCGCCCTTGTTCACACAGTTGATTTTGTGTGTTTGTGTGTATGTGTGAGTCATTGTGACTGTTGGTGTGTAGTTGAGCATTTGTGCATGCCTGCATGTTCCTAAATGTGAATTTTGTGTGTGACTTTGCATGTCAATGTTTATTCGTATGAGTGGGTTTCATTTATGTGAATGTGTGTCAGTTTGTATCTCTGTGCGCGTATGTGTACGTGTGCGTGTCTGCGGTAGCGCATCGTTGTCCGTCTAGTTTCTATCTGCCTGCCTGTCAATCTCCCTGCCTGCCTTTCTGAGTACAGTCATCCCATCAGAGCCCGTCTATCCGCAGTCTGTCAGTGGGAATACATGTCAGGCTGTTCAGTAACTTTACCCTGTCAGCCTGTTCACACCTAACCCGGGGGGAGGCTATAACCCAGCGACACGGCGTCACTCCTTCCCGGTCGCTCCCTCTGCGAGTATGTACACACACACAACAATGCACAAAGCACCGACCGCATACACAGAGAAAGTTTGCAAATAAACCTCAGCCTGTGCGCGCGGGGAGCTTGATGCGAGAGCGAATGCTGACAACATGTTTATACTGTGCCCACGCCGCGGCCCGCGCCCCTTGTGCATCTGCATACCAACGGGCAGGTGCACGTACGCATGTGAGATTGTTGTGTGGATAAACACACGCCCTGCCGCGTGCACACACACACACACACACGCGCGAGCGTAGACACACACACACACCAACACACAAACGGACACACACACAAAGACACGGAGACGCAAACACGCAGACGCACACGTGCAGCTGAGGCTAAGGCGTAGCTGGAAAGGGTGTAGCGTGAGAGTCTTGTTCTTTTGCTACAGGGGAAACTTTATGGGGCTGGTTGCCCTGTAATCCCCCTCTGACAGTCAGGCCAGGCCTGCTGAGTGAGCTCTGGTTAACAGCCCTTAACTGCTGGCTGCTAAAGGCTGCAAGCTCCACATTGTCTAAATTGTTTTCACCTGGACAGGTAATGGTCCAGGGTCAAGAGAAATAAAGAACGATTAAAGATTGTCAAAGATTGTGTGGAGATTATGCGATGTATTTGTGTTGCAATGGAACATCATAATTGTTACTTCACAATTTTACCTATGTATGATGTCTTTCTTTTCCCTCTCTATGATGTCATAACTGTGCATTGTTTTTCATTTTTTTCTTTTCTCTATCTCTTTTTTCTGTCAACCGTTCTCTTTTCTTCTTTATCCTGTTTTTGTGTATTGTTGATTTATTGCATGTTTGTCTTGTTAAACGTGGACCCCAGGGAGAGTAGCTGTTGCCAAGTGTAATGGCTAATTGGGATCCTAATAAACTAAACTAAACTAAAGACGTGACATAACCATTCGGTAACAGGCGTGTTGTCCTGTCTTGTGCAACTGCGGCTTCTCAATTTGTTGTCAATCCAGACAACCAGAGAATGGTTGACAGCGGCCCCGAATCTGGTTTGTTTCTTATGAGCTGACTGTGGATCCCATGGGGCCCTCAGCCCTCCATCTGATTGCTTGGTATGCCGTTCTCACCGGCTTTAGTGTTTTGATGGATTCATTATTTGACTGACAATAACATTCTTCCTTCTATTTTATTAGGCTGCCTGACAACTCATCAACAAAGGCGTGTCAAGAAAACACGTTGGGAAGAGGTTAGCTCTGGCTGTGTTTAATGGCCTCCCAACGTGCATGTGAAACCCGGGTGCGAGATGTGCCAAGGCAAACACAGGGGAACACAATAGGAAAAGCACTGTATCAGAGCTGGTCTCCACGGGTCACACCCTGGTTGTCGAAAGCCAACCGTGCCTCAACTAGTCGAGTTATTTTCTCCTCCCACACTCCTCTCCAAGGGAGAAGGTAGCCATGACACACATTGCCGAATGTTTTGAAACTGTCTTCCCACCCTTCTCAAGGATTTGTGCAACCTGCCCCTGTGTACAGTAAAGAGTCATATCTCTGCAGCTGAGCTTAAATGGAACAAGTGGTGGCGCCGAACGAATAAAAGAGCCAAGTTCAACATAAAAAAAAATAAAAGTCCCTTCAGATCCAAGGCCTGGTGACAGACACAGCAAAGAAAGATTGATAGAGGAATAGAAGAAAGGAGAATGAATGACTTGATTGTTGAAGGAATGAGCTGTGGCTTGAATTCAAAGCCGATAAATCATGTGTTCTAATTAGCGTCCTCTGAATATTTCAATGATCGCTATCTGCAAGAAAAACAGAGAATCATCCATGCTGCCTACACTGCAGAACATTTGAGGCGATCTCCTTTTGTGGATGTAGATTACTGCATTACTGGTGAGTGGGTGTGCGTTAGTGTAGATCGGTGTGTGTGTGTGTGTGTGTGTGTGTGTGTGTGTGTGTGTGTGTGTGTGTGTGTGTGTGTGTGTGTGTGTGTGTGTGTGTGTGTGTGTGTGTGTGTGTGTGTGTGTGCGTGCGGATGTGTGTGTTGTACACGTGTGCGTGTGTGTGTACTATACCAGTAGCGCTAAAGGCCTTGGCGGGCAGCAGTTCCTTCCTGTGCTTGGCCGGCTTATGGAGGCGCTCGGCATGCAGCTTCACCCTCTGCTCCACCGCACCCTGAACCAGCACCGCTACCTCCTACCACACAGCACAGGGGGGGGGATCACGATGCACCCTGAACCAGCACTGCTACCTCCTACCACAGCACAGCGGAGATCACGATCAGTGAGCCTTAATCCAATTTATCTGCATCAGAAGCAACTTCCAAAGGAGGAACCGTCACTTATATTATTTTATATAATCGAGTACTGCTTCGGTTGAAGTACGTAAACGGCCCGACTTCTCTGCACGTATCTCTGCGCAAAAACGGTGTTGATGTTGCAGACAGCGGTTTGTTCCACAAAACGTGTCTGGAGCGAGCAATGCTCCCTCCTTTGATATCAAATAACAAGTGCAATGGTTTTCCCTTAAACCCGCTCTTTGATCAATTCATTATTTTATTTAATTAATTGATTGAACTCTAAGGAAAAATGATGGTGGTATACTAGGAACCTTGTGTTTTGTCAACTACAGGGATTTTTCCCATGTGGAGGGTGGGGGGGGGATGATGGGTGTCTCTGTAAAAGAAAAGAGTTGGCATTTCTCCGTGAGAATCCCCGGGAAGAAGAAAGAGAAAGGCTTAAAGTCATTTCGGATTCCACGCTGCAGCTTCCCATTGTCACCGCACCCCCCCGACCGGAACATGAGCTATACATCCACAGCCACCATCCAAGCCCTCCTCTCTCCCCCCCCCCTGCATGCCCCGTACCTCAAGGTGCTCCGCAGTCAACCAGCTGGTGTCCTCTTCCCGGGCGCCCAGGGGCAGTGCGTGCACGTCCACCAGCACGGCGACGTTCCCACACTGCAACACAAAGAGGGCCGGTGCAGCCACAGGTTGCTGAGGGGCATGTCGGGGGGGGGGCTCCAGACAACAAAGGGAAATCAGAGTGCGCTTTGATTGACAGGGGGAGACACAAAACCCCGTCCAACGACCCCCTGTGCGTTGTCACCCGAGGGTCGGTCGGTCGGTCGGTCGGTCGGTCGGTCGGTCTCTCTCTCTCTCTCTCTCTCTCTCTCTCTCTCTCTCTCTCTCTCTCTCTCTCTCTCTCTCTCTCTCTCTCTCTCTCTCTCTCTCTCTCTCTCTCTCTCTCTCTCTCTCTCTCGTCGCAAAACAATAAGGTGAGGCTGAACCTGTTTCCTCCAGTTTTACCATCGTAATTAAAACAACAACGACGACGAAGACACGTGAGCTCATGTTACTTAGTCGCTCGATGTGGCCCCGGCATTCAGAGTCCAGACACGGGCAGCTCTCTGCACACAGGTGACAGCAATACACACACGCACACATACAGGCACACACACACGCACACACACAGAGACACAAACAGCGCACATCTGTCCTGAGGCATCACACACCGCTGCGAGCGTTACACGGCGGTTCCGTTGCAGGCCAGGGGTTGTAAATTCCTAGCCTTGCAGAAAGCCCGGCCGGGGGGGGGGGGCCCCCAGCCAGCCGGATTCCCGGCACTCTACGTCATCATGTCATCGACGGCGGGCCACGCGGGACCGACAAGAGGCCCCCCCGCTCCAGACGCCACGGCTGGTTAGGCCGCCGTTACATCTCGTCCGCGGGCGGCCCTGATTATGGTTTACACATGAGTACAAATGGGCGAGCGGCACGTCCCCCCACCACCACCATCACCCCCCCCCCCCCACCGACCGCCGTCTCCAGGTCCCCTGGTACCGGGCGGCGGAGGCCGGGGCTCTCTCGTGCGAGCCCCGCGTCCCGCCGGACCGGGAAGTGATGGATGGCGGCGGAGGACCCCCCCGCCGAGTGACAACACCTGGCGCCGGGCGACGAGCGGTTCCTTCCCGGGGCCGCGGAAGGCCACGACGCAGTCCCCCCCCCCCCCCCCCCCCCCCCCCCCCCTCCTAACCCCACCTCAACCCCCGGACTTCGACGGCCTCGAAGACGGGTACGGGACATGCGGAGAGGCGCACATGAAGACAATACCAGACGCACACACACACACACACACACACACACACACACACACACACACACACACACACACATGCGCTTCCAAGGTCACGGTTCCGGAAGCGGAGCGGAGGCCGGACACTGCGGCCGGGGGGGCGGGCTGTAGTCACTTCATAACAGTGAGTGTTTAGGCCTCATCGGGGCGAGGTCTCCGCTGAGATGTTATTTCAATCAGGACCACAATACAGACCCAAGCCTGCTTGAGACAAGAACATTCTTTGTAGAAGAACATTTTTAAACGAAAGCCCCTTCATCGTCCACGACATTAACTTTCCTGGCATAGATACATTATCATAAATATATGAATGATACATTCATACGTTTATTAATGATGGATTACGTATTCTAGACACAAGGCTACTTGTTGCAAGATAACGATATTTTTTTAGTACCTTTAATGTTCGTATCTTGGGGAGGGAGGGGGGCAGATATACAACCATCACGTTACTTTAAGTACACAACATGGGGATGCAATCTGTCCAACTGACATGGCAATTGCTTCAACATTGTCATTGTTCCCCTGAAGGGGAATATCAACAGTTGGCGGTTGTCTTTATCCAGTGTTTAATGTTCTCTAAACGGCGAGTCGCTGTGGAGTGGGGAGAGCGCCCTCACATGGTCAACGTTGAACGTTCATTAAACGTTCAACGTGTGTAGGAATCGTCGGCCTGCAACTCTTTAACATGTGGGACAGTTTGTAATCAATTACTAATGCAAATACAGCCAAACATTAAACTAACTGAGTGTATCCGGCCAGTTTACCAGATTTTCTGATTTACACAACCCCAGATTTCAGCAAAAGAGGCTTTCGGAATTATAGCTGTCACACAGCATGGAACCGGCATCTCAAAGATAAAATGGCGTCCCCACCCCCAACACCACCACCCCTAAGCAATGAAACTCTGGTGTGGCCCCTGATTCAAAAGGCTCATTCAACCCCGCTCAATGGTTGCAATGTCATTGTGGAGATGTAACCACGGCAACCCCCTGTCTGTTTATTCAAGGTTAACATTGCGCCGGTGAATTAGAAGGGAATCAAGTTCTCATTTTAATAATGGACACATTTGTTCTTATTGATGAACTGTTACTAATCCACTCATACGTACAATGTTTCTGTGTGAACGAACAAGACAAAACCGAGCACCGATTAATGACCCTAAAGACAAAGTACCTGACGCATGTCTTATGGTAAAATTACAATTATATTACTTCCCAGATTTATGTCTTTCCTCTTTGACTCTGTGACACATTAAAAAGGTTGTTAAAAATCAACAACAGGGGTGGGCCTCAAATCAAGTCACTTAAAAATATTAAATTCTCTCACCATCATCATCGTACTCAAGCATAGGTTAGAGAGGGGGATCGGGCGATCATAAAAGTTATTTTTAAACACCCGTTCTTCCAGGGACATAAAAAGCAATGAGCCGGAGCATGGCTCTGAATATGCGGGTGGTTCTCACGTATAGAACGGGATGTGTGCGTCTGTGTGTGTCAGTGTGGGGACCGCTCTCCCCTAAAGATCCCTTTTGTCTCATGGCGAGCTAAGGACGGTCAGTGGCTTCAGCTGACTGCTTTCAACAATTACTGCTCCGTGGGAAACCCTAGTCGTGGGGAACGGGCCCCTGTCAATAAGGCCGTGAAGCCCCCCCGACGGCATGCTAAGTCCCGGGCTGAATGCAGGGACGACAACGGTGTCCGGATCCTAGCATGACATTCTTTTGGGGCCTAAAATGTCAACACACAGTTGCGGTTGGCCAGCTATTACAGAGCTTTATTGTTTTCCGATGTGCGATGAGATAGTGTCACTCAAGGCTGGGAGGGTTATTGACGAATGAACACTGAATCCGAGCCATCGATCCGTTGATGGTCAGAGCAGGATTTGCCAAGGGGTCAATGCACCAGGGTTCGCGGCTTACAATTACAACTAATGTGATCAATATCCCGAGGTAAGGGGAAGGCATCTGGTGGTCGCTCGAGTAGCATATAGCAAGGGGGGGGGAGAGAGACAGAGAGAGGGAGAGGGACAGAGAGAGAGAGAGAGAGAGAGAGAGAGAGAGAGAGAGAGAGAGAGAGAGAGAGAGAGAGAGAGAGAGAGAGAGAGAGAGAGAGAGAGAGAGAGAGAGAGAGAGAGAGAGAGAGAGAGAGAGAGAGAGAGGAGAAAGAGACCACCAAAATAGTGAGTTTATTAAGTTTGTCTTCTTTTTTTGCACACAGAGCCAGACACGCTCGCCTGGTCCTCCTTTATCACATTACAGGCCTCAGACAAGATTAGCCTGGGAACTCGCCATCAACGATAACATTTCTCTACCACTCACACGAACAAACAACATGTGATTTTCAGGGGTTTTCTGAATAGTGGGCTTTATTATTTCCAAGAACACAACCTACAAAAATCACACTAACAAGAATGTATTAGTTCACCTAGCACATTTCAGGATTCAGTGAAGGCCCTGCATTCTTGGGTTGCTTTATTTTTGTCATAAGACTGCAACATTTAATCTCTCTAACCTGAGGTTTAAGAAAGTGGTTTTGGTGGAATCTAAACGCGCACAAAGGCTCCAACTACAATCCTATCGGGTGATTATATTGACCATCTTAGAACACAAAGAGGGTCCTGTGAGGTGAACCCTGGCTATGACCCCTGACCCCCATGTGATGAGCCTTCCAAACCAAGCTGCCGTCTCCATTTGATGCAAAACTTCACAAGCAGCAAAAAAAAAAAAAGAAACCTTTGTGGACGTATTCATGGAAACCAAATGAACCGTGTATCCCAGAGATGAGGAGCTCTGAAAAGAAAAAAAAACTAAAAAGGTTCCTGGTGCACACAACTAAAAAGCAAGTCAGCCTAATCTTCTGTCTACTATCAAAGGCACAAAATTAACATTCCACAACCTATCACTCTAACCTAAATACATAAACAGGGTGCATTTTTTGTTCTAAAGTTTATGTTTTTACTTTGACAACTTTGAACAACAATACAAAAGTATTGAGGAAGAAGATTGAACTTTCATCTCCCATTTCCGTGTGATAGGTAATCATTTAGACAGGGCCGAGTCTGTTGGATGTTGCTTTGTACCGTATCGGTTAACATGAAATTCGTCCCCTCACTTCCTCCTCTGCTTTCATTGTTATGCCCTACAGACAGCAGCGTATCTTAAGCTTCAATTACCTCATTTTTCAATTGACACGACCAAAACCATTGATTCAGTGCAGCACGTTGATGTCTGCAGATAAGGATAAATAATTGATGCACCATCTTTGTACACAGTACACAATATCATTTTTCAAGCTGACAATCCAGGCTCCGTCTAGATTTAAAGTCAGATTATCACGTGTTGTTATTATAAGACTGATAATGAACTCAACACCCAGTGCAGTGCTATGGATCACACTGTTTTTTAACATCATGTTAAACATCGGTGTGTGAGAGGAGCAGCATGGGAATTGGGAGTAGAGCCCTTGTATCGTTGTTGTTGCATACAACAGCCGGCTCAAGGCATGGTACAGACAGACAGGGATCGCAGGATAATACGTTGACGAGCCCTTTAACGCTGCGCTGAGAAAGTTCCACAGGAAGTCTCCCTTCACAGAGAGGAGCGCTAAAGTGGGCCAGCGGTGTTTTGTTCTCTGCCATCCACTGTTTTTTTATGATAAACTGGGAGCAGGGGGGGAATGAGTGAGCGCACCAAAAAGTGATATTTAATACCCCTCTCCTTTATTGTGCCATCCTTTGTGAACCGTCACACAGTAAATGAATAGAAACGAGTCTTCCTGCGGGCTAAGCCCAACTTCCCCTACTAATAGTTCCCTGCTGCCCATAATCCACCGCGTGGCGTGCCATGGACAGCGAGGAGGGGAGAGAAAACATATCAGGAAGATTACAGCGACGACCCCGCTAACTGCCCCACGGTTCAAACCCAAGCACCATAAACTAGTCTATTTTTGGCCGGCGACCAGTAAATAAACAAACAGCCAATCAATCCACACTGAACGCCGCTTTCGCTTTTTCTGTTGGTGAAGGCTCTGGCCTACATCAACCCTCAGTTCCCCCCCCCCCCCAAGAAACACTCTTTACCTTTTTCCTTATCGCCCTCCCAGACCATGCAGCAAATCCTCCCAACGGCGTTGCTCAGAGTTGGGCACGGGGCCCAAAGCGCTGTGAGCAAGGCGGAGCGTCCCCCCCTTCGCTGCCCTTTGCCTTTGCTATCACACTGTACAAGAACCAGAGCCCCTTGGTCTGCACTTAGCCCAGGGGCTAACACTAACCAGCCACAGATGTTTACATTGGGATAGAAGGGGCAGCAGATGCAGCCTCACTCAATAAAACTTGCATCTCTCTTTCTTTCCCTTTCTCTCTCTCCCTCTTTTTCTTTCCCTGCCCTGGGGGGAGTATTTACATCTGTGCAATGTGACGACCGTGTTTAAAAGCCACATTCACGTCGTTTTAAAGTCCACTCCTGCGGTCTTTGTTCTCGGGCTCACCTGTCGTTCCTCTTTAGATAATTACCAGTGCCTGTCCTATCATTGTTGCAGGGAGACATAATTGAACGAATCGTTTTGCTTTGTTCCCCAAAAGCATTGCACACTGAAGCAAATTTTTCCCTAAAAGGACACCTGAGTGTTTTTACATTTGATGATAAGAAAGGAGCACAGCCAAGGAGAGAAATTCCAAGAGCAAGAACAGACAGGAATATCTTCCGGCTAACATTCAACATGCAAAGCAAGGTCAGAGCCATCCTTGATTTACTGGAGAAGAGATAGGCACATGAAGGAAGGCCATGGTCCTCATTCCCAGAGAAGAGCAGCAGATTAGGGGATCAAAGAGGAACCTGGGTCAGCCACCTAATCTACCCTAATCACAGCTCAAATAAAAAAAAGAAAGAATAGTTTCTGCTCACGGCGCAGGGCTTAATGTGAGGTCCGCTATGAGCTCAGCCACAGTAATACTTCACAGCACATCCCAACCTCTGACGGAGTACAGTGCTGGGATCCCTCAAGCACTCCCCCCTCCCCCCCTTCAAACCCAATCTGAACCCCCCCCTGGTCCACCCGCTACATCAGGAAAAGAGGGTCCCTGTGGTACCTGGACACCACTGAAAGGCAGATGGTGGTCCGCAGCAGACCAGTGAGGCCCCCGGCCAGACCGGCGTGAGCCCCGGAGCAGAGGATCTGTTCTCCACGCCCGGGGGCTCTTAGCGGAGGTCTGAGTGGCAGGTCATAGAGGCACACGGCTATGTGTGTAAAGGAGGTTTCCAGCACCCCCTGCGGCTCGGCGGCCTCAACTGAGGGAGCCGCTTTTGAAAAACATGCAAGAAGCCAAGATCGTAAAGCCCAGTAACGGCCGGACCACCTCAAACACAGCCCCCTTGGACATTGTGGAGATAACTTTTACATTAGATAGCCGCAGACTACAGAGTATGATTAAAGTTGGTGTGTGTGTGTGTGTGTGTGTGTGTGTGTGTGTGTGTGTGTGTGTGTGTGTGTGTGTGTGTGTGTGTGTGTGTGTGTGTGTGTGTGTGTGTGTGTGTATTGGCTGGTGTGTTTTTGTGTGAGTATCGGCTGGAGTAGAGTATGATTAAAGTTTACTTGTGTGTCTGAACTTTGGCTGGTGCGTTGGTGAGTGAGAGTGAGTTGGTTTGTGTGTGTGTTTGTATCTGTATGTTGGCTAGTGTGTGTGTGTGTGTGTGTGTGTGTGTGTGTGTGTGTGTGTGTGTGTGTGTGTGTGTGTGTGTGTGTGTGTGTGTGTGTGTGTGTGTGTGTGTGTGGATGGGTGTGTGTGTGTGTGTGCAAAAAAGAGGCGGGCAAACTGTTGTTTCCCATTGGCTTGTTTTTTTTGCCATTCATTAAACCACATGTTGGTGGCGGTTTGCTTAGTGAAAGGGAAGCCCTGGGTTGCGCCTTAAATGCTATTGTTTGGACAGTTCCCTTCCCTTATGCTTGTTTGTGGTCAGCTGGTGTAGCACAGTGCGTAGACTCTCGACATTTTCTCAGGCAGAGCCACATAACACTGTTTTTATAAGCCCGCTGGGAAGCAACCTTAAGTGAAACAAGGGCTTTAGTCTCCCACATCCAAACTGAAGGAGTTGTGGGGGTGAGGGTGGGGGGGGGGGGCATGCAGGCATGCATATGAAACAAATGGACTGAATAAATGCAATATCTGGTCAAACTAGGCACAGGAGGAATTACGGAGGATGTGGGAGATCAGTGAGAAGGTCCACTGCACTCATCCACACGGTTCAATAAATGAAACATCAACAAGGGTAGGGGGCCGTCAGCTTTACCTGCACTTAGCGGGAACATCTGATGTGAATTATTGCAGACGGAGCATGGACAGTTCTGGTGGTTCAATAATAAGGGTTTTCTCTTCGCCCAATATCGTTACTACATTCAGGGGCAAGGCAGCCTTGAAACTTCCCGTTGTGACTTGAAACGCATCGTCCGAGTATCTGATGACTGGTACGGGTCTACAGCACCCCCTTGTGGATAAATAACTTGTATAATGTGCATCAGCGCCATAGAGCTGTGAAGGGCTTGTTAAATTAATATATACAACTATCTGACTATTCTGAATAAAAAACAAATCATCGGCTTCTAATGGAAACAAGACTAATAAAAAGTGTCTTCAACAGTCTGTCATCACAAACATGCCATAATAATAAAATATTAAATGGCCAGATGTAACATTTGGACAGTAAAGAGGGCAGATGTATTTTAAGGTATCCTGATCTGAGACGTCCCACTTACCTTGATGACAAGTTTTTGAGGAGCCATTCTGGTCGACCACTCAGTTATCTTCAGTCAATAGGGGCCAGGGCTATCTGAAATAAATATAAAGCATAACGGTATAACAATTAACAGTGAAGTTGCCACATTCGAATATGAAATATCACCCATAACATTACTAAAATGAGCTATGAGTTACTCCAATGTTACATTATTGTGTTAAATTTGCAACTGCGCCATTATGGCTGAACAAAGAGAATCAACATTGAAATATTTATCCATATCGTCTTTGACTTTTAAATATATGGCACTGACATAGTGTACCACATTTTCATAACCATCAGACTATACAACACCTCAGGCGAAGGTAGGCCTATACTGACTCTCTTTCTATCCATCCATCTCTCCCCCCAAACCAACCCCCACACATACTGGACAATGTACAATTGGATTATAGATAGATAGAGATTATAGATACATCTACCTCTGGCTCTCTTTAATTATGTGCAATATTGCTAGTTTTCTATTGACTTATATTGACTGATATTGTTGATTTTCACTGTTTGTCCATTTTATAGTTTGTCAACTGTACTGTAATGTCTGTTGCTACTGGATACCTGCATTTCCCCAAGGGGGTGAATAAAGTATCCACTTACTTACTTTATATTACAATTGTACATTCACTCCGCTGCCACCCTTCGTTTGAAACGCGGCGGGATGACTTTATTATTGGTGACGTCAGATCACCGCATCCAGTCAGGGACAGTTTGCATCTATACACTGTAAGTAAAGTTTTATGTTATCAGCAAACATGAAAAGATGAAGGCATTTTTAGTACACTAGTAGAGTAGTTAACGGCACCTTTATTCAACAAGGTTTAAAACAGGGGAAAAGTTAGGACATTTTCAGCAACTAACCGCTTCGCGCGAATGGACCCCAAAAGGACCCGAATGTTGTCGTTACAGAAACCGCTCGCCGAGCTCGAAAGTATGTTTATATTGACGAATTGTTTCGGGAAATACAACACAATAGCCATATTCCTATGTTTTATAATTAATTTACTGATTAAAAAAATAAATAGATTCTTGCCGATCTAAATGTGTCTCTGTTATGATGTTTTTCTCATCAGGCAATATTGTAGCCCCCACTATTCCTACTACAGACTACAGACGCGTTATCCCTGACTCGGAAGCCACTGGTAACATGGACAATAAGGTTATGACATATATCCCCGAATATTTGTAGAGAAGATACATATATTATGCTGGTGGATAATTGGACCTAACCGAAAACAAGTCAGTTGTTGGGGTTGTAGAATCCTATTGTCGACTGCTATTTAGGACCAAGTCATGTCTCGTCTCTCAAAGAAATCGCCAGCGTTGTGCACTGATCTGCCTCTTGAAAACCCTGATATTTGTCAAAAGCTGAACGTCTTCAAACAGCTTTTAACGTCGTGTTTCGGACCGAATGGAAAACTTAAGCAAGTCCATAACAACATAGGGGGTCACTCTGTAACTACATCCACTTCCGAGGTTCTCCTCCAATCTGTGTCCCCGTCACACCCTCTCCTCAAGTTCATTGCAGCTTCTGTCCTCAACCATGTGGGTCGTTTCAGTGACTGTGGTTTGTTTGCAGCAATCCTTTGTTTTGCACTCATCGACCAGGCAAAGCTGTCTGGCCTCAGAAGAAACGTGTCCATCAGTATAAACCAATATCTGCTGGACATATGCACTGCATACCTCCACCAAGATGAATGTGGCTGCAAAGTGCAGTTGGACTTCAGCAGCAGCAAGAACTTGATCACATTAGCTCGGAGTGTCATCTCCAGCAAGCCAGCGTGCATGCTAAGAGAACAAGAAGCACTGCACATAAGCATGCTCGCTGTGCAAGCCTTTTTGCTAACAGTCCCATGTGAATCTCCTGGCAATGTCAGGCTAGGTAGCACAGTGACAGTGGCTGTCGAAGGCCCTCCTGTTGCACAATCTGCTGTGTTCCCTGGGTTGATGTTGGAGATACCAGATCATTTCAAACTTTCCAACAAGAATAACTTCCAATCCCAGCCAACGAAAATGGTGTTGTTCAGTGTGTCTCTCTCTGGGGACTTGTTTGAAACGGACGAGGGGACGGTGGAGGTGTACCATGGGGCAGACGTAGAGTCCCAGATCTTGGACCAGCTGCTGGTCTTGGGGCGGTGTGCGGTGGAGGACCGAGTGGAGCTGTTTGTGTGTCAGAAGGTCATCCACCCGGTGCTGCAGCAGTACCTCAATCAGCATGACGTCGTGGTGTTGGAAAGGCTTGGTGCTGCCCTCGTTGAACCCCTTGCTGAACTAACAGGTGGGCCCCATATCTATAATATATATGCATGTTTGTAATCTTATATGAATCGTTTGATATAAATAATCTGTATAGCAGTCAAAACAACAGCTACTTACTGCTTGATAGAAAAATGAGAAGAAGATTCTCATTCTGATAAAAATGCTACTTTGAATAGGTGGGCTATTAATCCTACTTTTTAAAGTGCATCGAACATTGACGACCTGATTGATAATGTATTATTGGCATTGATATGTAATGTATTGTATGATCAGTATATTTTATCCAAAGTCTTCCATTTATATTTTATCTCAATTGTCACTCTCTTATCAGGTTCACAACCTTTGGCTAGTTTATTGTCCACGATACCACCAGAGGCGTACGGGCTCGCAAGAGGCCTGAATGTTAAAAACTTTGGCTCCAAGAAGATGCTCCATTTGGAAGCCCCCGGTGAAGCAGTGATCTGCACTATGGTCCTCTGCCACAGGAACCAGACCCTGTTGAGCGAACTGAAGGTAAACGTTGGGCAAGATTGTCAAACCTATTAGAACGTTAGTTGTCTTTTTTTTGTCTTTTTTTTTATCTCCATGAAGAGACGTTTAACATTCCCACCTGACATTGGACCACAGCACTACCGTATGGTAATAGTAGTGTACTACAAGTATTAAGCTATATATGTTCATCATATACATATTCATCGCAACAAACAGAGATAAGCTATGTGATCTGGTCTTGGGACTCTGGCAGCAGAACCATTTATTCATTCATAAAGTGGGAGTTTATACCTATTACATATTTCTAAAGCTTGCTTCTATTTCTGCAGAGGTCACTGTAACCATACAATAAGATCTGATGATGACAACGCGATGATTCGTGCGGTTGTTTTATAGGTGGTGGTTCAGAAGGCCCAGCATGTGTTGAGGCTCACCCTGAGAGAGCCCTCTGCCCTGCTGGGAGGGGGGTGCACCGAGACCCACCTGGCTGCCTACGTTCGCTACGAGGTCCTGATCCCTCTCCCCCCCACATCCCAGACCCCTTCTGACACAGCACATCTCACACCACCTTTCATGAGTCTTGATATTAGCTGCGATAAGACTAAAAATGAAAATCAAACAATATGGTCGCTTGGTAGAGCATGTACCATTAAAGGCTTAGTCCTTTCTGCAGCAACCCGGGTTTGAATCCTGACCGTGGTCCTTCGATTTATGTCTTCCCCCTCTCTCCCCCAAAGCTTCCTTTCTATCTCCCTCAATAATAAAAAGACAATATAAAAATAAATAAAAACAATATCGTCCCCCGACAACACATCATCCAATCATACTTTTTGATACATTCCTTCTTCCTTTGTACCGACACCATACACAGACTTCTGAGCCGACCTCCACACTAATCACCTCTCTATTTCCCCCCTCACAGGGTATCAGAAGGGCGGCCGAGGCTACGTCGTCGCTCTGCTGCTCACCCACAGAGTACCTCCTCGGCACCGAGGCCTTCGCCCGCTCCCTGGAGGGCGTCGCCCGGGCTCTGGAGCACGACGGCGGGACCCCCATGGTGGACCTGACCCACGGCCACCACTGGGCCGTCCCCGTAGACGAGACCCCGGACCTGGAGGGGAAGCCCCTGCGTCGCTGCGGCTGTGGCCTGGTGAGGGGCTCGTCCGTGGAGAGCTGGACCTTCCTGAGCACCAAGTATGCAGAGTTCTCTCCCGCCGTGCCGCCTGGAGGTCGTGCTGCCGCGGCGCAGCCAGCCGTACTGGACTGTTTCGCCGCCAAGATGAACGCACTGCAGGTTGCGGTGGAAACTGCTAATCTTTTGCAGGATATTCGATATATAGTTCAAGATAAAAACTAGGCCGTAGATGACAGATTCTATTTTAGTGTTGTGTATTATTGTGTGTTATTCCAAAGTAAATAGTTATTTATTTTTTTTATTTATTTTAGTTGCAGTTTTTAATCACAACACTAGGTGTGAGTATTGGCTCTGAATAGCGTGTGCAAGACCGTTCAATCGTGATTTATTAGTTACTGATACGTTTTTAAGCCACAGCAGTCATCAGCTCTTGGGCATCCATAGAACATTTGTGTGTGGGGAAAAGTGATTCCTTACAACATGGAAGATATCATTCTGAAACATTTCTTGCCGCATTTTAAGCGGCCACAGCCGCTTAAAATGCCACAACTGTAAGTGAAAATGCCCTCAGTTTTATTCGATTTATACCAGATGCACTTATATAAACGTCTAGTGCAAAGATTATTTGGTCTATAAATATCCTTTGTCGTATGCTTGTTGTTTAACACATGATGCATCACATGAAAAATCAATCATTATTGATGAGCCTTTCCTCACCACAGTGATACTTGGGGTCAGAACGCAGCTCTTTTATAGAAGCTAGTTTATAAATATAAGTTTACAAATATGAAGCCTTAAATAAAGTAATGAAATCATTCCCATATGTGTTGCGTGTTACCTCCATAAAGTTATGTAACTACGCAATATTGCTTATTAGTGTGCAGCAGAAGGTCAACCATGTGTCTGCTTGAGCACTTCCTGAGTGTGTGCGCGTGTGTGTGTTTGTGTATGTGGCGTGTTTGTGTATGTGCCCATCATCACATCTGTTTGTCTCTACTTCAAAGCCATGTTTCTTTACGGTCATCTGATAGACATTACCAAACACTAATATAGTTATTAACTGTCACAAAATGTTCAAGTTCAATGAGGAGGTATTTCAGTCCCGAGTTATCTCCCTGGGCAGACAGCAGAAACAGACCTGATACTTAGTGAAAAGTTCCCCTTCTTTGATCTATGGACCCTTGAAATACAAATAAGGATCGGGTATCTCATAAGAATTGGACAGGAGGCACCTTGTTCCACTTAGAAATTTCTGGAGGATCCTTCCTGTTTCTCCTTTCCCCCTGCAGTAGGCAAGGCAAGATTCGTGATACTATTAATATTATTAATACGTTACTATTACCCAAGTTTCATAATAGCAACAATATTTTGCGCTTATTGGTTAGGCAAAGCTGTCTGGCCTCAGAGTAAATGCGTCCATTAGTGTTAACAAATATCTGCCAGACAAATGCAACAATAACAACGGCAAAAGCGTTATTGATGAAGTGCAGTGGAAATATTGGCAGCCTCTAGACATCCAAGTGGTGTCGCCTCTTCATTCCGGGCAGCTGCTCACTATCTCAATCATACAGAGATAAGCTATGAATACATGCCATTTGGTGGAACGCTTTCATCCACAGCATCGTAATCCTAATAGCATCCAAGTTAAACAGTCTAAATACCATGTGCATGCATTCTTAGCATGGGGTAGTAGGAACCCCTAACCCGTATTGAAGCCCTCACTCTGGTATCTGTAGCTGTCACAGTAGCCTACTAAGCCTGTCCAATAAAACATACCTTGTTTTTACTTTGACTTTACTTTTGGAAAATCAATATCCTTCCTTCAAGAGCACAAACCCTTCTCCTTGATGCTTTTGCAACTTCAAAATACATTCCCCCAATTTACAAAATAGGCCTATCTATATCAGACCGATCAAGGTTCTGCTAGGGCCTACAGTACAAAACCCTGATCAAACTTGACACTCCAGTTGCGCTCCATTACCTTGGGAAGTGGTGCATCCCGGCTGACACAAACTGCAGGTACATTCCCGCGCTGCTGCATCTGTACCATTTCAGAAACTTGAGTGGTGAAGCCTGGATCGGGCAGGTAGCTCCTGGGGGAACCAGGCCTGCCACGATAGACCGACTGTAACCAGTTCTGCCAGAATCCCCGTCTAGCTTACACAGCTTATCAGGTTAGCATGGCTAATGCAACTCTGACTCCAGGTTGGTTTGGACTGGGGCACCCCGTGTTCTGAGGGATCTGCCTATCTCAGCAGGGGATCAGTAAGGAAAAGACAGCATCGCTAACTCCTTCCCAAAATAGAAGGAGAGAGTGCGGCAAGTCAGACAAGAATTAGGACGCCACCTCTTAAACGTGAGGAAACCAACACAAGAATAGTACTAAAAAGTACTTTTTTTTTGCCTTTCGGTCACCAGTCTCTGTAAGGAAGCTATCTTGAGCTGCATGCTCATCATTAGACAGGATGTATTTTTTTGTACTGCTACACACTAACACGACATGTTAATAAAAAACATTTCAGCTTGTCGGCTGACAGCAGCCCAGGGGTTGGCTGAATATTCAGAGGTTGTTGGAGCCCCCAGCTTCTATGTCCCTCTTTCAGAAGTAAGGAACCAGAAACTCATATAAAAGTGGTTATATGGACCCCGCCAACACATTGCCCGGCAGGAGTCAGACCCAGGGCTCATAATGAATCACTCACTGGCAACCAGTGGGCTTTTGAATTGCCAGTTGGGGAGAAAACTGCAGTGCGACAGCATTTGGGTGGCCTGGCTGTTTGGGAAATGTCCTCTCTGACCTCAACCCTGGAAGGTCTCACCCATTGCTCAGCGCTAAGGAGCATGGTTGGCAAGGAGAGAGACGACCACCATTACAGTAAATGACAACTGCTTGGTAACAGCAACAGGAAAATCAACGGTACCGTTTTAAAACAAGTTATTTTTAATGGGTCGGCGGTCAGATCGAATCGGGTTATTCAGAGTCCAACCCGTCAAGCTTCAACAGAGAAGGGGAAGGAGGATGAGGAGTAACCCAAGTCTTTTGATTGAAAAAGGTGAAGAGAAATTTGAACATTTGAAGGTCAGTTTCTAGTTTGTGCAGTTTTAACAGCTAAAGATGGGAACTAAGTATTCTCAAACAGAAAGATTGAAAGGTAGAGATACAAGGTCTGTCACTGTGAGATTACCGATTATCCTTCATGAATGCCAGTACTGTTGAACTCAATCACCCTTTTTGAAGAAACGGGACAGATTAATGTATTATGAATGCATTATGAAATAGAACAAACAATACTAGCAGAGACAAATGCCGCCATTCATTGAAGTAAGTAGTAATGAATGCTTGGTGAATAGAATTAGAATATTAGTTTACACCCTTTTATATCCCCGTTTTATTGGGATGGAGTTTAATGGCAACACCCAATTCATGTTAATTGTACATTGAACTAAAATTGAATAAAAAATATAATTGATGGTTAAGTTATCATTGGTGGAGGACAATTACCAACAAAAAAACGGCATGGGACCAGGAGAGGGATGTTCAGAAGAGGTAAGGACCACAATACTGGGAAATGGGAAGATTTTAGGTTTACTTGATTCATCATTTACTATAGCTCCCTCTACTGGTAAAATCGAGGTACGTTTGTATGCATATCGCATTAATGTGGACACACAAAGCTGTCTACATACATTATATTGTACACCACTGTTAAATGGGCATTTCATACATCCGTGTTTACAGACATTTGAATTATAATCTCTCAAATACGTTACTTTTTCGATTGCATGTTAGAGCAACACATCACTATTGTTCAATAAAGACAGGAGAATGCATCCATTTCAATATATTTTTACTTTTTTTGTAACATGAATCTTAAGCCTTGACTGTATTTTGGGATTTGTTTCCTCTGTGGAACCTGAGATTAGAAACAGTATTTAAGCAGTATATTTTGTAGGTGTTGTGACTTGTGAAATTCCATTCTCTATGCAAGAGAGATAATACAAAAAATAAAAACACATCTAACAATTCAACGGCAGAAAACAAACTCAAAATGACGCCGTGCTGAGGTTCAGCTTAGGGCTTTGGGCAGGGGGGGGGAGACCACTCCCTACTGTAGGAAGGAGATAACTTCAAGACAATACAGGGTCCTCAAAAAAAAAGAAGATACATATAGAGAGAAACAAACCAGAGCGTATGGTGTAAAATAAGACAAGGAAAAGTATGGTTTTCAGTGTGCAGCAGTGATCCGAAGGCACAATAGCACAGTGTGTCATGCTTTAGTGGTGTTCTTCACTGATTCGATGAGTCAAGGCCGACTCGCTTTTTCAGTTGTGCGGTCAATAGATTTTGACCAGTTGGCTATCTTAATATTAACAAACCTCAACCAATTCCCATGTTGAAACCAGAAACCAAGTTTTTTATTTTCTAAAAAGGAGGGGTGCTAGGAGTGCATCATTTTAAAATTGGTAAACACTTGACTTCAGCAGAATGATCCACCAGTAACAAGAGAATAGATTCAGTGAGGCACACAGAAAATGTGCTGCAACGCTACATTTGACTGAGTCCTTGAGTCGGTTGCCCAGAAGACCATTTGTAACATTGACTAAATTACCTGTTTAAATAGATTTAATCATATTTTTTTATCCTAAGGTCGGTAGAACGTTCTGGATTCAAATTAGTAGTTGTATGTTCACACAGCATGAAGACAGCAGTCAGACACTGCCAATACATCTATTCAGTGCTACGAGGGGGTCGCTGGAAAACTGGGTACAGCTAAACAATGGGGAGCATAAACGACAACACTTTCTCGTTCAATTGTACCACCACACTGCTTGTAAAAACTAGTAAATCTAAGAAAAACTAACAAAATCTGATTAAATAAAGAGAAAAAATTATGCATAAAGGATTATATTTAAATCGACTAGTATAAGTATAATAGTAGTAAATGTATTTGGTATGTACAGCAGTGGGTT
This sequence comes from Gadus morhua, assembly GCF_902167405.1. Classification (NCBI taxonomy): domain Eukaryota; kingdom Metazoa; phylum Chordata; class Actinopteri; order Gadiformes; family Gadidae; genus Gadus; species Gadus morhua. Next base: position 6,601,604 of record NC_044062.1, read on the forward strand.
AGTGAACTGGGTTGAATGCAGCCCTTTAGCAGCCACACCAATAAGCAGGTTTGTACAAACCGTGGTAGTAGCAACCCCTATTATCAGTCAGCATAATGCTTGAGGATGTCGGTCAAACCCATTTCTTCCAGGTGACCTCGAAATGCTCTTGAATCATTTAGAAGTTTCTCTTTAATCATACTTTCTCAGGGGAAAAAAACAAAAACACACGAGCACACAGGAGGAGAGTCGCGATAAAATGAAATTTACATTTCAACTTGTATCCTCAGTCCTATTTAGAGGAGTAAAAAGTGGACTTGACCAACCCCAGTCCTTACGAGATCCAAAATACCCCCTCCTCCTCCTACCCTACACACCCCAAAATACCCAGCACGCCCCCCCCCCCCTCGCTACTGAACCATAGGCTCCTATAAATCAGCAAAACTGCAATCCCAGCAAAACGGTCCACCCCCCACCGAGGGGCGATCGGCGGGAGAGCTAAGCGAGGATGGTGGAGGGAAGTCATTGGCATTCTAGGTTTTCTAGGTCCTTCCTGCAGATGGTGGGTGCTCAGTGGGTGATGGTGGTGGGGGGGGTTTGGATCAGGTTATGGCAATAGGCAGTAGTCCCCCTCCCCCACGGGGCAGACCTCAATGAACTATGAGAGCCCCGGCGGCGTAGCTCACAGAGCTGTCCTGCCAGTTCCGGCATTCGCTAGATTGGGCGTAGTTCAGGAAGGAGAAGTTCATTTCTAAACCGTTCTTCCTCAGCTCCGCCACCGCCTGCAAAGCAAAGAATCAAAAAAATGAAAGTCGTCCAAAAGGAACATGCAGTGTGGAACAAAACCTCCAGCTCGTCTTCCAGAACCAGACCATTATCATTCCTTACAGCTGTCCTTACTAATGTTAAGGCCTAAACATAGTTCCTAATTTGAGGGATGTTTCGGGTTTAGTTGGGAGGTGGTAGCACTTACGTTTAGTAGCACTCCAATGGGGTGACGGCCACAGATGGTGTTGTGGTATTTCTTCAAGTAGTTGGTGAAAGACATCGGGTCCAGCTGCTCTATAATGCCCATCCCCTTCAGAGGCCGGACGGCAAGAGACATTAGGATCGTTTAAGAAGAGATTTAACTAACAAACAACCAACTAACTTTCTTAAGACACATTCTATGTTAAGCACAGTTTAGATCTGGACCTACCATTTTATCAAGGTTCTCAATGGATCTGTAGATCTCTCCTTGGGACTCATCGTAATACGTGTATCGAAAACGCTGACCTAAACAGGTAGGTAGAAGGAATGTCAGTACACCACCAGTGGAAAACAACAGACACATGATCAAGGTTTTCAACAGCTGGACATAATGGAGGCGGCACTCACCCCAGTGGCAGAAGTCGGATGAGATGATGAACAGATTGGAGGGGTCTGCCAGGTACTTGCTGAACAGTGCTCCGTACTCCTGTTCCTTAGTCTCGCTCAGTGCACCCACCAGCACAGGGACGATGCTAAACTCATCTTTGTGGCTGCAGATAGGATGGTGGCATACTTTTACTACGTGTCCTACACTGCATATGTCGTGGGGTGTGTGCGAGACAATTAAGAGTTCATTGATAGGTCAATGTACAAATAAGACAACAAATGTGACCAATGATATGAAAAAAGGTGAGAGCTGTTGCTAACTTCTAGAGGAAAAGCTAAGGGGGACTCCTCCACTAAGGACTTCTATGGAACTCTTTCGAACCTTTCGGAAGGTGAGCCCCCTACGCTGCTGACATTTTAGGCGCACACACTACGACGGTAGATGCTCAACTCGTTCCATTACCTGCTCCCAGCGTTTCAGTAGCTAGAAACGGCCTTTGAACTGCTGCCCACCACACAGAAGGCTACATTAATTATGCATGTCCAACACATGCCATGGGTGAGCGTAGCACTTTGTAGCGGTACTTTGGGGGCTATGTATCGAAGTCTGAGTTAATTTCAAGTGGAAGAAGAAAACAAAAGATATGGTTATTAGCTCCCGGTGTATCGGTGCCAAGTGCCGAAAACTTTGGCACACAGGAAGCAAGGTGTGCCATACGTTTTCTTGTAACATAGGCTCTACAGTACAACATGGTAGCCTGCTCACCTCTCCATGGCTTTCGCGGTGTAAGGCAAGTGCATTTCAATACTGTGCTCGTCCTCGTCTGTCTGCAGACTCATCCGCTCAAACATGCCCGTTTTCCAGAGGTCAGCATAAACTGGAAGACAAGTGGGGGTGGTACTTCAGTGTGCATATATAACCTTGTTCATATCTCTCGGGGTTGGATTGCTTTTGTTTCAACGGCGAGGAGGAAGGTACTTTAAAGACATCTCTGTCGATGCTCTGCGGCACTCCGGCCCTGGTTATTAATCACACCATTGCCCTCTGAGCAAGTTAGGCGTCTGGTCTCTCCAAGCACTGTATAAAGCCTGCATGGCACAGCTTTCTGGACTTGAATAATCAAGAGAACCGTTTTTTTCCTTTTCCATCACTCTTTAGTATTATAGGATTATACAACATGATTATAGCAGAACAAATAGGCACAGTGTGGCTCTGTGTGTTATTTCCCCATGCCGTTTATGAGTGAAGCTGTGACATATCATCCAATACCAATTTAATGAGACACAGTCAATACCCTTCTGGTCGATCCTCAGGTCATAGAGGGGTGTTTTGTAGACCTCGGCAAGGGAGAGGGCACAGCGGGACAGGGGCACGTGGTGTGAGGGTCCCAGAATAAACACCCTACGACTGGAGCAACAACAGGACTTTACCTCACTGAATCCAAGACACATGCCCCCCACCACTGCCCATCACAGATTGTCACTCTCTACCGACTATTGCAATCTATCAAACATGAGGCGTTTCACTAGGGTGTGAAGCAGGGGCAGCAAATGACTCACGTAACAGAGGGGTCCACTTGTTTGTATGCATGGGCTGCGCAGGCACCACAATAGGTGTAGCCGGCGTGGCTGGAAAACAAAGATGCAATATTAGCAGTGGACACCATGGCATTAATCATTGCAGTGAGTCATGTATCCATTTCTACTTACGGTGCAATGATGGCTCTTGCAGGTCCAATGGTGGACTGTGCCTGAGACAACCAGCTATCTAGTTGTGCATTCAGCTGTGATCCTGGGAAATAAACAGAAAATACATGTATGCATTTAGTTATTCATTCGATACAGCTTTCCATTCAAATAAAATTGGTACAACTCGAGTTTATTAGAAACCAGAGAAATTGCTTCTACATGAATCTTTATATTCTGGTCAAGTGGTTAGAATATTTGGTGCAAACATGGTTTGGTTTATACATCCAAATAGAATGAGAAGTAAACGCGAATGTGGCTGACATCCATGACCCATCAACATACATGATGGCTAAAGGGGTTGGCTAGGTTAAACAGTCTGGAAAAACAAGCAGGAGGGGCATGGATGACGCTAGAGCAGGGCTGATTTTGCAGAGAAGCTATATGGTTGGTACGGTGGGGGAGGGGGTCTTTGTGGCAATATGAACCTTCAATGTTTTGCACAGCCATTATCAATCCTTTGTTCACACACAGCGGGACGAACTATATGTTTTGCGTGGACTCATCAATCTGAAATATCTCCGTAAATCAAACATCTTCAAAATGACTACATTATGACATCTGCCAGCCTAGCTGCCTGGGCCGGATAGTCCTGCAATACAAGACAAGCTGACTGTTCTTCCTTTCATACAACACCCTGATCTAAAAAAAAATCCAAATAAATAATGGCAGAAGTCAAATACGGGAATGTATATTGTCCACCCACTGACAAATTTCTTAACGGGATTAAAACCACCATTGCAGCAAATGCAATAATGGAGAAGCACCGTGGACGGCAGCTAGCTCAGATCAGTAGCTGGATTAGTTGAACCTCACCCTCCGAGGTGTCAAACCAAAACTACAGATGTCACTGTCACTACCTCCACTAGAGAGAAAATGTTAGGATGGCGAGCAGGAGAGAGGACGGGCTGGAGGACCGTCGATCTGCGGGTTAAAGCCCTGTCTGTAGCGGGGTGGTGTGCTAGCGCTGCGGTCGGCGGACAAGTTACCCGAGGAGGAGTACCAGCTGCCGGCGTGACTTGCTTCTCTGCACACCACTCGGTTCGACATCTTGGATCCAAAGCTGCCTATCTTGGTTCTCTGAACTCTGGTCGGGTGGAAAAAACACCACCACGGAATCGTTTTTTAGATAAAATAGAGTGCTTTGTCTCGTTGAGTTCAGGGGGTAGCTCAGACAGAAAGCTACCGGACTAGCAGGCTTTGGTGTACAGTCTGCCTGTAGTTCTTTTTATCTTCTTTTTTTAACCGGTTATACCAAGTTATAAGAAGGAATGAATAGGTAATCGACTACCTTTATAATCAAGCAAAAAAAAGTCCTGTAACTGTCTTTGTAACGAGGGTTTAGTGGGCAATTGCAGGCTTGTCAGAGTAGTGTTGTTCTGGGGCAGAATACTGATCGTGGAGGATATGGAGGCAGGTAACGGGGCGTGTCTGAAATAGGCGCGTCACAGTGTGGTCGTTTCTTAACCAATGAACGACAGGTGTAAAATGAGACGCCAGTCCTATGGGCGTTGCTATCGTTTGGCATAAGCTCGTTTATTGTGCCAGTTCAGCCCGGGTGCAATAAGTTCTCGCGATTTTACAACAATATGTAGATGTGTACAGATGGACTCCAATATTTAAAGTTGGAAAAAAAAATGAAAACATGCCCAATATCCCTCAAGCATAAATGAAGGAGACATAATCGAGATTCACAGTTAGCTTACTAACATCTATTAAAACTCCTAAGCAATCCATTCCGCTTTTTTGTTACAACATTTTACGAAGTCAATTAATTATAATTAATTATAATTTCGACAGAAAGGTAGTAAAATCATATGTCAAAGGTCGACAAAAGACTATCGCCAATGTTCTAGTCCTAGGCCTCTGATTGGTCAAGTGCTGATGACCAAGGCGGAAGTAGTAACCTTTGTGATGTTTACGTTTTGTTCTTTGAGCAGGAAACAGTCAGCCTTTACTTGCCCGTATCCCAATTATTGCCTTAATTAATACATAATTGATTGTGAAAAAGCTTTTAGTACAAGTTCAAGACTGAGCTACAAACTATATGTCAAGTCTACGAGCCAACTTGCAGTGATGGCGTCCAGAATGAGTAGCAGCAAAGGCAAAAGCAATAGCGACATTATTAAAGGCTATCATAAACAGGCATTCGAGTACATATCCGTAGCGCTAAAGATCGACGAGGATGATACAGGTTTGTGTATTGTATTTTTATCATGTGTCTGTTATGATGTGTAGCAGTGGGCTTGCTCATTGACATGTCCCGCTGTCTCTTTCGAATGACAGGAGTCAAAGAGGAGGCTGTCCAGTGGTACAAGAAAGGCATTGAGGACCTTCAACGTGGGATTGCCGTAGAAGTCACAGGAGAGGGTAGGGTCGCACTTCGATCGAACACATGTTGTGTATGCGTTTTGACATGCCCCTGCTGATTTCCCGGTTCACTCTCTTTATGTTAAAGGAGACCAGTATGAAAGGACAAAGAGACTCCAAGATAAGATGGTCACCAATCTCGACATGGCAAAAGAACGGCTCTCACTTTTGGGTAAGTGCATTTTAGCTTGTCATTTAGACTTTCATTAAAGTGATATATCATTTGAATATTAGTTGACTGCCCCGCCCCACTAAGCAATCAGCTACAGCAAAAGTTAAAATTTTTAAAACTTAATTTTAATTTTTGTTTGTCCTCATGTTTCTAGAATAACAACAAATAGGGTTGACAATAATGAGAGACAATTGATAGGCCTAGGAAGAGTGGCGTATGCCACTCTTGCCTCATGCCAACTCTAAACGAAAGTAGTGGAGCTGCTAAATGTGAATATTATTATATTTTCTATATATTCTACAGAGGCCACTTTGGAATCTACAAGAGGCCTCCCAGCTCCCAGAAGTCCCCAGAATGGTGGAAGCCAGCCGGCCCCCCTAACCAAGCCTGCCCCAAAAGGCCCGGCTCTAGCTGGTGGCGCCTCCAGTCAGGTCAGGCCGTCCCCCCCTGGCAGGCCAGCCCCCAGAACCATCAACCCAAAGGTGAACTTCACAGAAAGTGCAGAGTGGTTATGAACAGTAGAACAACATTTCTAACGCTTGTGTTGTTTGAACGGAAAATGTTTTGCCTGCATGTATGTAAATTATGGCACCCATTGAACTCCTGATCATCCCTGGAAGGAGGGATCCCCACTCTGCGTTCCTTCTCAAGATTTCTTCCTTGCTAATTAAGGGAGTTTCTTTTTTGTCCTCTGGGGGGCTAGGGTTAGAGGGGTAACATACATATATGGCCTGTTAAGCCCTTTGAGACTGTACCTGTGATTAACGACTATACAAATAACATTGAATTGAATTCATGTTTTGTGAATTTCAATTCTCCAAGGTTACCCCACAGGCAGGCAGAGGGCCGACTGTTAAAGGTGCGGCAGCGTCGAAGCAACCCCGCAAGAGTGATATGAAAAACTTCAAAAACGTTGACAGCAAACTGGCCAACATGATCCTCAATGAAATTGTTGACAGGTAAAAAATAAGTTAACTTCACTTGAAAATGTAGCCACTTCTTATTTAGCACCCGAACGTCGATGAATAAGAGGTTTCTTTGTTTGCTCATTGCAGTGGACCAGCCATATCTTTTGAGGACATTGCCGGACAGGAACTAGCGAAGCAAGCGCTTCAAGAAATTGTCATTCTTCCCGCATTGAGGCCAGAGGTACATCACATGTAATACCGCGCATGCATGTGGTCTTAGGTTTAGTGGTCAGGTTCTCCATCTTCATTCTGTGTAAAGCAAACCCCACCGATACACCAGTGACCACTGAATCTTACCCCGTTCAGCTCTTCACCGGCCTGAGGGCTCCAGCCAGAGGGCTGCTTTTGTTTGGTCCCCCTGGGAATGGAAAGACCATGTTGGTGAGTTACCATGACAGATGTTGCCGTGTCAAATATTGTATATATTTGTGGTCCCTATTCTCAACAAAGACAAATGGCAGATGTTTATGCAGCAGTATCGCCTTATTTCCTCTGTTACCTGTCCTGTTGCCAGGCCAAAGCAGTCGCCAGGGAGTCTGACTCTACCTTCTTCAACATCAGCGCTTCTACCCTGACCTCTAAATACGTGAGCTCATTTTATTACTGGCAAGTTTCAGCGAGATCAGAGGTATAAGAATAATAATAATAATAAATGAAATTTATATAGCGCTTAATATGGTACTCTATGACGCTTTACATATTGCCCTATCTAAACTATGTAACAGACATATATTAAGACAGACTAGGATTAAAAGAAAAACAGAGGTTAAACATGAAGAATAAGGTGGGAGTTAGGTTGGGCAGGCTAGTGTAAAAAGGTATGTTTTGAGTGCAGATTTGAAAGAAGAGAGGGTTGGAGAGACTTTGATGTGGGAGGGGAGGGAATTCCAAAGGGTGGGCGCAGCAACTGAGAAGGCCCGATCACCCCAAGTCCGGCGCCTAGTCCGCGGGACTTGTAGCAGGTTGGCAGAGATGGACCTGAGGAATCGGGAGGGGGCGTGGTGATGGAGGAGGTCGGCAAGGTAGGGGGGGGGCTAGGCTGTTGAGGGCCTTGTAGGTGATGAGCAAGATTTTGAAGTTGATTCTGTGTTTAATTGGAAAAATAAATAATAGGTAGGTATGTCATTGCTGTGGGTTATGAAAGCCATTGTTGTATTGGTTCAATTTCTGCCAAAGGTGGGAGAGGGTGAGAAACTTGTGCGAGCTTTGTTCGCTGTCGCCCGGGAACTACAGCCATCAATCATCTTCATTGGTGGGTCATTATGTATTGTGAAACTTTGTAAACAAGTGTCTCGTGTTCAAATGCACAGCCTGGGGAAGGCTGAATTGAACAGCCTTTTTCATCAGCTTTAACATATTGATCATACTGAGCACCTGAACATGTATATGTGACCTTCTTTGGTCAGTTGTACATTCCATTTACATTACCTACATTTAGGTACATATTCATCGGCGCACCTCTACTTTATATTTATAATATATTTAAATACTCTCAATATATACATAACCAACCGGATATATACAATGTTCCCTATTTTAAGTTCTCTGGAATTGGGCTAGTGTTTTATTTGTACTATGTGTATTTTTGCTAGTCTTGCCATATTTTTGTTCCTATTTGTGACTTGTGGATTTGCCACTTGCCGTGTCTTGAGGAAGTTCAGTGTTCAGTCTGGCCCTGTGTTATACCATGACCAATGACAAACAACTGTGATATTCTGTGTGGTTCAGACGAGGTGGACAGCCTGCTCTGCGAGAGGAGCGAGAGAGAGCACGAGGCCAGCCGTCGCCTGAAGACCGAGTTCCTCCTCCAGTTCGATGGCGTAAGACGAGCTTCGCTTTACTTCAGTCTCAAGAGAAACTGAAAATCTGCACAGTTGTATGAACACCTGTGTTTTTTTTTGTTTTTTTTCTGGTTCAGGTGCAGTCAGGGGGGGATGACAGAGTACTAGTCATGGGAGCAACAAACCGGCCCCAGGAGCTGGATGAGGCAGCACTGCGGTACACACGCACACACAAACACACACACACACTATTGTCTCCCTTTCAACATTGAAGGTTCGCTATTACTCGATCTGTCCTCAAGTGTGCAAACCACAACATTCTTATCTTATTAATATGAATGCTTTTCCCTGTCAGACGCTTTGTCAAAAGGATATACGTGGCCTTGCCGGATGAAGAAGTAAGCACTATGTTTTCATCCGTCGATTGCCTTTTCTAAATGTCCTTTCTTTCTTTTTGTCTTGGAGAAAGCAGTGAATGTTAATGTGTCCATGATGTGTCAATTCTAACCTCCAGACTAGACTCAAGCAGCTCACACATCTCCTAGGAAAGCAAGGGGAGCTACTGAACCAAAAAGAGCTCGCACATCTTGCCAAGTGGGTGTCTCTCTATCCTCTTAGACCTCATTTGCACACTGTTCCCCTCCCACAGTCGTGAATCTATTAAGTCGGCCATGACATCACCCTAACACTATGGTGTGCATTTTTAAAAGGGTGACAGCTGGTTACTCAGGAAGTGACCTCACCTCGTTAGCCAAAGACGCCGCTCTGGGACCTATCAGGGGTAAGGATGTTCCCGGTTAAATATATACTCTCATTTCATTACAACTACCACTTTGTTTTGAAAGCGGCTGCTAATTATTTTTTTACACGCAGAAATGGGACCCGAACAGGTGAAGAGCGTGGCGATTAGCGAGGTGAGGCATTGCATTCAACATGTTCATGTTTGGTACAGATGTATACTCAGTTAGGGTTTATTTACTTTACATTTACATTTAGGGCATTTAGCAGACGCTTTTATCAAAAGCGACTTACCATAAGTAAATTTGTCAGAAGAAAGGGATCAACAATGTATCGCTGCCAGTTCAGTAAGGACTGTTCATAGAACCAAGTGCCAAGCCCTCATAATTTTTAGGTTTACCCATTCACCGTATACAACAAAGATAGCTAGGATATGACGCTATACAATTCTAAGAAGAGCAAGGATGTACAACATACAATAAGTGTGTAAGAGGGATGTGAGGGGAGGCTATGCAGAGTCTAGGTGAACTCGGCAGCCAATACAAACTTGTTTCTTTACCTTCAGATGCGGCGCATGAGGCTGAAGGACTTTGAGGATTCCCTGAAGCGTATCAAGCCCAGTGTCAGCCCACAGACCTTGGGTCTGTATGTGAAATGGAATAAAGACTTTGGAGACACGACAGCTTTCTAAATGCATGGAACTAATCAGTGGGCACTGTAAAATACATTGGCTACTAATTTGAATGTATTGGCACTGACTGCCATGCAGTTTGTCCCCAATGCCTGACCTTTCTGTTTATTTCTTGAATTTCTACCTCTGGTACTTGGCACAATGTGAGGTAGACCTATAGTATTTTATTTGTGCATTGAAATATTTAAACTATATTAACAGCATTAACCTAATAACCTAACATTGACAGCAAGTTTGAGCTTTGTTTGGAATCAAATTTAGACCTTTAGAAAACGATTAGGGGGTATTCATTAAAAAACTGTTTAAGATGTGTGTTGTACAGTATTGCTGGTCCCGACAATGCAGTTTAGTATTTTTTTCATCCCCTATTTATATAGGTTGAAAATAAGGGTTTTCAGGGGCTTTATTTAAATAATTGGGTTATTTGCTCAATTCATAATGACTTTTGATATGTTTTTACTGCTGTCCTGTAATACTCCCTGCCCTCCTGAAGAGGGCAGCCAACTTCTCCATACTACATCGCGCTTGCTCAGTAGTGAACAAAGTAAAGCGTTGATAAATTAATTAGAGCGTTTGAATTTTGTTTTTATTTGCGAATGCATCATACTAACATACAATAAATAAAATCATGTGCAACTGATTAACCGAGGTAACGTCTTTATATTAGATAATGCCAGACTATGCAACCTTTCTTTGTTTCACCTTTTTCTACACCTGGTTGAATATAAAATAAGTGTTTTAGTTGGTTTACCTGTGATTTTCAGTTAGTGTGTGCACGTCCGTGTTATAATACAACTGAAATAGCTAAGTGCGGCGGTTTAGCTCCCGTTACCCAAACTGTCATCAAATCACACACAGAGGGAGGCCAGAAGCCTAGTTTAGTGCAAGTGTGAGGTCATTTGAGACCTGTCAACAGCTTTACAAGTGTTTTTTATTAAAGTTGCAGTCCATACCGGGACGCAAGGTCTCCTCCCTCTGCACCAGTGACGTTAGCTGTGGGTCCACTGGCCTACCCGCCCTGTCGCCCGTCGCTACAGCCTCTCACTTTATGTGTGTCCGGAAATGTCCGTCAGTGGCGCTTTTGCTGTTGAGAAGGAACACAAACCCCCACACATGTCCTCACAAGTACGTAAACCTAAACACTCCCAGACGTCACTCACTCACGCACGCACACTCATCCGTCAGTACATACTTATGCACACACACACACACACACACACACACACACAAACACACAGTCCTGCTTACCCATGTACTCAGCTAGGCATACACTGATGCATGCGCTCAACCATGGAGGCATTTAAACGTGTTCAACCACAGACAGCGGGTCAACCTGTCTTCCTTGCCCCTTGACGATGGTATCTCTCCTCGTACTAGACACCTAGAGTGATGTCACGCTGGGAGCACCGTGAAGATGCCTCCTTTAGCTTTGTCGTGGTGTCAAGCAGCAGCAGCATTGTGCTTCAGTTCGACGGCTTCTGTTTCACACGTGGGGAGTTTCCACAAAGATACAAAATGGACAGTTCAGCCCTCCTAGCTGTCTTTGTTGTATACGGGGAATAGGTTGACCTAGCGATTGTAAGTGCTTGACACTTGGTTCTATGAACTTCCTTACTGAACCGACAGAGATATATTGTTCTTTCTCTTTCTTCTGACAAATGTACTTATTGTTAGTCGCTCTGGATAAAAGCGTTGGCTAAATGCCCTTAATGTAAAGGTAAATGTCAACCTACCCAGGGTACTGCACCAACTGGTTAGCTAATCTATTTCAGACTTCTGGGTGGACATCCCATGTGTGATGTCACTATGGGGTTGATTTTAAATTGACCTAGGGGCCTTTAAATCTCGAATGGCTCCTCCAATGGGGAGCAGACAATGCTTTTTCTCCACTAAATAAGAAACAAATGAGAATGCCACACCCACCCAGGGGAGGAGGGCCTTGAAGTGAATTGAAAGTGATAATTGGACAGGTCCCGTGAAGGCGCCCACCCTGTTGTGAGAAGAATAACAGTCAACCCGCCAACTGAGCAAACACACAGAGTGTTTCTTCAAGTGGTCCGCTATCAAAACTGTGTGTGTGGACTCGTTGAGGGCCTGTTTGTTGTGTTTGGTTCTGGGCCCATCGTGTGTGTGGCTACATGACTACCTCGCTTCTTGTGAGGTTTTGTTACTGAAAGTGTACTTTGTACTTGTTTTGTTTCGTTTGTCAATCAACAGCTTGCCCCCTAGAGTACTAGATGGGAGAGTGTCGCACACACGCACGCACACACATATTTCCGTTTACCTTCATTTTAAAAGGTGTGTTTCGGGTTGTCACAACGGTCCTCTTTCAGCTCCCAGAGTGTCCATTCTTCATAACTGGTTGCTTCTGTTGCGCGTTCCCTACAGAGTCAAAACAGAATCTCCTTTACCCTGCACGTGTTATCCTACTCTCTCGGAGGAGGCCTGCTGCCAAATCTGATCTTACTTTCAACGGCCGCATCTGTCTTTTATGAGCAAATTTATTATTCTAGCTCACTATTTATGTATGGATTGCGTGTGCGCGTGCGTGCGTGCGTGTGTGTGTAGATCATTGTGTAAACCTAGGGAGGTCTGAGTACATATGTAGGAATCTCACATTGCTTACGCTGGTATTTTTTTATCGCTTTGCCAATTTCTCGCTTCAGGGGCCAAAATATAATCAGGCGCCGGTTATGCTATAAATTTTCCAATTCCTCGATTTCATTGTAAAAAACAACCCCAGCACCAGCTACAAAGTGATCCAAGACAGATGTGTGTGATACATTAAGGGACGAGACAGCGGTGTGAACACAGAGGCTTAAAAGGCTTTTCTTCCAGTGTTGTTTCTAGTTTTGGTAGCCTCTCCATTTCCCACCTTTTGAAGGATGCCAGGGAAACGCTTCTCTATGCTGTCAGTGGACGGCCCTTGAGAGACTAGTCTAATGTAACTCAAGTAAGTGGCATTTCCATCTTTAATCCCCCCGGGAGTAATGTGCTCGTGGCAAGCTTTCAACCTCAGTACCTGCCTGGGGACACCACGGTCTTATAAAATGAGGTGGACATGTACGGCATGGGTAATTGCAAACAGTTAAGAGACAGGGGGCTTTTAAGGAGAGTTTAGGGTTTGTGGCAAATGATTTTAACGATATGGGGTTTACGGGACACCAACGCGTTTCAGAGTGAGCACGTTCATGTCTGCATGCCGCAGAGTTCGCTGAGATACCAGCATGTGTTTTCCTTTTAACTGTCGCCTGCAGCCACAAAGCTATAAAGAATGACAGTGGGCTAGACCTGGGGAGCGAGCTCTCTGGAGTCAGAGGGGAGGTGCCACGGAAACATGGAGCCTGCAGTCGCATTCAAAGGCACAGAAAACTGTGTCAACGTGAATAAGAGTTGCAGTCTGTCTGAGCGGAACTTCTCAGACATGTTTTGCTTTGAGTCAGACCTTCAAACATTAAAGTAACTAATGTTGAGCATATGGGTATCCCTGTTTAGGGGGTGGTTGTCACGGGACATAACTGTTAAGGACAAGCTGGGCATTTCTTAGTGACTCATCCCAATTAAATGTTTTACTCTTGTTAATATCCGGCTGAAAGAATACACTCTGTCGTACAGCTCCCTTGTTGTTGTCAAAAGTACATCCAGACAGACATTTCAGACTTGCTCGCATTGGCCTGCCTCATCCATCCACAGTATTTCCCTATCATGTTCAGTATTGAATCAGGTTTGAAGGAGGCGGACGGCCTCTGCCTCTCTGACCCTGATGCCCTGAGACATATCCATGACGTCTCTTCATTGTGACTTCTGTGCTTTTGCGGGCTCTCCGAGCCCCCCCTTTACACCGACGCAGTACCTGGCTCCGGGTGGGACACCAGGGGCGTGAGTGGGCGGGCAAGGGGGCGGGGTGGGGCGGTTATAGGGGGAGGGGGCGCTGGTTGATCATCGGGTGAGCTGCGGGTCACCCGGCGGCGCATTCCTTTCGGCTGCGCGCAGCCAAAGACACTTTGACGAAAAGTGAAAGTGAGGCGTGCCGAGCTTCCACGAGAGCGATGGTCTCTCCGTCGGCGATCACCGCTCCTGCACACCTCCCCACCTCGGCTCCTTGTTTTTCTTTGCACTCTCTCCGTCTCTCATTATCTTTGTTGCTCTCTCCGCCGCCCGCGGCCCTACATGCAGGGACAGGAGGGCTTCACCTCCACCTTTGGCCCCCCGTCAGGTTCGACTCCCAGCGATGGCCGCCTGTTAAACTCCTACTTCACACTTGCCGGTCAACGAGAGCCGTGACCCCCCCCCCCCCCCCCCCCGTGCCAGATCGGAGCCGTGACCTCCTGGGCTGAACTGCGGCCAATTAACACCTCTTACCCTTTTATCCCTTCTCTTTCATACTTTCTCCCTTTCTTTTCTTCCAAGACAAGGGCCCGTGATGTGGAACGCAACTGTTTCCCCCCCTGCTGTTTTATAACTCGCCGCTAATCTGAGCCGGAAGCTACAGCGTGTTTACCCCTGTTGCTGTCAGCTGACGAATGGCAGTGATGACAGATGTGTGCGCATCCTTTACGGTCAGACCAAGACACTTATCTTGGCTCAAGTGACACCTCTCCGCAAGCAGCTGTGTCCTGTTCTTCGACTGCTATTCATCAAACGAGAACCAAACTAAAAGGCGTTTTTCGCCTGCCTCTCTTGTCAGTGACGTTGAATTTGAATATTCTTTGGCTTGATTTATTTGTTAGGCCAATGTTTGTTTAGGAAATCTCCCTGAAGACTAATCGGAGGGCCACAAGGTCATTGTTTACCTTTGGAAAAAACTATCTACACATGATTATTGATTATGCTTCCAACCCCTGACAACAACTGTGTTTCTCTCTCTAACCCCAGGCTTTCCTCATGCAGACAGACATAAGTCCAGGGCCACTGACAGCTTCCCCCATCCATTTGAGCTGATAAAGAACAAGTGACTCTTTAGAGAATAGCAGAATGCTTTCATCTTGTTGGTCTTCAAGAAGAAGTGCTTCACTTATTGGTTTTTCAAAGATATGGTTGAAATGATAAGGATATATCAAGGATAAAGTTGACCTTTAATTAAGAGGTTATTGAGGGCAACAATAAAACATATTTGATGCATATCATATTAACATATAACGTAAAGTGGGCTCCCCGGTGGTTCACCTGGTAGAGCGTGTACCATTACGGCCCAGTCCTTGCCACAGCGACCGGGGTTTGATTCCTGCCTGTGGTCCTTTGCTGTATGTCTTCCCCTCTATCTCCCATACCTTCCTGTCTTACTTACCCTGCCATTAAAATAATAAAACCTTCAAAAGTAAATCTTAAAAAAAACAACATAAATCTACATTTTCTGAGGCAGTCAGCCACTCTCAGTCCTCATTCAAGAAAAACAACAGCAGGACTGAAGAAACACTTCCCAGACACGGCGTTCACCTCAACACTTGACATGACCAATTAACCGCTAATGGGACACAGAGCAACCACACCAAGTGTAACCACTCGGACCCTCAGAGCTGGAAAACAAACAGAGGGTTCATCAGGGCTGACCTTCAGCCACTATAACCAGTGGGCTTAACTTGGATCACTGGGCGGCTGAGGCGCCTCCCTTCACCCACCCACCCAGACAATGCAGACTGACCTTTGGGACGAGGTATGTGGACGATGCCGTGGAGAGGATCAAAGCAGCGCTGGTTGTGGATGAGGTGTCATACACGCACGCACACACACATGAACACAATTAGTTCATATTATTATTTACTATTAATATTAGGGCTACTTTGGGTGTCTTGAAATGGGCCATATAAATGTAAGGAAATATTGAGCATAGCCCAACGTTAAGTTTACTATAATCACGAAATACAAACCATAAATGTATAATGTATAATGAAAAAAGGAATAAACATCGGCAGCAGTAGAGCCGGTTGTCTGAAGACCTGGGATGTGGATTTGATTCTCTGATAAATCTGGCTGCTAGCTATGGAGGTGTTCCTGAGCAAGGCGTTCAACCCTAACTGGTTGGATATTGCACCGCAAGTTTGGGTTTCCATTGGTGTGGGAATGTGGGTACAGATGGGTTAATGTGGAGCGTTAATTGTAAAGTGCTTCAAGTGTCCACAGGGCAGGCTACACAACTGTAATCCATTTAACACAAAGCTGATGCAACACTCAATCCTGTGCCCGGGGTCTAGGGTCTACCAGGCCGGACATCTAAAACAGACTATACAAAGACAGATGGGAGAATAAGGCCTTTAATATCTGACAGCACAACACCCAAAAGCTCCATCCAAGTACTCACCTGTACAACCAATAAATTGCACACTGAACCAGGTGTGTTCGTGTATTTTGCACAAGATATGAACACATACAGTCAGCAGAGATTAGCAAAATACTCTCATAAAACAAACTCGCTCAAAATAAAAATCGCATACTCAACCTACGGCAGGGAGGAGAACCATCCCATCGGATCGGACAAGAATACTCACCTGTCAGAGAACAACATAGCAGCCACTCTTACGTAGGTTTGCTGACATGCAGAAACAAGACCAGATGCCATCCTACGTATCCAAATATCTCAAATCACAAATACCAGCCTTAAAAGACTGCCGGCCAACAGCAGGTGCCCCAGTCTTGCCATTTGTGGGCAGACCGAGCAGCAGATTACATCAGCTGGCAGCACTCGTCGTTTTGTCACTTGACACTTTTGTCACTTTGACATGTGTGTGCGCTCTGCCGTTGAAAAGATAAGGAGCTCCGGGCTGAAGCCGTCACTTCCACGGATTCCACCCTAAACTTCCCGTACGTACCTCGTCTCACCAGGTGTTTCAGCCTGGTCCTTCCATACGGATCAGACATATATCTGACATACTACTGACTTGTTGAGACACAGTTTTTCTCACAGCCAATTTTTTTGTGGCATGTTTAAAAGTGGGTATAGAAAAGTTAGCGTAGTAGATATAATTGAAAGTAATTACCCCACCTTGGCATTTCCTATAGACCGCAACACACATCAGGTGCAGACTTAATGAGCAGCGGAGAGATCGGAACGGATCGGAACATGCTGATGTGCAGCTGCCTGTCTTTACAATGTCATTATCGTTTCAGGGCCAAACATTACATCGAATAGACAACCCATTTTACAATGATATGTTTTCCTCACGTCGTTAGGCTCAGAGCTTCTACTTTAGATTTATGTCAAAGAAGCCCTCTTTTTTTTTTTAACTCTTTGCATTAGAGCCTTTGATGTTTATTTTTGGAGTTTACTTTACAGCCAGGAATATCATGTCGTGTGTCCATTTTATTACGACTATGTTTCCAAACAAACGAATATATGAGTTTCCTGTTTCCGGACAACCTCAACTGCAACATTAGTGGTCTTAAATCTAATTCCTAATCAGTTCAAACGCTTGTGTTCCTACTCCTCCTCCTCATCATCATCATCGTCATCATCCACATCCCACAGGAAGAGGGAGTCACCTCACTGTGTGAGATCATACACGAGGGCCTAGCGTTGTTTTTATATCTTTCCCCGGTGCCTTCTTTTATCTCACCCAAAAAGACATAAACGACTTTAATTGTGGGAGACATGTCCCATGGTACACATGTCTTCTGGAGGAGCCCGGCGGATGGCGAACACATGTGTTCTAGGGGGACATCAAAGCGGGCTGACGCCATGCCACAGACACACACTGCAGAGTGCTCGTATCAGGATGGCTCAGAGCTGGGCCGTGCTGGCCAGGTGCCCAGACCCTGTCCCCAGCACCCCCTTCATCTCTGGAGCATCTCACACACACACACACACGTCTCCACGCATGCACAAGTGCACACGCACACGCACACGCACACGCACACACACACACACACACACACACACACACACGTACGTACACATGTACCTACACACACAAGCACACACACACGTACACACACACTAATACGTACACACACACACAAGCGAACAAAGACTTTTGGTGTACAAATGAATTGTCACCCAGACCTTAGAAAGAACACTGTATATGCAAACAAACAATAACAACCAAATGCACACTCAGTGGCTGAGCAGATAACTGAGTAAAAGGTGTGCCTACTCCCCCTTTACTCAACATTATTACTGCAAGGCCATGGCCAGTGGGAAGCAGTGGGACTATAAAGTCAGTAACGCTGTTGCTCCCAGATGGATTATTGAGCAAACTAATTCAATCACACATCAATGGAAAAACGTACCCAAAAGAAAACATATGATGTAATGTCAAAGGTTGACACTTTGTTTGATGAAACTTTGTACGCCGAACAATGTTCATCATATGTTTATTTTGAATGATCTTCATTCTTTTTTATACATGTATTATTTTTCATTTGTCTATTTCAAGATTACAATCCCACATACCGCCTGCAGTACCCAATCTTACCACAGGTTAGAAAAACACTTAGCGAGTGGGGCTTTGGATCGGAGCAACACGCCTCGGAAAAAGGTATGATTTATTTCCTTCTATTTTCTCTCTTCCCCTCTGTTGCCATGGGAAGTAGGTGTCGTAAGATGGCCGTGCATCACAAGACGTCCCCTAGCCCCCACGCTCCTCTCGTCAGACAGAGGACTCCTTATACAGAGGACTCCTCCTTATCCCCATCGTTCCACCCAGCGCTTCACCTTACTGGGGGAGGTTACGGGTGAGGCTGGCTGACACTGATTTCCTGAAGGAGTTCGAATACGTCTTCGGCTAATTCGCCCAGCACCTTTTTAACGTGTGGTGCAAAGGTCATGGAACACCATGAACACAATTACAATGTCATGGTAAAGAACCAACGCATGTCGGAAGGCTGAGAGTAGATGCTCAGTGCTGATTCACTCCAGTAACAGCTAGTCGGTTAAAGGAGAAAAAGAGATCATCCGAGATAATGCTGAATAAGGGAAGTATCATGGCTACTATTTATAACGCCACGCCCTTGGAGAATCTTTTTCTGAGCGCCTCTGTAATTACTGATAAGCATTCGTTCGCTCTGCAGGGTAATTGGTGTGGCGTCCGTGCCCGTAGGTCATTGGATCTGTGGCCCTAGACAACCCTGTTTTTAGAAGCCTCAATTAAAAAGGGAATCTGTGAATCGGCCTTCCAGACATTTTCTTTTTTTCACCATGAAGAAAAATCGAGTAAATATAACTTATGTTGATTCTGGAAAGGTGTTTCAACCAAAGCCGCAGGGATTGGACTCAAATGGCTCAGTACCCTGTCTGCAACCAATTTGGCTTGGCTAGCCCTAAAAATCAGATGATGGTGTGTTGGGTCTGATTCAGTCTGCTTCCCAGGGAATTGTTAAATAATAAGTCAAAATTCTTCACCCCCTGTCTTAGTCCCAGTCCTGCCGTGCTTGCATTGTAGATTTGTGTCTGCTATTGTTTATACTATGTTTCCTTTACGATAAACAGTGCAGCTCCAAATAGGTTCTTTGGTTAACAGCTTTGTATTTCATTGGCGATAAATACTTTTTTTAATCTTTAGCACCCACCTGTTCTGTAGAGAACCACTCGAAACGCACGTCAGTAAACACAGAATACAGTGTGGCAGGTATTTTAAGTGTGACTCTGGTCCATGCCAGGTGTGCTACAGCTGGGTGGTAAACAGAGATGTGACTTTTTCCCTCTCCGAGTTACCTCGCAGGAAAGACGGTGCTCTCTTAAGTCTGACCTGAACATCCTCAACTTATATCATCTTAGGGTCGGGAAAACAACTGTAATGAAAACAATAGAAACAGACTTGATCAGACAATCATCATTTTAAAGCATGAAAGAAATGTGTCGTCATGCATCTATTCGTCGGATGACCAATAGGGTTTATCTCAGGGCCCGGTCAGGAATGTTCCTGTGGCAGATGAACTGACCAGAGATATGTCTCCCTCATCCCCTCTGACAGATCCACGTTCAGCCAGTGGTCAGTAGCTGTGGCCATCTCCCAGTTCCTCCTTAATGAGCCCAAACAGGCCATGCTTCGCGAGTCATCAGATGGACTGGAGGTGTCATCTTTAGGCCCAGCTGCCCTTCATGTCGTTGGAGGAGGGGTGGGTGTCTGCACTGCTAAGCCTTCCTAAAACCCCCCAGCCCCCCAACCTCCCTACCGCCAGCCTTCGGTCACACCCAGGCCAAGGTGGTGACCTGGGAGGGTGTCGGGACAGCTGAGAAACGTCAACGTCTTCACCAGGGTCACGGTCCTTAAAGGGATTAGAAAAGCTGGTTTGATCCTTTGTGACAGTTTCTAACTTGTTGACTGCCTTCCAACGTGGGCTTAGTTTCACCGCTGGCCCGGCCGGAGGGGTAGGTGGGCTCTTCCTTTCAGAGATGAGTGAGTTCTGGGATGGGTTAAGGCAACCTCAGCTCTCGCTTCCCTCCACTCCACTCCACTCCTCCTCCAGAAGGCATAAGGACAATTTCCTGTGTCCAGTGTAGACACGTAGGCTGTCCCGGCCGTGCCCAGCAGAGCTACAGGCCCGCCAGGGCTTCCTTCCTCTGGGAAGCCTTTGGTCAGAACCACGGTCCGCAGCCGTTCGTCGGCCAAACCAGAGAGCAACCAGAGAGTTCTCTCAGGGGGCAAAGGATCCGAAAGGATGCACATACTTGAATGGGTTTGTCTTTAGACTGTGAAGCCATGCGTGCTTTAGGATGTGTGGTTCAATATGAAGAAGAATAAGAAGAAAGATTAGACTTCTGCGCATCTCTTAGAGTGCTTCACCAGAACCGCAAAGAAAAAGGTCAACACGATTCGTTTTTTGGTTTTCTCCATGGGTCAATACTTTGTTTTTGCCATCGCAGGTCAATGTCTCTTTAAACCTTTGCTATTTATTTTGCACGGAAGTTGCTCTGTAATCCGTCCAAGTCTCACTGTGTGGAGAACATGGCACCCCAGCCCCGCTGGGACAGGGTTGTACAGTATTCCGTCCTAAATGTGGCCGTTCTTACATAAGCTACCTGCTAAAACAAACAAGCCCGGTGTGGAAACGGCGACTCAGTCGGCCTGCCTAAATAAATGTTTGCATGTGGTTCTCTGCCAAAGAAATTAAGCTACAAAACCAATCCAGCGTTTCTGCATACAGAGCCTTTGTCCGCTCGCGTTTGAGGGCGCTCGTACCAAACCATATCACCATTATTTCCTCACGGGAGTTTACTTTCGAGCGGTACGACGCCTAAGCTGTTGAACACAATGGGCCAGCTTCACCGAGACAAAAACACATCTGCAAGCCACTCAAGGCGCACAATGAACGCACCAGGTTTATTTGTGCGCGGTTTACTTAATTGTGCATAACTCAATTGCAGTCTCTCGCCTGCAAAGCGCTTGTCACGCATCGGGTATTACGTTTCTGATATTGTTAAACGAAGCTGATTATTCCCCGGGCCGCAGAGGAGTCTACTCTAGCGGGGCTCGGTCTGTCTAGAGTGGGAAGTGCTGTGGTGTTAGAAGAAAAAAGTGCACCACAGACGGGCCTTTGTACCGTCGGTTAAGTACTTGTATGAACTGTGGTCGACACTGATGAGTTTCAGCAGCCCTTTCCTCGCCCCGAGACTTTCCTCCACCTCAGAGCCACATTGTCGGAGCCACTGGATCTGCGTTGGCAGACCCGGGCCCCTGAGGTAAGACACTTGCATCTTGTTTCAGAATCTGTCCTTCATCACTGATCCTCACACTGATCCCCAGCCCCGTGGCGTAGAGACAAACTCGAGACGAGCACTCTCCCACACATGACACATGTTGTCATTACCTCAGTCACTCCGCGGCTGGGTCCGGCGGCATGCTGCCTCTCCGAGCGGAGGTGTGAACACAGTGTCGGCAGGGGGGGTGGC
Source organism: Gadus morhua (assembly GCF_902167405.1). Lineage (NCBI taxonomy): Eukaryota > Metazoa > Chordata > Actinopteri > Gadiformes > Gadidae > Gadus > Gadus morhua. Next base: position 6,623,229 of record NC_044062.1, read on the forward strand.
GGTTTACTGGCCGGTGTTGCTGGAGCGGTGCCATCCTCAGGTGCGAACCAGCTGCTTGGTTGCTGTTTGTTGAAAGGAAAACATTTCCTCTTTGAGATGCAGTGGATCCAATCGTGTCAGACGTGCGGCAAAAGTTAGCATCTTTGACTTGAGATGTGCGGGTGCAGCACTGCTTGCACGCATGCACTGCCCACGCACACGTGCACACACACACACACACACACACACACACACACATTGGGGATGGAAATTTAAAAAGCGCTGTGTGGCGTTCACACAAGCAGCGCCTGTATGCCGACTGCTTCTAAGTGACAGCCAAGAGAGAGGGCTGCTGTGTCGGGCCGCTGGCGAGGCCATGCCATAAGGAGAACCTATGTGGGGACTCCTGACCTGCTGTATCTCCTCCCTGAAGAGGGGCTTTGTCGCCCCACAGACAGCCCCCAGCACACACCTCCATAATGGTATCCGTGTCTGTGGTTTTCCACTGGGAGAACTGTAAGCCTTTAACCCCCTGTCCCCTAGAATGCTGGAGAGAGAGTGAGAGAGAGAGAGGCTGAGAGTGAGAGCGAGAGAGAGGCTGAGAGTGAGAGCGAGAGACAGACAGAGAGAGAGAAAGCGAGTGAGAGGCCGAGAGAGGCTGAGTTAGAGACCGAGAGAGACATAGACAGAGACGGAGATAGAGAGAGAGTGAGAGACAGAGACAGAGTGAGACAAAGAGAAGGAGAGAGAGCGACAAAGAAAGACAGAGAAGGAGGAAGAAACAGAAATAGACTGAGAGACAGACGGAGAGAGGGAGAGAAATATACAAAGAGAGACCGAGAGAGAGACAGAGACATGGAGCGAGACTGAGAGAAAGATTGATAGACAGGGGACGAGCAAGGCGAGAGAGAAGGAGAGAGCAAACAAGAGATGTAATCACCATAAGCCTAATGATACAGTGGGCTAGTGTGGCCGTACTGTTATTTCCACGCTTTACGCCCTTGTGCCAAAGCACACAAAGCAGGGGTTTAAGTTAATCAGTGCAACCACTTCCAGAAGCCGCTCACACCTCCCCATTGTGGATTGCACAGAGGGGACTGTATCGGCAGAGTATTTTGCTTGGCCAGCACAAAGCCATAACAAAAAAAAAAGCTAATGAAACCGTTGATGAGTCTGCATCAATGGTCATTAAACGGGCTCTATTACTTAGCACCTGCAGAAGGCAGGGTTTCCACCCTCCACCCTCTCCACTTGGCTACAGTAAAGAGCCAGAGGGAGCTGTCCGACTATATGACATGCCAGGATGCTCGCCACAGCCCTCAAGCGGTCTTCCTGCTTGGTCCTGAGCAGCGGACCTTCCCAACAGCTGCAATCCCATTTCAGGAAAGTGCAGGGATTCCATCCTTCCAGACACTAGATCTATACCCCGTGTTATTTTTCTGATGAACATTACCGATCAGGGTGCACATCGATGAGTGATATGCGTTATAGTACCTCTGTAGGGTAAAGTCTCAGTAGAAAGTCTGACTGTGTATCACTGCGTCCCGGCTAACCTAAACCACCCCAAACCACGGCTGTGCCTGGAGCCAGGGGGAGTCAGGGATCTGAAGGCAGGGGTGTCAGAGGGAGTCAGGGGGTGTCTGAGAGTTGGGTCCTTGAGATAGAGAGAGTCGGGGCCAGGAGCCAGGGGGAGCCGGTGCCTTGTCACGGTGCGGCGTCTGGGGATGATCCATCGCTGGGTGGGGTGGTGTGGGGTGGTGCGGGGAGACCCCGGGGGGGGGTGTGGGGGTGACCGAGGGAGGCTGACTAGGAGCAGTGTGTTCACCGCCAGACGAGTGACAGGTGAGGTCAGAGGTTGGATCAGGCAGCCCTCTCCCTCTCTGCCTTTAAGGATCGAATCGTCAGTACCGGTGTGGGTGGGGGGGGGGGGGGTCGTGATGGCAGCAGCAGTAGCCATGGCCCTGCCCCTCCACATCCTGAAGGGAGGAGGTGAACAAGGTGGACACTGTGATCTAAACAGACGGGAGAGAGAGAGAGAGAGAGAGAGGGTGGGGTAGTCGGGTTACCCTGCATGCTGCCTCACTGCAGAAAAGCGCACTGTGGATAGAGGGAGTGGTGTGTGTGTGTGTGTGTGTGTGTGTGTGTGTGTGTGTGTGTGTGTGTGTGTGTGTGTGTGTGTGTGTGTGTGTGTGTGTGTGTGTGTGTGTGTGTGTGTGTGTGTGTGTGTGCACGACGATTATGTGGTCAGGGGCGGGGTGTGCTTTCAATTCCATCAATTGGAACTCCTCGATTGGAATTTATTTGAACACTAATAACTTGTGCCTCACCGCGTGTACTTTGAATTCACGCTCTTACAGAAGAAGAGCATACACTCTCGTTCGTCCCTCCTTGTTCTTCCCTCACTCGAATACGAGTGAGCTTTCCAGATGAGCGCCGACACATTTACAGCCCAGTATACTGAGGCGTTGACCTCCCAGGTCAGCTCTCTGTGGAAGCAATTACCAACGATGAAGAACTGGCAGAGAACCGGAGGAAGATGAAGGAAGAGTAGATAACATCCCTGAGGTGGGAAAACTACCTCGGAGGCTCCATTACTCTGTGTTCCTCTGTGAGGTTTAAATTATGTAAATGATTACTGTGACGTTAATTGTTACCAGACCACGATACAGTCCAGTGAAATACTGGGGGGGGGGGGGGGGGGGGGGGGGGGACTTTAACAATAATGTTGTGGTCTCTTGTGTGCGACTGCAGTACGGCAACGATGAAAAAACAATTCAGCCATTCGCAGATTCACAACATGGCCATCTGGTTGAGCTTGTAATCTTGTTGTATAGGCCTACATGTCTGCTGGGCAAAATGGTGAAACCCCACCTTTACACGTTCACTCGACAAGATGTTGAACACCCACCTAAAACTGTTCATTAATGAAACGCAAAGAATGATTTAGGAGAATTATATCTGTTAGATGACTAAATTGTAAACAGTAAACACATTTAAAGGCTTGATTATGAGCTGCGGATAGACTTAGAGGCCACTATGATGAAGAGTTGCGCATCGTGAATGAAGATTTAATTCCAGTCAATCACAATCTATTTCTAATTAGCCGTTGAGAAACGGAGTGGGATTACAGGCACTCATCATTTACAAAGCGAGTAGCGGAGCATTAGCGCATGCTGTGTGTCTAAGCTGGATTTACCTGCGGACTGACCACCGCTTGCCCTCTGCCGTCCTCGCATTGTGCGCTCGTATCTGTTGAGGCCGGCGCTCAGAGACCCGCACACAAGATACGAGCGAGGGGTCCATGCCGCCGCATGCACCGCAGGCCACGCCATGGAGTTAACACTCAGGGTTCCTGTGAAGAACATACCATGGAGGAACAACAACCTGAGCCTGGTGCACACGGAGCCCCCGCTGTCAGAGCAAGGAGAGACCGTCATCGGAGTGTATCTCCTGGTGCTTGGTAAGGCTCTCTTTGGTTCTTTGGTTCCCCTGTGAAAGGAGCGATGGCCTCATTGCGTTGATATCGTTGAGTCTTTAATAAGGAAAAATTTGCATCCAAATTTGTGTTTTTGTGTACTGTGCTGGAATGATCATTAAATTGTGAATTTTCACACGCCCCCCCAGGCGAGACAATGCTGCAATGAGACCCTAAATGTCACTTTTGATTCTTTTTGGTTTCTAATGTCAGCCAGTGTGAGGGAAACATTGTTGGAACCGAGTTATGAATGCGAACAATTGTTGTCTCCAAAGGTCAACTAAGCAGCTGCGATGTGTTGCTTGTCTGCTTTTGAGGTGGCACACTTGACTCTTACTTCGTATCAACAAGAAAGACTCAATTTAAAGGTTTCTACACACTCAGTGTTGTCATATGATAACCCTATCTCCTCATATGATGCCGTTAGAAACCAGTGCAAAATCTTAACAAATATAATACAGTGCATTACACCCACTAGTTGTTTACTTTAATTGTTTGGGAGATAGGAAATGCTGATGGTCAACAAATCTACATTCTTGGAAGAACGCCCAACATTTAATTTAAGAAATGTTAGCCTTCATGAGTTCCTATCTGTTCTCTTGTAGGATGGCTCTCCTGGTTCGGCAACAGCTTGGTGATATTTGTCTTATACAGACAGAGGGCATCACTGCAGGCCACAGACTTCCTCACTCTTAACCTCGCCTTCTCCGACGCCAGCATCTCAGTGTTTGGCTACTCCAGAGGAATCCTGGAGATATTCAACCTCTTCAAGGATGACGGATACCTGATCACCTGGATATGGACCTGCCAGGTAAAGGCATCACCCACACCTTTCCTGTAACACTTTTTCCTCCTACTTGGCTTTGGTCCAAGTCTATAAAAGGAATGATTAGATCCCAAACACCAGCTCATTGGGGATTGAATCCATCCAATCAAGGCTCTCGCCTAGCCATTCAACAGCCATTTCCATTGGATGAATCCACAACCGATCGCAATGTCCGTCCAAATAATGCAGTACAGTGAAATAATCAGAGAAAGAGTGTGTTTGTGTGTGTGCACGTGCGTGTATGTATGTGTGAGGGATTATTCTAGCACGCATGTGGGCAGAAGGTTAATTCTGTAATCAGCTTACCGTTGGAGGTCCTTTTAAATAAGGGCGGAAAACTCATTGGTTCTTGGTTGTGGCCAATAGCCACGTACTCTCTGAATAAGAATGGACGTTTGCAATTGAATTAGTCTATGCCCCTCCATTAAAACGTCCAATTCATCTTTTGGGATACCTGACAATAGGAAAGCCTTTTTCCGGAATGTGTTAGCCGTGTTTCACGTCAATCAGGTGTCCAATGACCGGCCTCTCTGGAGGGAATCAGAGTGTGAACGGAGCTCTTCCCCATCCACTCCCAGTAGAGGTTAACCCCAGGGGCCTCCGCTAATCAACGACACCATCAGATAAGATCCCCGGCCGCGCGGCGGAAGACGAGGCTCACACGCCCCGGAGAAACCACACAGTCCGCCTTTCATGAGCTCCGGAACAAAGAGTTTAAGAAGCCTGACGAATACCTGAAGCTAGGCTAACGTGGCAAACTTGATAGAGGCTGATGCACAGATGGAGTATTAAGATCTGTACATCAACACTTTACTCAACACTGGATAGCCACGGCTTTTGGCAACCTGTCACACACTTCAACGAGCTCGCCTTCCTATCGCCCGCGATAAGATCTCTCTCGTGTCATATGGACAGCATTTACGGCCTACCTCTCTGTGTACTTGTGCCTTTATGTTCGGGCTTATTTACCTTGGTCTTTGGGTTTGCAATGAAATAGTTCTCATACCTTCGCCTGGAATTTCTCCAGCTTATTTTTCTAGCTCAAGGCAAACCCATGGCGGAAAAGCATGATATCCCAGCTCCAATGAGAGGGGTCTCTGTGGAGTCAGGGAAAAACACATTGGCTTAACAATAACAGCCTTGCTCTCGGACCCATAGATCCTATAATCTCTGCCAAGAGATAGAGAGCACCAGAAGCAGGGCAGCAATATAGCAACTACTCCCGAAACATCTACCTGGGTGACCTGGGAGCCATATGCAACTTTCAGACGTGTTTTGGAGTGGTGAAGGGATTTTGAGAGGTAAAGGGAATAGTGTGCATACATGGTCCCCCGGGAGAGAGAGAGTGGGGTAGAGCATTGATAGGTGTGAAAAGAGGAAGCAGAAGAAGTGAGATTGGCTTGGCTTCAGGGGAGGGGGAGAGACATAGACGGACAGACAGACAGACACAGAGCGAGCGAGTGAGAGCAAGAGAGTGGGAGAGACAGAAAGACAGGCATGTGAGAAGTATTACCAGATTACGGCATCAGCGTGATGGGACATGAACAGCTCCACAGAGCACGGGCAGAACCAGACTTGGACCCAGTTCCAGTCTACCTAAGCACCCCTGTTCTCCTTTTATTGGCTCATATGGAGAACCGGTGTTGTAGTTCTATAGTGCAATGTGGGATAGACTGGGATCAACTCAGCCCATCAAATCCCAAGGGCATAATGGGCTATACATTTCAATGTGTTGAGGAAAATAGTTTTTTTTATTTGTCCAACTGGAAAGAGTTTCTGCAAAACCATGCCATAAACGTGAAAGGATACGGCTAGCAGAACGTGCTGGTAATAGGATTATGTCTCATGGTTGTCTCGCAGTAGTACCCAGACCAGCAGTGTCTGCCGAGTGTCCCCGGATCCCTTAGTCCCTGGCTAATCTCATGAGGCCAGAGCACCACTTCAGAGATTATAGTCTGCTGAGTCCAAGGAGAAGTCAAATCAGGAAAGGAGTTAATATGTAGACTCCGCGTTACAGATTCAGTCTCCAGGGTTGGATGAGATTTTTAAAATTGCATCCGTTTGGTAGAGCTCCCTCCGGATCTGGGAGGTCTTGATCAGACCTGGAACGTTTTCTCTGTCGAGACACACTAAGTCGGATTGCTGGACAACGCTTAGATGTTAGACAACGCTTAGATGTTTTCATTTCACTGTATGCGACAAATAAAACAGTTGAAGCGTGAAAATGCTTAAAGGTTTTCTACATTCATTAGACATGTTGAGCCTTGTATCTCCATCGGCTGTTTCCTTCCCACCAGCGACCCCCAAGATGGCCGGATGACAATCTCTGAATCTCCAGATCACGTCTCGGCGGACAACATGGCTTCATGTTCACATGGACTCAAAGAGCTTGAACTGTAGTGTCTCGATCTGATAGCACCCAAAACAAAAAAACTCTCAACCAAACAAGTCTGGAAGGAACCATTAAGTCTTCGGTTCGGTCTAATCCCTGCCCCCCCCCCCCCCCCCCCCCAGAGCTTGGAGGAGGCCCCCCTGCTGATCCCTCCTTTGCCGGAGCAAACAAACACGAGCCGGGGACGTAATCTCACATACTGACCCCCCCCCCCCCCCCCCGCCCCCCCGCCCCGTCTCTCTGCAGGTCGACGGTTTTTTCACCTTGCTCTTTGGCCTTGCGAGCATCAACACCTTGACTGTTATCAGCGTCACCAGGTACATCCGGGGCTGCCACCCCAACAAAGGTAAGGGCCATACGAGTTAGGAGTTGGCCTTGGCTGAGCTCGCTCTTCATCCCCCCCCCCCCCCCCCCCCCTGCACGCACATTCCACTGGTTCTTATCTTTCTCCAACTTCTCTGTCGTAATCACCACTCAAAGCAATCCCATGTACATGTTAGAATTACATGTAATTAAGGTCATTTGAGGCAATATACACTGAAGAATGTCTTAATTATATGTGGAAATGACGGAGAGCAACCGCCTCTGTTGTCGGAGTGGGAATGAAAAGATTGGCCTAGTATGTGTTTGGAGTTGTATGCCATTTATTTGATTTGATACTGTATATTATTCATTTTATTAAATTAAATCTAGGATTAAGCATCTGTTGGCCTAAATCTACATAAACATGAAATTACATTTAGCCTACGTTAAAAAGAACCCGGACACATCAGCGACAGCGATCGGAGGCAAGACAAACTGTGATGAATAGATAGTGTATTGCATGATATAGAGTGTGTTCTTGTTCAAACTTGTTCCATGAGGCAGGTCGGAGGCCGCAAATAAAACAACCCAATTGATTTCTTGTTTTTTTTTATCTGTCACTGAATACAAAGCCATGTGTACCGAGTCAACAGTGGTTCTTTTCAGTCAAAATTCTTTGCCAAAGCTGGCATGAATAGAAAAGAACTTATTGTTCAATAAATGTCAAAGTTTGACGTTCAAGACATGGCGGGAATGCTTGTCAACTTCTCTGCTAAAGGGTTGCCAAAGCAAAAAAATTTGCAGAATGCGGTTTATAGAATCGTATTTTTTTACCGTTCTGTCCCGTTAAAGGAAGACGGTTTGACGTTCTCCTTGTGTTGTGCACTCACAGCTCACTGCATCAGCATAAACACCATCGCCATCTCCCTGCTCTGCATCTGGATGGGGGCCCTCTTCTGGTCTGCTGCCCCTCTGCTGGGATGGGGAAGCTTCACAGGTCTGTCTCCACACGGCCACCTCCCACCTCACTAAGAGACGACCAAGCTACTGAGAGACGCACGATGAAACCCCTGATCTTCTCCTTATACTCATTTATACTCATGTCCCATGTCTTCCGCTAGACCGGGGCTACGGCACCTGTGAGATCGACTGGTCCAAGGCCAACTACTCCACCATCTACAAGTCCTACATCATCTCCATCCTCATCTCCTGCTTCGTGGTCCCGGTGACCATCATGTTCTTCTCCTACGTCTCCATCATCAAGTCTGTGAAGAACACCAACGCCATGTCCGCCGACGGCTACCTCACCTCCCACCAGAGGACGGTGGAGAGGGACGTCACCAGGGTAAGCCGACGGGAGGACACACAGTGTTTCCCTTAAGGGACCCGGGGGCAGATGCTGGGTTCTGTGAGTGCCTGGGATCTGTTAATTTACATTAAGTGCGTTTAGCAGACGCCGTGATCCAAAGCAACTTACAATATGCACATTTGTCAGAAGAAAGTAAACCAACAAGATAACGCTGTCCTGTCGGTACAGTGAGGATGTTCATAGAACAAAGTGCTCAGCACTAAGAATCGCTAGGGTTAAGCCATTCCTCTCTACAACAAAGCTAGCTAGGATAAAGTAGCATTCGCTCAAGCCTGATTATGGTTGATGCCTGACCGCTGTGGCTCCTGTTTCTCCCGTCTCCAGGTGTCCATTGTGATCTGCACAGCGTTCGTCCTGGCCTGGTCCCCCTACGCCGTGGTGTCCATGTGGTCCGCCTGGGGCTTCCAGGTTCCCAACACCACAAGCATCATCACCCGGCTCTTCGCCAAGTCCGCCAGCTTCTACAACCCGCTCATCTACTTTGGCATGAGCTCCAAGTTCCGCAAGGAGGTGGCGGAGCTGATGCCGTGCATCCGGAGGAGCCGCGAGGTGGTGCGGCTGAAGCACTTCCAGACCCTCGGACCCAGGGCCGAGGGCGGACCCAGGGCCGAGGGCGGACCCGGGGGAGCCCTTCGTGTTCAGAAGCCAGGGAGCAAATACGCCGTTTCCGAGCCGAACCCGAAGAACCCGTACGTCGACCAGGGGGTGACCGGCCCGCCTCCGAACCCGTGCCCTCACGCGAAGGGAGGCGTCGGCGGCGATTTGCCCTCGCACATCGAAACGTCACAATACTGGTGCGACAGACTTTGAAAGATGGCCGGCACCGCCGCCTTGAATATTTGACTTGGAATAAACTTGAATTACACTGTACTTGAATTATAAAAAAAGGCAAACATTTTTATTCTGTGGTCCCGCCAAACACCGACAACCTGTGTATGTAAGCCTTTTAATAAACGACATTCCAATCCTCGATCGGTGATTCACACACGTCTTTTTTTCATTCGTCATTCTGGGGTGTTGCCCCCCGCCCCCCCCCCACACACACACACACACACACACACACACACACACACACACACACACACACACACACACACACACACACACACACACACACACACACGCACACACTCAAAATAGCATCGTGCGCTTATAAATCATATGCATCGTGTTGTTTAGTGGTGCTTGCACAGTTAGCCATAATGCAGGCAAATTAAAACGTATCTTTCTAGTTCAAACTGCAGTCTGTAATCTCGGTGAGTTAAATGAAGCATGACGACATTTAGACGCATGAGTCACACAATGTCACGTGATCCTCCTCCCAGTTGTTCTTTCCTTTATCCCACGCCTGTTGCCCAGCAGCACTTTTCCATACTGAAGCCCGTTCGTTCCCAATTGGAAATATCATCTCACTGATGTGCTCCCACACGTTTAGTTAACGGATGCATCACGCAGAGTCCGCGGTGTCCTTGGCACAGTGACATCGAGCAAGCATCCCGCGCTAAACTACTGCAAGAGCAAGGCTTGTGTGAGTGCGTGCGTGCGTGAGTACATGCATGAGTGAGTGAGTGCATGTGTGTGCAAAGTTTGTATACATTGATCAGCCCAAGGAATTTAAAATCTTGGTTTTCTGTATGAACTCCAGGAATGCGTTAGGCCTACGCACCTGGAGAAGCATTGCGCAACAAGGGGGTTTGCAAAAACGCAAATCATGCGTGTGTTAATCAACTAGCCATAACGTCACTCGTTGAAACACCGACGCTGAAAAGTTCCACCAAATGTTTGAATTTGACATGAGCAAGCATCCACTGCTCGACCTGGGCCGAGCTCTGCAGGCCAGCGGGAGTGTGCGCTCAGAGTGGGGCGGGCAGAGGGAGGGAGGGGGGGGGGGGGGGGGAGAATGCTCTGCTGTGGCCCCATCCCGTACACTGCTCCTAACGTGCGCTCCTCCATAACTCCGCTCAGGCAGCACTTCTCCAGGTCCCACTGAAGGAGACCAGTGATAGTGCACATGCCTGATCATGCACATTGCTCCTCACATGAACGGAGAGCATCGATTCTGAACACCGCGCTGCCGGGGAATTGTTGCTTTGGGAATTTGTTTTGTTTTTACATTGCAGGTAAGTTGGCGTCTCTGTTTTTTTCAATTATTATTTTATTTGTGTTATTGCACTGATATTGGCTGCTGGATCTGCGCTGCTCACGTTGAAGTAGGCTACGAGGTGGAAATCGAAGTTTACTTCGAGTGGGGTTATTTTCACCACGTTGTTGAGGAATCGTCAAAGATCTTAGAAGCGATCAGGTATGTGATGATAATAAAGCCTTAATAAACGTGTTTGCGACGCATAGCAAACCAGTGGTCCATTTAAAACAAAAAACACACAGAGGTTGGCAGAGAGCCAATGAAATCCTCAAATAACCTTCTAGAAATGGGTTTATTGCCCCGAGTTCAGGACGCCCCAGACGTCCCCAGCAGAGCCTGACTGGAGGGGCTTCCAGCTCAACGCTCCCTCTCCCCTTCTGGTTGTCCCAATCTGTGGAGGGGACGAGCGTGTACATGACAGCCTCCCCCTTGAGTAATAGTAGGGGTAATTTAAACCTCATAATCTTTACGACTATAATTATCAGGCTTTCCTCTTCATCAGAGAAGCATATCTGTCAATGCTGCATCATGACTTAGAAATGAATAGGAGACACCAATTCTCCACTTTATGTTATTAAAATGGACCTATTGATAATCTGAGGGATTCTCCACCTACAACATGTCCAGCAGCAATATTCAAGATACGGCTTGCAACACAGGCAGTGCCAGGTTTTAAAGTAACGCCGGTGTTATGCCTGATAAACAAACACAGCCTCAAATGAAAAGACTGTGCAGGGGATTGACCCTGTAGAGACTTGTTGGGTTTTCATTCAGCTCTGATCTGTCCAATAATTCACAGTTGGCTTGCTGCTATAGAATTTTAGCCCATGCAATGTGTGAACTGGCACCTGTGAACACGCTCAGTTGTGTGTTACCGGCGATTAAGGCATGGCACCAATCACAAAGTGCACGACTGTCCAACCAGAGTTCGCCAATAGGTAATGTGCTCACACAGCACACTATCAGGAGTAGAGTATACAGCCTGTCAGGATTTGACGACCTTCCCTAAGCCCCCCCACTCTCCATGCACCTCGACGAGGAATGCAGTGCTGCTGAAATGCAACACTGAGTTAACCTAAAGTTAAAGGGGAGGGAAAAAAACTCAAATGAAGTTGCATGAAATGAGATCTACGCTCCCGGTTGCATTTTCTGGTCTTGTTTTTACTCGTCTTATGTAACAATATGCACCATATCACATCACACCACAAATGTTGAATTTCTTTGAACTCCACAGTAGGGAGCCAAACAGAGCTCACCAAAGCTATCGTGTGTCTCGGTCTTTGAAACACGCCTAGAACAACTGCAAATCATGTTTCACACTCACCACCCCCCTCCACGACCCTCACCTCACCACGTAAACATTTGGTAAAAACAATGCGTTGGCCTACTTTCATTAAGGGCAGATTTTGCCAAGCTCTGTATCAGATTTCGGCCAGTCATGTTGAGTTTTCCACATAAAGCAAAGAAAAACATCCACACACACACACACACACACACACACACACACACACGGGCTGAATCACTCACTTCAGGGCAGACTCACAGCCCTTGCTTTGTGCACAACAACTTCCCCTTGTTTCATTCTCAAATTCATTTTTTTATACATTTCTTTGCTGTATGACACACACTTTTAGCAAACGATGTGCACAATGAAACCAGTTCTTGTCACATCATCATCTCTGGTGTCAATCACAGCAAACGAGGCAACGGGATAGAGTTTCATTCATGCAGGTAGCAAAGGGTAACACGCCGGTACGCCCCGAGCCATTAAGGTGTCTGGGGTACAGAACAGGTGTGTCTGGCCCTTTCCACCAGATTTACAACACAAATACAGTACGTGACCCTGCCGTCGCACCAGCGCACATCTTGATTTACGTGGATCTGCGATGCCACTGTAGACGCCCGCACATACCGCGACAAGCGCCATCCATTTAGAGCTGCCTGAGTGCTGTGGGTTTGTCTGATGTCCGTCTTCACACGATGTTCTGACGCTCATTTTTTTTTTATTTTTTTTTTTTAATCGACCGAACTGAGAGCTGTGCCCTGGCATGTCTGCTCGCCATCCATTGTGTGTTCGGAAACTTCAGACGCAGTAGATCTTTGACCGTGGAAATTGAGGCACACACGGCAACAAGCACGCACACAGACACATGCCCTTCGACATGAAAGGCGCAGCAGAGTTATGAAGTGATTGCGATCAATCTTACCTACATTGATTGCAGACGTCCTGCATCAATTGATGCAGGACGTCGGGATGGGTGTGTGTGTGTGTGTGTGTGTCGCGGAATCCCCTTAAAAGGTGTTTGACAAGTGGTTGATGTGAGGCCTCAATTCATCCAGTCGGAGACTGCTGACTCAACCACACACACACACACACACACACACACACACACACACACACACACACACACACACACACACACACACACACACACACACACACACACACACACACACACACACACCCACACACCCACACACACACACACACACACACACACACACACACACACACACACCTTCCCGCCCGTCACCCTGCCATCTGCCCCAGCTTGTTCCCATCATGGGTGCATATTGTAGTTTGGTGCAGCGGGGATTCAGCTTGTCAAAGCACACCGCTGTGGAAAAAGCGATGTCAACGCTTATGAATGTCAGTAGAAAGTGCACCAGAGGGCTTTATTACAAACGCTTTGAATGCAGCGCGTTGGAGATGGACGTGTCCACTCACCTCAGGGTGGAGGGAAAGTGAAGCTACAGGAGTGGATCCCACTGTCGGTGGAATCAAATGATTACCAGCGCTGGGACTGTTTGCGGAGTCGGGGTACGACACATGCGGAGCGTGCAGACATGTTTTATGAATCTCATCATCATCATCCTCGTCCTCTGATTAAATATTTCCACTTCATCTGATGGTACTACCGCCCCACTACCACCACCACCACCTCCACCACCCCTCTCCCCGACATGGCCACCACAGGGCCAGACACATTGTCCCTCTCAGTGGGTGGCATGGCATTCCATTGTCCAGGGGGAGACTTCAGTCATTACCTCGCAGGCGATGAGTTCTGCCCGGGCGCCCTGGCACACACTCTGAGGCCGGCCCTTCTGACCCCCCCCTACCCACCCACCCCCTGCCCCGCGCCTGGCAACGCTAGCCCTCTCGAGCCGCTGCTGGGTTTGTGACGGACGTCTGGCACCAGAGGCTGAGCTCCAGTGTTCCAGTGAAAGCTCCTCTGCGTTATTACTTTCGCGGTGTCATTAAGAGGGCTTGTGGTGCGTGACATCAAGGTGTCTGTCTCCGCAGGCGCCCGGTCTGTCCGGCTTCATGTTGACACAGGCTCCTCGGTGGGGCTTCATCTCTTTGTGCGGGATCTCTCTGTTGACTGTGCACGTTTCACTGTAAGAGCTTTCTGTTTGTGTGCTGTAACTATAGCACCTCCATCGCATCTCGGCTTGAGGAACTTCCAGATGTAATAAGGAGAAAATTACAGTTCCTGGTTTCCGATGACGAGTGATGTGTCGGTTAGATGAAGCACGTTGTGTTTAACCCGATGGTCTGTTTTTTGAGATTGAGACATCAAATATTTAGATTTTGGCTTACTTTCTTGCGAAATGCTGCACAAAGTTCAAACATGTCGTGTCTCAGATTCTATCAGATGTTTACGGCCATAAGTGTAGTGGAACAGCAAGCCAGGTCTTATAACAGTAGACACTAATGGAAATCAAGATGCACTGCATGTGAACTCATTTGATATTAAGTAATATTGGATCAGAAAACAGAAAAGCACAAGCTGATAATGTTACACGTTTGTACTTCAAAAGCATCTACTTCGTAACAATGTTAAGGTTACTTTAGCATCACTTTTGTGCCGAAGCATTTTAATTGCTTTAGGTTTTATAAGGATGCAACACCAGAGGCTCCATCAACCCAGAAGTTTCTTTCAAAACAATTGTAGAATTAAAGCGATGGCTGCAGTTTCCAACTTTCTAGAGGAATGGCTCAATGAGAGGATGGAAGACTAAGATACAAATCGTTAGCATTATAGCATAATTGCCCAAGTCATATTTTGGCCAAATTGTAACATCTGCCCAACTCTACTCTCCATACACTGCTGGTTCATTGTGCCTCATTGGCTATGTCTATATATTGGTTACATCTGGTCGAACTTACTGTTACAGCAAAAATAAAAAAATCCTATGTCTTTTTCAGTTTTTCAGAAAACTTTTGAAGTATGACTTTGGCAATTCTGCTCTAAGGCTCTCTCTCTCTTCCTACTGTCAGGTTGAATCAGGACGTCTCCCTGATCTTCTGAACCAGCCCCCCAGCATCATGATCCGAGCACCGGTCATCGCCATCGGCCTGGGTAACGTCTCTGTTCATATCCTTACTCCCTCTCCCTCTTTCATTCTATAGCTCTCTTTGTCTCTCTCCCTCTTTTTCATCCTATAGCTCACTCCCTCTCTCTCTCTCTCTCTCCCTTTCATCCTATAGCTCACTCTCTCGCTCTCTCCCCCTTTCATCCCATAGCTCACTCTCTCGCTCTCTCCCCCTTTCATCCTATAGCTCACTCTCTCGCTCTCTCCCCCTTTCATTCTATAGCTCACTCTCTCACTCTCTCCCCCTTTCATCCTATAGCTCACTCTCTCGCTCTCCCCCTCTTTCATCCTATAGCTCGCTCTCTCATTGACCCCTTCTTTCACTCTATAGCTCTCTCTATCTCGCTGACCCCTTCTTTCATTCTATAGCTCTCTCTCTCTCGCTGAACCCCTTCTTTCATTCTATAGCTCTCTCGCTCTCCCTCTCTCCCGCCCTCCCTCCTTCTTTAGCTCTATCTTTCTCTCTCACTCCCTCTTTCATTCTCTCCCTCTCATCTCTTTGTCTCTCCCCCTGTCGATCTCCGGGGCTCTCTATTGTTCTCCCCCTGACCGCACAGCTCCCCACACATTACAGTGTCATGTTGTTTGGCCGGGCCACAACAAGCAAACACTTCTGAATGGTGTCCCTGTGGATAACACAGTCCCCGCTACTAATGTCTTCATAACAGGGCTGAATCCATCACTATTAGCTGCTTATTATGGTGGGCAGCGGATGCCAACCGAACACACAAAGCCTCTGCGTACAGTAAACACGCCGGCAGTCGTGTTACCTTGACTACTGTTGCATGAAGCCATCTTGTCTCCCCCCCCCCCCCCCACCTCCAACCCCCCTTCACCCCCCACAGCTCTCCTAGTGTCTTGTGTTTGCTTGGCCAAGCCCAACGGATCGAAGAACAAGAAGCCGAAGCAAGGTACGCACGCACACGCACACGCACGCACGCACACGCACACACACACACACCCCCCTGCAACCCCAGGTTCACCCCTGTATTGTATTATCCACCATCACGTCCATCCTGTATATCGCTTGAGGTGCTCCTTTCAATCAAATGCAGTTTTTAATAAAAAATGGGCCGGAATCCATAAGCCCCAGTGGATAAAGAGCATGCCAAGCATTTTCTGGTTGTTCTATAAAAATATTTTTTATATTAGATAGATGTTCGTATCACCATCTGAGACAGGGGGGGGAAGGTTAGGTGTCACAACCCTGCTTTACCCACTGGACCCCCCAGGATGGTATGGTCCGTGACCCCCCCCCCCCCCCCCCCCCCCCCCCCCCCCCTCCCTGTCTGTCTCCAGTGGTTCCAGCCATAGAGTGTGATGTCCGAGCGGGGAAGGTCAACCTCCCAGAGTTCATAGTGAAGTGCCCCTCCCACTGCAAGGAGTCCAAGCAGCAGGTCTACGGCACGGGGGTGTTCGCCTCCATCTCCAGCATCTGCAATGCCGCCATACACAAGTATTGTGTTCTTTCTAAATCTCTATTTAAACCTGCACTATGTACGTTTTTACATAAGTGGCCTCTAGTGGCTAGAGTTGGAGCCACAGTTGGAGATGTATTGATTTCAGAAAATCGAATATAAAACAATTTATAGAGGATATTCACTGGATGGACTGACTCGTGAATGGGCCCCGTTTTATTCTTAGGAACATTTCTAGTTAGGATACTTGTTTAATGGAGTAAATATTTGCAGTAGAAAAAGCACATACTGCAGGTTTAAGTTCTCATAAACGAGGTTCATGGGTTTTTCTTGCTGCGTCGTATTTTTGTGTTGGTAATGAAAGCTCTCGCTCTTCTCCCTCTCAGTGGGATCATCACCAACTCTGGGGGGAAGGTCATCGTGAAGAAGATGCCGGGGCAGAATGTATACAAGGGCAGCAACTCCAATGGACTTCGCTCTCTCTCCCTGCCCAAGTGGAGGGAGTCCTTCGTTCTCTCAGGTACCCGACAACAGGACACACAACATGTCACAAAATGACTATTAATATCTGATATTTATTCAAAACTCATAATACTAACCCCAATACTAAAACAATGAATACAACTAATATTACAATCATAATAACATGTACTCATTATACTACGATATCACTGTGCACCACGATATATGCACACTTACTGTATGTTGTACATCCTAGCACTTGAAAATAGTACTTGGCATCGTGTAGCATCTTATCCTAGCTATCTTTGTTGCATACGGGGAATGGGTTAACCTAGTGATTGTTAGTGCTTGCACTTGGTTCTATGAACATCCTAACTGTACCGACAGCGATATATTGTTTTTCTTTCTTCTGACAAATGTACTTTTGACAAATTGTTATCATTGCTTTCAGTGGGGAAGCCAAAGAAAGGAGTGATCTACCCCTCCACCCTATTCTTCACGCCCTCCAGACCAACCTACGTGAAAACCAGTGAGCAGTCCCACCCTTCACTTGAATGGAATTTCCCCGGAAAATATGAATAGGGGAAAAACACACCTGTGTACCTGACAGAACTCAACACATCACGTTTTGTTACAGTTCAAAAGATCACTCGTTCGGCTTTGGCTCCTTGAACTCTCTCCAGGCGTGAGCAGCCATGAGCTGGTTTCCAGGAATGTGAAGAATACATAAGCGTAGCGCTGTAGCTCTATAGTGCTGCAGCTCTATAGCATCGTAGCTCTAATAGCACCGCAGCTCTAGAAAAACGTAGCTTTAGAGCACCATAGCTCCAGTGTTCCCGCTCTTGTTTCATTGACGTTTAATCTGCATCGCCCGAGCCCTCCTCCATTCGTTACAGGCCAGAAGGAAACCACGACAACGATGGCTCCCGAACCCATCACGACCACAACGCCAGTCCCCACCACCACCACCACCACTCAAGCCCCCACCACCACCACCACCACCACCACCACACCCCTATCCACCACCACCAAAGCCCGCACCGCAATCCATAAGATCAGGGATGCAGGTAGGAGACAGATCTATGATGGACACACAAATGTGACCATTATATTTGTCACACCCACACATTTTAAATGTTATCTACATACATGTGGATTGGATCCATGTATGTGATGGGAAGGATTGCGTATTCATTTGGATGCAGAAATAACAGAAATGATCACATGTTCTGATTATCATCTGCAAAGAGACGATCCAATAGTGCCAATCCAACCAGAATTATCCACTTCTGTCTGTTCGTCAGCTTGAGACCTAACGATTTCCCAACTGACAACTGACAACCGGCAGTCTCTCAATTTTTTGCTTTGGCAGCCTTGTCGTGAAACCTTCATTTGCATCGATAGAGAGGAGAAGGAGTTGGACAAATGGCCTCTAGAGTTGTTCCATTTGACCAAAAAACTCCTGAACCATCAAATGAAAAGCTCACCATGCCTTGTTTGTTTCTTTGTCTGTTGGTCTGGTATATTTATCTATACCCAAGACCCACATGCTAATGTATAACAAACCACATGTTCTCTCTCTTCTTCCTGCCCACCTCCCATCCATCCACCTCTTTTCTTCGTCTTTCCCCTCCTCTTTGCGTGACTGTCTCCGTCTCTCTGTCCTACCCAGGCAGCAGCCACCCCTATTTTGCCTCGGTGGCCGCAGCTGCTAGTTCAAGTAAGTGAAGCCAGCAGGGGTCTGGTGGCTTGGTCGAGGCAGGATGCGGTGGTGCTGGCTCAGGGGGGTGGGGGAGCTTTGCTTAGCTGGTGGGCCTGTTGGTGGTGGTGGTGGTGCAGGTGGTAGTGGGGTTAGCCCAGGGCAGCCACGGTGCTCGTGGGTGAGGTGAACAGCAGTAGTGCTCTCACGCTAGTCCTACGGGACTGTGGTGCGTCAGCGTCGGAAGGCACTTGGGTTCAGCTCCTTATAAGAATGAAACGCGTCTGAATTCATTTCACAGATGTTTTTCGGGCTAACAGATGGTGGTAGTTGTCGAGGCCTGTGTATGTTGTGTGTAAACATTACAACAAACGAGTGTATTTTCCACTTAAATTCGCCCACCTTGTGTTATTCTCGACACTGCTGTAGGGCAGACTCAGACCGGCAAGGCGACCAGTCAAGGTATGTTTACATTCTCACAGACTTTAAAAAGATCTTGGGAAAATGTTTTGACTGAATATCCCGTGGTATAATAACGAACACGCCTGCGTTTCTAGTGCTCAGAGGAAGTGTCTATCCGAATAGATTCCCAGCACGTGTAAATCAAGGTAAACCCTGCTTTAATTATCCTGATGTGTCACTTTCGTTTATACTATGTCTGTGTTTGGATGTAGGGTTACATACATGCACACTCACCCACAACTACACAACACATAAAAATACACACACACACACACACACTCGCACGCAAACGTGCGTGCCAACACACACACTTGCACAACGTTGAACAAAACACATCTAGAATACATATTTACACATGTACTCACGCTGCCCTGTTCTCGCCGGGCCAAACTCTTTAGACTCTGCATGCTGTCTCTGTTGCCTGCTGCTGCACAGCGCCATTACTTTGACAACACCGCGTCATTACTTTGACAACACCGCTAAAGTCAAGGGACCAGAAGGCTCCAGCAGAGCCTGTTTTGTTTCAACGTATTTTGTTATCTCTAAAAGGAGAATCCTTTGAAATCTCAGTATTCAACACGATGGAAGGACGAGTGGAGGTTTACGTTGTCAAACTAGAAATGAACTGTTGGAGGAAGGGAGCATCAAATGTACGTTGTTTATCTTAGTGTCTCTAATATTTCCACCACAACGCCACAAATTAAAGGGGTGATATTATGCCATCAGGTGTGAGTGTGATCAGCCATTACAAGCCGTTTGAAAGTCCGCCCAGCTGTATGATGGATAGCCGAGCAACATTTGCCACAGTCAACTTGGGAGGCTGGTAGACTGATCTATCCAGCATACATCTAGGTGGAAACACTAAAACACAGGAAAAGGCAGACTTTCAAACGGATGTAATGGCAAACCACACTCACACCTGGTGGCATAATGTCACCCCTTTAATCATGTTCTCAGCATCTTTGCGTGGATAGTGTTGTTCGGCCGGTCTTTGGCAAGGAGTAAGCCGTCTTATACAACTGCAGCTCTATGCTACTAACACCT
>NC_044062.1:6645677-6781462 GCF_902167405.1 Gadus morhua
AGAGCGAAGGCTAGAGAGGGAGAGAAAGGGGGAGGGAGGGAGTGAGAGAGGGAGAGAAGGACAGAGGTTGAGGTTCAGAGGGAGGGAGGGAGAGAGAGGGAAGTCTAGAGAGTGTGAGGTGGGAGGGAGAGGGGAAAGGATAGAGTGGTAGAGGTGAGAGGGAGGGAGAGAGGGAGGGAAGGAAAGAGAGCAAAGGCTAGAGAGGGAGAGAAAGAGGGAGGGAGAGAAGGACAGAGGTTGAGGTTCAGAGGGAGGGAGGGAGAGGGAGGGAAGACTAGAGAGGGTGAGGTGGGAGGGAGAGGGGAAAGGATAGAGAGGTAGAGGTGAGAGGGAGGGAGAGAGGGAGGGAAGGAAAGAGAGCAAAGGCTAGAGAGGGAGAGGAAGAGGGAGGGAGAGAGGGAGGGAAGGATAGGGAGGGTGAGGGAGGGAGACAAAGATTGCAATCCATGCATCTTTTCTAGAACAGCAGTCTAACCCTCTGATCAGCCTTCCAAGGAATGTTGGAAGGCTGGTCTTGTTGTTTGTGAAACACAAAAACCATGGTTGTCTAAAATAGGTTTGGGATGCCAAAGATACCAGAATCCTTTCAGCCCCGTTCCTTATCAACAGTTGGGGTTCCCCCCCCCCCCCCAAGTGGAACCTATGATCCGAGTTCCATTCCATTCCTCCATGAGGCCCTCAATACCCACTTGGTAACCACAACAATAAGAGAATAGTATCCCCTTATTAAAGGGTCATCAAGTGGGTTCTGCAACATGGAAGCCATGGGCGGATCCAGTTTGAAACCGTCTTACCCAAAAGGTGTACAGAGGCCTCCTGGTACCCTTGTGGTCGCAACAATCACAGACAAAAGAAAAAGTGGAGATTAACCGGGTGTGTGTTGAAGGTAATCCTCTAAAACCCCCAGGTTCAGGTCGAATTAAACCCCACTGTCTGCTGCTCTCTGGATGGGCTCTCGACCAGCGCCAAACTGCCCTAATCTCTGCACCGGCCGAGTATACTGTCCCTGGGTTGACACCAGCACTACAACAATACTCCCACGCTCCACAGTCTCCCAGACCGGCTCATGGCCGGTCAACAGAGACCCTGCACTGTGTGGCTCCACTCATACGGGAGCCTGGAGCCCAGGGCTGTATGCTTAACAAGCTCCACGTCCACCCTAAACAGAGAGGTTAATTAACGTGTGTCGCTGCGGGTCAGCTAAAGCCGGCCGCTAAAGTGTAGGGTGCTGCTACCGTGTATTTGTTTGGACCGTTTTAGGTCAACAGGTATTCCGTCGTCTCCTACGTCTTAAGCAACCAGGCCGATGCTCGACGCTAAAGTGGGTTTTCCGTCACTGACTGACTGACTGACTGACTGACTGTCTCTCCGAGCGCCTGCGCCGCCCAGAGCCTGAATGCGTGCCCCTGAGCAAACAAAAAGGCAGACAGCAGTGTTGGGATTCCTGTGCGTTTGGGGTTATCTTTCTGCCCCGAAGCTAGGAACAACAGGAGCCGGCGCGCAATTACTGAATTGAAAGCAGGCTGCAGTCCGCGGCCTCAATGCGCGTCTCCTGCTGATCGGTGAGACCGGGGGTCGTGCACAATGTGTTTATCCCCAGCGTGGAGACCCTGACAGAGTCTCCACCCTGGGGATAAACACATTGTGCACGACCCCCGGTCGCACCGACGTGACCGCTCCTGTGGAGATCCCAGATAGGCCGGCTCTGTGGAGTGACAGCCGCTGATGCCTGTAAACGAAACCAGGCTCTCTTCTCTGTCTTCTTCCTGCCCAGCTTTTCCGCGACGGGATTGGCCGCCACCCCCCTTCGCACGTCCCGATTGGTTCCCCGGCGCCAGACGACCGGCAGGTATCAGATCACAGAGGAGGGACTGTCGTCCTTCATCATTTAACCCTTCTTAAATCTCCTCTTATCATGTGGACGGGTTAAGAGTCTAAAGGTGACCTTGTGTTGAGGTGAACAAACGATAGTTCAGTGCAGCATTGGTTATGTTTCTCCTAGGATTTAGGAGGGTATAAAACATTGTTGCTAGAAGTTACAGTCCCGATCCGGCTTTAATTAGTGATCAGCAGCGAAGCACAACCCCTTCCCTTGCTGATTGGTCGACCCTCTCCCCTCACTGTCCAATCAGACGTCAGCTACGTGGCTCCCGACTCTGGCTACAGCTGGGGTGAGACGGACACACCTGAGGCTGCACGTAAGTCAACACCAACCTACTGTCCTACACCTCCCTCCCTCCCCCCGTCCCAACCCACCTCCCTCCCTCCCTCCCTCCCCATCTCTCCCCCTGTCCCAGGAGCATGCCCCCCTCACCCCCCATCCCTGCACCCTTGACCCCCTCCATGGATATCTGCTTCTGATACATGTCTGAATGTAAACAAAGTTGAACCTGGTATCCAATGATTGGCTCCGCTCTTTCAGTGTGTAAGTGTGTCCATATGACAGGCCTGGCTCACGGCGCTGGGGGGCTGGCCAGGGGGGGGGGGGGGCTCTGTATGCCTGCCATATGGAAAGGCTCTCCTCCCTGTAATGTATGCCACAGCCGGGATGATACAGCCGGGTTTATTGTTTACGCATGTCAATAAAGACGCCGCTAGCGGTTTAGTAGGCACGTTGGGAATTCCTTTCATTGGTATGGGATTGGTTAGATGTATATAAATTGTATAAGAGAAGACCACATCCCAACCATGAAAATGTGTGGGTTTTTCTTTTCACGGGCAAACTGTTGGGACTACTAATGGGGCTTCACGCCATCCTCTTCTAGCTCGTCAATACAGGCCTGACATGTCAGAGTATGAGCGCTGGTTTTATAACTATGGACCATACCGTAAGTGACTTTCTATTTCATTTACTTGGAACTAACAAACGTCTAGGGGATGGGTTGTTTTGATGCTGTCCTGACACACACACACACACTCACTGACACTCGCTGACACTCACTGACACTCACTGACACTCACTGACACTCACTGACACTCTTGTTTACTGCTGTGCCTTTAGTATTTCAATACAGTTTGTTGTTATGTTTGAAGCTTTTATTGTTCCATGTGAATGCATCATTTTAAGGTCCCTTCGAAGGTGAGATCGATGTTATTTTAAACTTAAGTAGGTTTCATTTCCCATGTAAACTTACCCTCCTTCTTTCTCTCCATCATAACAAAACACCACCATTAAGCACGAACCAAGCCATGTAAATAACATCACGAATGAAGAACCACCACACAACATTTATCTTGTTCCTTAGAACACTACGACCAAGAACAACAGTAACTCAGTCTGCACATAGAACTTCTAACCTGTGAGACAGCGCCACTCGTGGTGAAACACTGTCATTGCAACTGTACTTCAAACTGAGACTGCACCAGAAGACACCCGTTGCTATGGTTCTTAAGGCAAGGAACATGACGCTGATTGGGGCTGAAGTTTTATTGCAGTGTTTGGTCACTCGTTTAAAATCAAAAGCGTCACAGCAGAACACACAAACGACTCTGTTAACAAATCATAAAGACACCACAAAGCCCTCTTTTAAGTGTGGGCCTGCAAGTCGTCTTGGTGCTGCACTCGATTTCATTCGACGCGACCATATGTCCTGCAAATTGAAGACATTCAGAGTTCAACGTTGATCTTCTGCCAATGTCCAGATGAGTGTACGTGGTTTTGACGGTTTTCTTTATGTTCAGCACCCCGCGCCCCCGACTCAGAAGGCATTCGCAAACCAGCGGTAGACGCAACCCACACCCGAGGTGAGACGCCAGTGCTGTTATTACCACCAGCCCTCCTCCTGCTGTGCTGCTTCTGAGAGGAAGCCGTGATTCTCTTCTTTATAATTAAGCAGAAGGCGATGGGCCTCTTGTTTGGTTGAATAACCGGTTTTGATTTTAAGCGCCTGTTCAATTTTTGGAGAACAAGCACCCCTCATATTGTTTGTCTACTTTGTGATGCTGGGTGATATTTGTATGAGTCTACTTAATGTTATAAGCTTCGACGTTTAGGTTTGTCGCCATGAAATGATGAAATTTACTCACAAAGCTACAGCTTGTATCCCCCAATAGCTAATTAAAAACACAGCGTGTCCGTCCCCCTAAAAGAGACCCCCACCTTAGTTCCAAAACACAACAGCAAAACAAGGAGCACAAAACACAGAGACTTTTTAGTAGCATACAACAGAACTGAAAGACTAGCTAACCAACACATGTTTCAACAATGTGCACCATCTGGGACACTACAATATAATCCAAAAGGAAAGTTCTCACCTGGTGTACAGGATAGTTGGGCCTTCCAGGCCTGGGACCATCCGGTATGGTTTGTGTCTTGAGTCACTTCCAAATAGTCTCCAGTTCTACACTCTAATGGCGGAATGAAACGTCAGCAGCAAGCTAAAGCAGAGCTGTTCCAGTCGCCTGCATTTCTTCATGGCCCACCACCCACCAGAGCCCAAAATACCTGATCTCCTTTGTGTACTTCCTGGTCCCATCTGCCCCTCCCACTGTTCGAATTTCCCACCATTCTCTATCACCTGGCTGTAGCTCCGCCCCCAAAATCACTTCACTCCCAAACTCAATGGCAGTGCCTCTACAGGTTATGCGGTGTGATGCGTGTGTCATCCATAAAGAAATAGGCTTAACCGTGCATGGGTTACTTACTGTTTGAACCATATCCACACATAACCAGCAGGCGTGTGTGTAGGTGCCTTTCCTGTGCTAATATTGTGCTTCCCTCCATTCAGTGGAGCCGGTGGATTCCTGGAGGCCAGACACTCCCTTGTATGAATCAGGTGAGATGAGACGCCTGGCTCCTTTGCGACTGTTTCCCCGGCTCTAGTTAAAGCCTCGGATTTTACGGTTCGGTCCGAAGAAAATATCCCAAAAACATTGAAACCCAAACAAGGTCATGTCGTTGATCCCTTGGTTTTGTCTTGTAATGGCACCTCAGGCATGCTGTGTTTTGGGGTTTATGAGGACGCAGAGAGGGCATGGCGGGATCAAAAGGGAAAAGTGATTTTCTTCCGACCTTAAGCTCAGCGCAGGATTCCTGGTTATTTGTTCTGCTTAGTCAGTGGCCAATTCAGTCCGCAAAAACATCCACCCGGCCCATTTGGCTTCTGACAATCACAGGCTGTAAAGGAGTGTCTAAACTGGGCGCTCCACTGGTTATTCTAACGGTGCGCTGGATGAGAATACTCTTCTGGTAAGTCTTGATATCCACCACTTTAGAGGCAACTGGGTTTTCGTTTCCACCATCAATGTGGGAACATAAAATGTGAATGGTACTCCAAGTATAAAACTGGCAACCACTGAAATACAAGTTAACAGAAAGAAAAATAATATTTAATTTGTACCTCAATTTTAGTACTTTATTTTTATCCATAAAGCATTTTTCTTGCGAACATAAAAGCATAAACAAGTGAACCATGTAAAGACATTTGAGGTAAGTATACATACGTGTTGATCCTACTGCTGCATCTGTATACAAGAGAACCCTTCCTGATTCCCTGACACGACCCTGATTTGACCTCCAGGCTTCAACACCCGGGAGCAAGACCCCATCCCCAGAGCCCCAGAACCCGTGTCCCAGGGAGACCCAAGTAGGTCCCGTACCTCCAGCGACCAACCAGAACCTCTCTCACACACACACACACACACACACACACACACACACACACACACACACACACACACACACACACACACACACACACACACACACACACACACACACACCAACACACCAGACCCGCCCCCCTCCCATGCTCACTGAGACCCCCCCCCCTTCCCCACTGCAGACTGCAAGGTGGACCTGGCCTTCCTAATGGATGGCAGCTGGAGCATCGGGAAGCGTCGCTTCAAGATCCAGAAGGACTTCCTGGCGGAGGTGGCCCAGGTCATCAACCTGGGGGTGGCAGGGCCCATGATGGGGGTCATCCAATACGGGTAACCAACGCGCTATACTGTAGTGTTTAACTTCTGCTTGTTGGTCCGCTTTACGGTTAGTGTATGTTAACTAACTGTTTAACGTTAGGTAGTGAGGTGACAAGCATTGTCATAGTATTAGCATAGGGGTTAGGGCGAGGGTTAAGGTTTGGGTTAGTGGGTTTAGGGTTAACCCTAACCCTATTAAATATTGTATTAATTAATACTTTAGTTAACATGAACACCATTACCTTAGTTAACTTGTACACCAGTAGTAAATTCATACTAGGCATTACTTAACTGTTAATTAACTGTTAGTTAATTGTCAGTTAATTTGCATTGCTGCATTAACTAATGGTTATAAATTGCTTAATCAATGCTATTGCAATGTGTTGCCTTTTTGTTTTATAATTTCTCTGCGTCTCATAGCGCAAACTCACTGAGGTGAATGCGGTGACAATAGGTTTGTGTCGTTTCTCTCGCCTCGTCCCTCAGAGATGACCCGGTGACAGAGATCAGCCTGAAGTCCTTCTCCAACTCCCGGGACGTGAAGGCGGCCGTGGATAAGATTGCCCAGAAGGGAGGCCTCTCCAACGTGGGTAAGCGATCGAGCTGCCCTGAGGAACGCCACATGAAGGCTTTTTGACAACGGCTGAAAGTGTGAAAGTGGAAAGCGAGGCGATTATCATGTTTTTACCCACTCGTCACTCACTCAATCTCCACTCACATGTTCTCATGCGAGGACTGAATTATGTCTAAATTTGTTGCGAGGCGCTGCTAAATTACAGCCTAGCTATTGTAAGCAGTGGTTTTCGCCTGGTCTAACCAAAACGCATATCTTGGCTTTACCAGCCCAGGGGGTCAGCTTTCAAACTGTAAGTGGTGTTTTTCTGCCTCTCTCTGGCGTCAGCTTTTATTCATTGGACTTTGTGCCCGTGTCCTAAATGCAGAAGCCTGAAGCAAACAGAGTTCTTTATTTCTGCGCCGATGTCCCTACTAATCAGACGACAATTCCAGTAGTTGTGTTTCGAGTCATACTTGATGACAGATATTTCCCTCTCAGATGGACCCTGCAACTATTCCTTCAGGCTCATAATAAGAGCCTATTGAATGTGTTCCATATAGATCTCAGATAGACTAAGGACAGACTCCACGTCTAAGATCGTATATAATTTAGCTTTGAGCACGGTAAACAATGTTAACCTGTCCCAGATGTTTCACTTTGAGCATCAGGCTTATCATCTCCACACCAAACCAAAGCCTGCCCCGACAGACATCCCCTGAGGTGTTGGTACTCCAGGATCGGCTTTGACCGCGCCGCTCTGCTGCCCCCTTGTGTCTCCCCAGGGAAGGCCCTCTCCTTCGTCAACAGGCAGTACTTCAGCGACAGCAACGGTAACCGGGGGGCGGCGCCCAACGTGGTGGTGGTGCTGGTGGACGGCTGGCCCACGGACAAGGTGGAGGAGGCCTCGCGCCTGGCCCGCGAGTCCGGCATCAACATCTTCTTCGTCACCATCGAGGGCCCCGACGAGAACGAGAAGCTGAACGTGGTCGAGGCCAACTTTGTGGATAAGGTACTCTCTTCCTCACTAGGTTTAGAACTCTTCCTCAAGGAGTTTAGAACTATTCCTCACTGGGCTCAGTAAGAATTCTACAACCAGGGGTTTAGAACTCTACACTTGGTTTAGAACTCTTCTCCACTGGGTTTAGAACTCTTCACATTGTTTAGAACTCTCAACTGGGTTTTAGAACTCCCCTGGGAATCAGAACAAAAGGAGTTCTTGGATTCAAAGATCCACATCCAGACCTAATCACATGCTCCCCAATGTCCATCCGAGCTCACCGTGTGTCCCCAGCAGCCTCAATCAGCAACGTCTCCCCCTGCAGGCGGTGTGTCGCACCAACGGCTTCTACTCCCTGCCCGTGTCCAGCTGGTTCGCCCTGCGCAAGGCCGTGCAGCCGCTGGTGAAGCGCGTGTGCGACACCGACCGCCTCATGTGCAGCAAGACCTGCCTGAACGCCAACGACATCGCCTTCGTCATCGACGGCTCCAGCAGCGTGGGCACGGGCAACTTCCGCACCGTGCTGCAGTTCGTGGCCAACGTCACGCGGGAGTTCGAGATCTCCGACACGGACACGCGCGTCGGCGCCGTGCAGTACACCTACGAGCAGCGGCTGGAGTTCGGCTTCGGCCAGCACAACAACAAGGCGGATCTGCTGAACGCCATCAAGCGCGTCAACTACTGGAGCGGCGGCACCAGCACGGGCGCCGCCATCACCTACGCCGCCGACCAGCTCTTCAGCAAGTCCAAGCCCAACAAGCGCAAGATCATGATCGTCATCACCGACGGGCGGAGCTACGACGACGTCAGGGCGCCGGCGCTGGCCGTCCACCGAACAGGTGAGGGGGGGTGGCGGAGCGGGGGGGGGGGTAAAGCACACGATTATGACAAGACTGACCCAACCTTGATCTGGGTTCGGTTCAGTCTGCGAGCGCGACGTGGTCTCGTCACTGGCATGATGATGACCGGTAGTTAGCCGACGGACACGCATGCTGACCCTGTCCGAAGGCGCCCCTTGCTTCATCGCCTGTGTGTGTGAGTTCACACAGAGGTGCGGGGTGGGGGTGAGCGTCTGCATGTGACCTCAGCAGGGCGATGTGAGGCCTGTTCATAACCCGCCCTCTCTCTCTCTCTCGCCCTCTCTTTCCCTCATTCTGTCTCTGGCCCTCTCTTTCTCTCTCTCACCATCTCTCATTCTCTCTCTCACCTTCTCGCTCTCTCACCGTCCCTCTCCTCTCTCTCTCTCCTCACCCTCCCACCCACCCTCCCTTTCTCTCTACCCCTCTCTCCCCCATCTCTCTCTCCTCACCCTCCCTCCTAACCTCTCTCTCTCTCTCTCTCTCTCTCTCTCTCTCTCTCTCTCTCTCTCTCCCTCTCCAGGTGTTATTGCCTACTCCATCGGCATCGCCTGGGCCGCCCAGGAAGAGCTGGAGTACATCGCCACCGACCCCGACAAAGAGCACTCCTTCTTCGTGGACGAGTTCGACAGCTTGTACAAGTTTGTGCCCAAGATCATCAACAACATCTGCCAGGAATTCAACTCGCAGCCACGGAACTGAAGCATGGCGGGACGGGGGATCGGGGGGGGGGGGAAGGGGGGAGACCGCCCTTACCAGGTTAAAGTTCCTATTGACCAATCAGATTAGGGGAAGGGTGGCTAGGGGGTGGGACAAATTGGGAAGGACACATGGAATAGGTAGGGAAGGGGGGGGGGGGGCAACGTCAATGTCTATTTGTTAGTTGTACGGTGAGATCCGTTTGGGGGTGGTCTTAAAAGCAGACGGGTTGTAAACGTTAAGCGTTCTTTGGCCCAGATTGCGGTCATAGATTGACTGCAGGGTAAAACTATTTGATTGTGGCAGGTGGGTCAGTGTTCAGGAATAAGGTGAGGGATGGGGGGGGGTTGGAAAAACAAATAATGATCTCAAGTTAAAAGGCATTATCTGGCCAGACACTGGGGACCACAAGGCCAGTGGAAACGTTGTGTGTGGATGACAGTCAGTGACGCGAAGGTAACAGGATGTATTCTCCATTTCTATTGGTGCAATGTAAAGTAATACTACCCTGTGTGGCCTACGGAGAGAATTTAGCGTTCAAAGGAGCGCCTGGCAATTCCTCCTATGGCTTACCCTGAGCTAGGATGAGGCAAAGGTGCATTGTGAACTTCGTAATAGAAGAGACTTCCCAGTGAGGACATTGTTGAAGTTACTCAAACAAAAAGAAGACAATGGTGCATAATATTATTGCATGCTCGTGTTGGTATTATCCATTCGATCGTAGATCTCGCATTCACATTCCATCACCAATACATCGACACCTTGATGTAAAATAGGCCATTACATGTTTGCAATTGGACAATACAACAGTAAGAATCCGACTGACGAGGAATATGGTGCCGGCAAGATCGTAGCCCTTGTAAACAGCAATGATATAAACCTGGACATGCAGTTCTCCTGAGTGAAATCCATTTCATATTTTTTGTAATAGTTTGCCCGGGTTACTTTTTAACCCGGCAGTTATTTGTTGGATGTGTTGAATGAGAGTATTTATAATATCTTACCCCTTCTTATGGCCTCTTTGTACATATGCATATTAAAAAAGGTATTTTGCTTATAATGTTCAGATATATAATTAATCCTTATTTTAAATTCTGTTTATAATAAAATTGTAAAAAAAATATATACATTTTCTTCCTTTGTATCATTTCTGAAACGAGAGAGACGAGAGCCAAGCTCTTAGCATTTGTTAAAGATGTTTTTGTACTCTATTCTGTTTTCAAGCTCATACACAATTAATACAGTTTTAACAGAACTCTTGAAACTGTCTTAAAAAACGTTTCCCGTCGGACTTTAGCATTTGTAAGTCTGAAAATAATTTAAAAAAGTTGTAGACTTTTACCAAATTTGACAACACTGGACAAATCGACTAATAAAACTAGGATACCGGTTAAGATTTTACAGCAGTTTTTTTATTTGGAACAGACTTTCATATACAAACCAGTGACTGAGAAAGAGGCTCATTGAAGCTGTACTTTAAACATAATGTGGATTCTGACCACTCCGGTTCTGCACACATCCTACCAGTAAAACCTTTCGGTCCGAAGGATAACCATAGACGCCGCTCCTTTAGGTTTCATTTTCAGTTAGAATAGTCTTATAATGTACTGCGCCAACCGTCCTGCTAAACATTGGTCTACTCATCTATATTTTGGACATGAACAGTCAAGACTGCGGTTCGGGCAGGTCTTACCCATCGGGGGAAAACTACATACAGCACAAGCCAATCCATTAAAACAAGAGCAAACTGGCCAAAATATCAAATGGATATTCCTAAAACGGACAAGTAGGTAGGACCAATTTGAAATTGTAGTTATATAACCAAAATGGTTTACATTGTTTAGACATAGTTTTTTGTTATCTTAGCTCTTTCACGTGTACAACTCATCAACACACAGGCAATATACTCAGTAATCTGTGTCACTCTGCCAGCTGCACTCCCCAGCGAAAATAAAACGCAAACTGAAACAAACAGAATGTGATTCCCCGGCCACGTTTTACCAAAAACAGGAAATCAAACTCACGCTGCACGATAGATTTTTAAGACTGGATATATATTTTTGTTTATTATAAGTATTTGTAATTGTACATCCAATGTTTTCTTAAAATGGACAACATTGTGACAACCCTTACCTCCAGCGTATAGACCCCAACCCTTCCTGCTGCCCAAAACAAGGAAGGTAAAATTACATTTTTCAATACCTTTTTCTTTTTAATCAAAGGCACATTTGTCAATAAGTGTTTTGTTGTCATATTTTTTCTAAAGAAAAGCAAAAGGCAAGCAGGCGGGCAGGCAGAGTCCGTCTCAGGGGTGGGGTGGGGGTGGGGGTTAGAGAAAAGCCAAAGAATATTTCCACAATAGCTCGGGTAAACCTGCAGAGACCCCCGCGTCTGCAACACTATCACAGGTGGGGGAGCAGCGGCTCACACCTGGGGGAGCGGAGGGGGGGGGGGGGGGGGGGGGGGGGCAGAGGAGCGGTTTAAAATCTCATTTCTCCAGTGTACTCTCTTCAATCTCCTGTGAAGTGGATAATGCTGCGTGTCCGTGTTATGTGTACGTGTGTGGATGTTATGCAAGTGTGTGCAGTATGCGGGTGTGAGTAAGTGTTATGCGAGTGTGTGCGGTGCGAGTGTGTGTGTGCGTGTTATGCGACTGTGTGTGTGAGATGCAAGTGCAGGTGTGTGTGTGTGTGTGTGTGTGATGAGCCCCTAGGTGCTAGGGGTAGGCTAGGGGTTGTGTGTGTGAGAGAGGGTCCTCTTGTTGTCAGTTAACCAGGTCCGGCCTGGATGCTCGATGGGCGTCTCGGGTACCGTGCGCCCCGGAACCGTCTGTCCATCGAACGCGCCTCCCAGCCAACCACGGCCCGCACAGCGTGAGCGTTCAGGGCCCGCCCCCCCGGAGGGGAGCAGGGGATTGGCTACATAGTCTGCCCGTCAAAATGGGAGGGGGGGGGAACCAACCAACCCACGTTCAGGGAGGAGGGCAGCGGGCGCCGGCGATCACTGGAAACCTGCGTGCGGCGTTCGCCCCGCCCTTACGTCCGTCTCTCTCTCTCTGATTGGTCCCTGACCCGTTGGAGGCTGCGTCTGTGGGCGAGGGCGGGCGGTGCCAGCGGCGGTGGTGGTGGTGGTGGTGGTGGGGACTGCGGTGGCGGTTGAGGGGGGGAGGAGGAGGAGGAGGGCGGGGCGAGGCGTGATGGGCCCGCCCCCGCGTCATACGAAGACCTTGGCGAGCGCGTCGGCCCCGGCGCTGGCGATGTAGCACTTGGACGGGTGGAAGGCCACGTCGTGGATGGACTCCTCGAACTTCTTCCTGTGCGCCGTGAACTCCTGGATGCACGTCTTGCTCTCCAGGTTCCACAGGCGGATGGAGCAGTCGTGGCCTAAGGAGGGGAGGGAGGGAGGGAGAGAGGGCGAGAGAGAGAGGGAGGGCAAGGGAGAGAAGGAGGGGCGAGAGGGAGGGAGAGAAAGAGATTGAGGGAAGGAATTTATTTATTCAAAACACTGCCCTATAGCGCTTGGAGTCTAGACTGACGGATATTTCTATATCTCTGGATATTGCATCATTGGTATTAAGTCTTAGTGAGCTGTCTGAACGTCTGCGTGAGGCACAGTGAGCCCACGTGTTCTACTGTACAACTGAAGGGTTCTGTGTCTGATTATAACATGAAGGGTTACGTTATCTACCAAACATCCATCATGGAGGGTCACTCTCTCTCACACACATGCACCCCAAACCCTACCCCTAGCACAGATGCCTGATCTCCCACACTCACACACACCTGCACTAGCATACCACACTGGCACCCACACGATTCCATTTAAAATGAATGGATGAGACATATGAAGACGCATCCAATCCAAAAACCACTCCGTAAAACCCCCTACTGTACTCTCAGTTTGCTCAAACCCGTCGCCCCAAAACAACCTGTTTGACCCGAAATCAAATCCACAGGCTTGAAAGCGCCCCAAAGAAAAAATCCCATGTTCTCAACTATGTGCTACTCTCTGAATCCAACCCCTCGCACAAGTGGGTCAGGGTCAGGGTCAGGGTCAGGGCCCCCCCCCCCCCCCACCAGCGGCGAGCGGGGCGAGGGCCCCGGCGCGGCTACTCACTGCCCGACATCAGGTAGAGTCCGTTGGGGTCCACGGCGAGGCTGGTGACGGCGTCCAGGTGCGCCACCATGGAGTGGATGAGCTTGCTGCTGTTGTTGTCGTAGAACTTGATGTGGCGGTCCTCCTGGGCCGTGATGGTGATGGGCAGCGTGGGGTGGCTCAGCACCTTGTTGATCTGGCAGGGCGTGCCTGCAGCGAGAGAGGCGCGGGGGCGCGGTTAGGGCAACCAAATCGCCGGGGGTGGGGTGGGGGGGGGGTCCGATGCGGCTGACGTTTTGTTCCGAAGTGACGGAAAATACTTTGTAAACGTTAGACGACATTTAGTCGTCGCCGAGGTTCTCTTTAGTAACGGTTATGCGTTAGTTTAAAACCTACTTTATTAACCCCCGATGAGAAATAAGGGATTGATTATATATAATTATTATGCATGAAGGATTAGCATTGAGTCATTTATCAGAAGCTAACGCTTTTATCCAAATCGACTTTAGAGAGAAGTGGCCTTGGATGAGCCCTATTCCCGGGGGTGCATTCTGGGGGGGTGCGCTGAGGGGGGTGCGTCGGGGGCTGGGGCCTACCCGAGTCCACGGCGGTCTCCAGGCTGAGGACCAGCTGTCTGGTCTCCATGTTGAAGAGGCCGATCTGCCCGCTGGTGAAGGAGGTGACCATGTGGGCGGGCTCGCTGCACACCAGGTCCACGGAGGAGGGCACGCCGAGCGCTGGACAGGCACAAGGAGCTACACGTCAGTACCGCCCATCAGCCAGGGGACAAGCTCTAGATAGCCTTAAGTCCTTTATATTATGAAATACATTTGCTTCTATACATTTTATTTTGCACTCAAGTCATAAAGAGTAATTTATTGAAGCCTCATGTGAAACGGCATTACTGCCGTTTCACATGAGGCGTCAATAAAGTACTCTTTATTACTTGAATTATCTTTAAACAAGGACCAATGCGTACAGAGAAACATTCTATATACACATTATGCTCGATATATAATATAAGGATAACTTGTAAGTGACGGAGTGACACAAAAACGCAGGTGGAGACGTTGATATCCATTTTAACTCTGATTCACTGGCACCAGAACGATGCTACAAGTTACCCTAAACAGGGGCCGTAGAGAGCACACACACACACACACACACACACACACACACACACACACACACACACACACACACACACACACACACACACACACACACACACACACACACACGTCAACTCTAAAATGGCTACCCTTGTTCTCGTTGAAGACGGCCAGCGCGGGGTTGGTGTTGTTGGCGTCCCACAGCCTCACGGTGCCGTCGGCGGAGCAGGACAGCAGGCGCTGGTGGGCGCTGCTGTACACCAGCCCCCACACCGAGTCCGTGTGTCCGGACAGCGCCCCCCGCAGGACAGACGGCTCTGCGACCGCAGGGGAGAGAGATACGATTCTTATAGGTCTGCGGGACAAATTGTATGTCCAGCAATGGTGAGGTGTCTTGCTCAGGGACACACCTCGACCCTCAGCTAGCAGGAGCCGGGTTCACACTAGCAAGCTTCCGGTTACAAGTCAACCTGCTCTAGCTCCTGAGCTAAGACGACCACCTTATGTGGCTCAGAACATGGACAACATTTGGTCGTTCTTAATCATCGTCTGTAAAGGAGGAAATGCCGTTACCGTAGGAGTCGTACGGGTCGATGTTGGGATTGGGCGTGTTCCAGCTCTGGATGGTCCCGTCGACGCCCCCGCTGAAACACTGGTCCCCCGTGTTGTTCATCACCACACAGAGAACAGCTCCCCTGGTGGAGTGGAGGACCACATGTTTGAGCGACCACCATTCAGTTTCACTGACCCAACCATTAGTCAATGATTAAAAACATAATATTTACCGGTGAGCTCTGAACGTGTAGATAGGTTCTACATCTAGAGAGGTGCTCCTGTGGATAAAAAAAGATTTTCATTAAGGCACGTTGAAGTCGATAATGTATTGTAGAAAACGGTAAATGAAAAACGGCAGCCTGCTTTACTTTTTGGCGGGAGCTGTCTTTTGGAGGTTCCACATTTTGAGGGTGTGGTCTTCGGACGCCGTGACCAAGACGGGCTCAATGGGGTGGAAGGCCAGCCCCCGGATGGCGTCGAAGTGGCTGCGCAGGGTGAACTTCGGGTTCCAGGTCTTCCTCAGCGCGTCCTTGTTGTTGCCGATCTGAGGAGACAGGTTCAGAACAGAGTGTTCAGAGTCGGCGTGTGCGTGTGTGCGTGTTTTTGTGGAACGCTCCGTTCACTTGCATCGGCCCTTCCCAACTTCCGGCAATGAATTATATTTGGTAATTCACCGTTGCTAAGTATAATTGACCGCTGTCAAGGAAAGTGGTTTTTTTGGCGGCTTTCGTATCACTCCTCAAGTATTCCAGTAACTTGTCAACCCCAGTGTACTTGGTTGCTAAGCGACGTCAACGTCTTTGGCAGACTATTTCTCTGCTGATCAACACTATGAATGTAAGTAATCTTTCTTGTTTTGGCAAATAGCCGTGTAATAAGCGGGATAATGTATAGAACGTCGCCGGTCATTAGCGAAAATAATCCCCTTCAGGGGGCTGCCAGGGCTTATTTGCCCGATAATGACCGGCGTTCTATACATTATCCCTAACATATTATGCCAATATTCTGACCAGGACACAATAGTGACTACTTTTGCCAGTTTAAGCACTCATATGAACTTTATGTAAAAGTGCTTAGTATTGCATTTTCAGAAATGTATCCCACGGCCGTGACTTCTGACCCCGACGCATGGCTGTGCGTCTCCTCCCACCCCTGGGGGACACTCACGTCGTAGGTCAGGATGTCCGCCTCGTTGGCCACGGTGAGCCCCGCCAGCTCGCCCAGTCCCAGCTCGCTCTCCATGGCCTCGTCGGCCCCCATGATGAACGACTTCCCCGAGGCGGGGGGGAAGGTCAGCGCCTCCACTGGGGAGGGACACGCAGAACCGGCAGGTTTAACACAGAACCCCTGGACCGGGGGCTGAGGGCCAGCGGTCAGCCGCAGGCCGAAGGCAACAGACCCAGGTGTTTATTAAGTTTAAGTTCAGGGTCCTTTGAGACACGACTGAGATATGAAGTGAGGGAGGGACCAGAGAGGGAAGGGGCGGTACACTTTCAAAATCTTGCCCTCTTCTGCCGTCTCTCTCCTCACAACTCAAAGATCAAACCTAAAGCACTTTGAGCTGGACTCTGGATGAGATTGCTACTTAGAAAGGAGGATAATGCACTTTCAAAGGTTTCAACCTATTCACCTTCCCCAGACTAACAATCTATTGTCCCTAACCACACCTCCACCCCTACCAACAGATATTGTTGAAGTATGTCTTGTTTGTATGTGTCTGACCACAAATGAAGTTCCCTCCCGGGAAAAAATAAAGTTTTTCTGAATTTGATTTTTTTAACAGAATTGTAAATGTGCACGTGGCAGCGGACCCACTGTGGACCCAAACCGAACTGACCTTCGTCCGGCCGGCTGGCCTCGTGCTCGTTGAGGCGTGGCACGCTGGGCCTGGCCTGGGGGGCGGCGGGGGGCTGCATGTGGGACAAGTCCTCCACGTCGCGGAGGTTAGCCAGCATGTCCTGCAGCTTGGACCGGTTGGGCCCTGACATAGGACAGGCGGGTGCATGTTAGCACGGACACGACTTAGGAAGGGAAGGTGGGTGGGGGGGGGGGGGGGGGGGGGGGGGGGGAAGGAGGCGAGAGAGCCGGAGACACGTCGAGGAAAAGGATTAGAAATGTTACGGCACTCTGGAAGAGAAGCCTACGATGTGAGTGAGGAAAAAAATAAGCCTTGAAAAAAAAAATAAGCCTTGAAAGGGAATACAAATGAGTGAATAATCGATGCACCATAGGAGCGAGGGAGGTGGAGAGGGAGAGAACATATGAAAAGGGAAGCAGCAGCTGGGAGTCCTTGTTAGCCGAACTGAAAGAAAACGCAGTGAAAGCTGTGGTGTGCGAACGAGGAAGATCTTTAAAGTACGATACGTTGTCCACATGGAGTTTAAACGTCCACAAGGCCTAAAAAAAAAAAAAAGTTTGGTTCCTGTTGGTTGTCAGTTGAGGTCATGGGTAGGTAGGGAATTTATTTTATTTTTTTATTTTATTTTTTCCAGCGGCAGCGAATGATAGGTAGGTTGTTTTCATTTAAAAACGAGAAAATTCGCTCATCCTTGTACAGAATGAAGAGGTGCTGTACCAAAACGTAATTATAGTTTGCATCAAATTTTTTTTTATTTTTTTTTTTTTTATAAAGCTCATAAAATAATTTTGGTCGCACATAAATTGACAGGGTCGGTCGGAAACCGGAACCAAACAAAAACATTTTTTAGGCCCAATGAGGGATTCATAACTTCATAACAGGCCTGCCAACAATGATTAATTATGCACTGGCGGGGTTCAGACAATCAGATGACTCAATGCTGTAGCAAATTATCCTCCTCCTCCACACCCACACCTTAACTGCCACAATGAGAGCAGGAGAAACGAGCGTGCCTGAAACAGAAAAACTGATAAAAGGATGACGTTCATGGGTCTAAATAAAGAGGGAATGTGGTGGCGGGGGGGGTCAGGGAAGACGTCAGCCTGGGAACAAAGTGGAACCTCAACAGGCCTCGTCTCGGTTAATTAATAATACGTCTTATCAGAAAAATAGTAGAGTTTTCTGGGGTTTTATGTAAACCCAGAAAGACAAGGTGGAGACATCTGAGACCCTGAAAATGTATAATCAAAACTACAGCTATAACCCAACTATGATTATGTTATAATAACTATTAAATGCCCAATGAAAAACTTAAACCAAAATAAAAAATATAATAATATGGAATTTGACGAAATAGACTATGAATAGAATATGGAGTATGACAGTGAATGGTGAAACCGTCCGTGTTGTAGTAGATTACAAACACTAGCCGGGAGAGGACATGGTAATCACAGACAACATGGTTCTGCACAGTTAAAACTGAAGTACACAAACGGATGAGAAGGAAGTAGGTGGAGCGGGGATGAAAGCATGCAGCGTAGACATTAAAGCACGACGTCCGTTGAGGAGAAAGGCCCGGTGACCGAGAGAGGGTGCGTGAGTGAAGGGCGCGTGTAGCCAGTACAACAGAAGAACCCGCATGACACGGTTGGCGTTGCAAAAAGAGGAGCAGGTCAGAGTTCAGCCGGTTTCTACGTGGCCTCCGACATTGACGTACAACAATTGTACCGTCCAGCCGGTGAAACAACAGGTCTGTCCCAATGGTTGTACATGCCGGCTTGGCTGTTGCTAAAGGCTACGTTTCCGAGGGACATCGCAGAGAGGAGGGGAAAGAGTGCAGGACAGAGCACGGGAGGCAGGGAGGAGAGGGGGGAGGACAGGAGAGCAGCCAGGAGTGGGAAATGAGAAACACGGCGAGGATGTCTGCTCCGGATTTGAGGCTTTCGTTTTTTTTTTGGTTTACAGGATTTGTGAGGAAACCAGCGTCTACCAGAGAGAGGAGGAGGAGGCAGAGGAGGAGGAGGAGGAGGAGGAGGAGTAGATGGAGGAGAAGGCGGAGAGGGGAGGCAGCAGGCCGCAGACAAGGACTTACTCTTCACCCCCTTTTTGCCCTTGCGCTCCTTTCTGTACTGCTCCTTGAGTTTGGTTATCAGGCCCTGGTCCACATCCCAGGCCTCAGAGTCCTGCTCGTCCTTGTCTACACAGGGAAGGTTGGGGATGAGGAGGAGGAGGAGGAGGAGAGGACAAAACCAGACCAAGAGGCTGTTGAGGAGCTGCCCTGGTCCAGGAGTCCCCTACTGTAGCCAGGCAGGCAGGGTAGAGTGTGGAAACCCCCCTCTAGCCCGCCACTGTCTCTGGTTGGTGCTCAGCATCTCTCCTGGAAGTTTTACGTCCACCGTGCAACACGCTAGTCTCAACAAGGCTAGGTCAACAAGGCTAGGATCAATGAGGCTAGGTCAACAAGACTAGGATCAACGAGGCTAGGTCAACAAGGCCAGGTTAGCAAGGCTAGGTCAGCAAGGCTATGCTCAACAAGGCTAAGAACAACAAGGCTAGGCTCAACAAGGCTAGGAACAACAAGGCTAGGAACAAGACCAGGATCAACAAGGCTAGGCTCAACAAGGCTAGGATCAACAAGGCTAGGATCAACAAGGCTAGGCTCAACAAGGCTAGGCTCAACAAGGCTAGGCTCAACAAGGCTAGGCTCAACAAGGCTAGGCTCAACAAGGCTAGGATCAACAAAGCTCAACGAGGCCAGGATCTGAGTCCTGGTGAGTCTCCATACGGTAAGGGGGGTAGGGGTAGGGGGGGGCAGGGTTTGAAAGCCTCAAGGAGAGTGGCAGCAGGCCTTGCCAAGACCAGGGATGGGTCTCTCAGGGTGACGATCACCGCCATCCCCACCACAGCAAGGGGTGAGTGTTGACGTTGTGTTTGGCCTCTTAAGGCGTGGAAGAAGGCCCCCCTGGCATCATGTGGGAGATGATCGCGGACCTACACATCATTCAGCTCTTCCTAATGTGGAGGATAGGGGAGGGAGGGTCTTTGTTTGGTAGTTTAAGGGTTCCTTTAACTGGCCATTTGGATATATCTTGTAGTTAAAGATTTCAATTTAAAACGTGAAGTCTTTTGCTCTGCCCTTCCCCGCAATATCTCGTGAAGGGTCACCCATCTCACACGGTGTCAACCTCACACACTGGGACACCTGCAGGGGACATCACGACCTGGTGTTCAACGCTCCGGACAGAAGATGTGGAGGGCTAATCCCATACTAACACAGGGGGTGGGAGTGGGGGACACACACTGTGTTGACGGGCTAGCTATGGGAACACACAGTGGACACGTTTCACACACTATGGATTAAATACAGAGAGTTCAAGCGTGGAGATTTGGATGATTTACACAGAGTGACTGGGTGGGAATAATGGGCAGAGATATTACGACAGTCACCAAACTATGGGCAGATGATCGACATTTAGATTGAAAAAAAAATACACACACACAGAATGGAAATTTGTGTTATAAAGAAACTGCATATTTCTTCAAAAACACTTAAAATGACAAAACTATTTTGATTTAAAAAAAAGTGTAAAGGATCTTTTTTTGTAGTACTACTTTGAGGTTGATTTGTCAACTGTTTTTCCTTTTCCCATCATGCTTTGCAAGGCCGGTTCCTACTAGCTCCAGACCTAGTGGTCTCCCCCCCGCCCACCCCAACAGGGCTTACCCCAGTCCGTACCGTCGCCCGTGCCCCTTGACTCGGGCGAGGTGTCCATCTCGTCCGGGCTGGACAGGAAGTCGAAGCCCTTCAGGGCCTCTTCTGTGTCGGGGTCCTCGCTGGTGTCCATGCTGGCCGGGACCGAGGTGGAGGAAGACGACGACGACGGCTTCTTCCTCAGGATCTGAGGAGGAGCACGGAGAGGAAATCTCAGAGCGTGCTGGGAAATAGTGTGAGTGAGTGAGTGAGTGAGTGAGTGAGTGAGTGAGTGAGTGAGTGAGTGAGTGAGTGAGTGAGTGAGTGAGTGAGTGAGTGAGTGAGTGAGTGAGTGAGTGAGTGAGTGAGTGAGTGAGTGAGTGAGTGAGTGAGTGAGTGAGTGAGTGTTGCTTATTGGTTTTCATTCAACAAGGTTTCAGAGATGATGTGTTTTTTTTCTATTTAACCGTACGCACAAAAAATAATGGCAAAAAAAAATTAAAGATACGCGTGTTGTTGAACAGTAACACCAACAACCAAAACCTAAGCAGTGTGTACGTGTGTGTGCACGTGTGCATGTTTATGTGTATGTGTGTGCACGACCATACTTGTTTATATGTATGTGTATGTGTTAGTACGTGCATGTGTGCTTAGGCATGTGGGTGCGTGAATGCATGTGTATGTCACATGTGTGTGTGCATTGCGTGTCTGCTGGAGAACATTTGTTTTTCTCACCGTTCTGGACTCCATGATGGTGCGCTCCTTCCCCTCGCCCTCCTCGTCCTCGTCTTCGTCGCTGTACTCCGCCGCCGTGCTCTCGATGAACTTGAAGGCCTCCAGCACGGCGCTGGGGTCCGACAACTCCGTTTTCCTGTGGACGCACCGGCCAATCAGACGCCGCGCACACAACCGGGAGGGGGGCGGGACTCTCCGTCTCAAAATGTGGATCTTTGAGTGATTCTCAGAAGTGGTTGTGGTCACGATATAATAAGAATAATATTATAATAATAATCGCTACTTGATTCAAAATAGATTCTAGCTTCAAAACAAATCAGATTTAAAAATCTTCTGATTCAAAATCGATACCGATTCAGTAAATAGATAGCGGTACATATTTCCGGATCTACTCCAGTCAATGATAACCATTCATACCATACATTCATTGAAGCTTTTATACACCACGATATTGGTTATGAGTTACTTCCCTACAGAGCATACACAGCCAAGCCGGGCTCAAAACTAACTATTTGGCGCTGAAACCGACACATTCAAACTTGTTAGATGTCGTTAGCAAGGAGTGGCTGAACGATGGCTGATAACACACTTCTCTTTTCCTCCCCGTGTAAGGCAGACCACAGACCACACTACGACCCGCACATGTAATGAAGCCCCGACGTGAAACACGGAAGATATATCCTACACCCACCCAGCACTTCAATTCAATAACATTTGATTTCTACAGCCCTTAATCAGGTCCAGTCTCAAAGGCCTTAACAGGCCCTATATTTATATGGCCTGTTAGCTAGGGTCAGACAACCCCGTGACCGTGACCCTAGCCCCCAAGAGGGCAAGAAAAAAACTCCCTTAATAAGCAAAGAAGAAATCTTGAGCTGGAACGCAGATCCCTCCTTCCAGGGATGATCAGGAGTGCAATGGGTGCCCTAAGTGTAACACATACATACGCACGGGCATACCATTTTAAATACACTACTCCACTCCTCCAACTGACCCTCTGGTCGCCATGCCCTTCGTCGAGGTGTCCGTCCCGTTGACCAGGGGCTCCGCGCTGGCCTTCTCTCCCGGCTTCCCCCCTCCGCTGTCCCCAGCCAGGCCCAGCAAGGCCCTCACCCGCTGGGACTTCACATCGAGGATGGTGTCTGTGTAGCCCACCTCCTGGAGGTACCTGGGGGGGGTGAAGAATGCAGTGAAACACAGCAACTAACGAGCAGAGTCAAATCGGCGGGTCGTTGCTGAACGGTAGTGTTCGAGGATTGAACCGGTCTCCTTTAATAGGATTCATCCGTGTGGTGTAGGATTTGCATTGGGACAGGGCTGGGACAAAACTCTCTATTTAGAGCAGGGGTCGGCAACCCTAGGCACGCGTGCCACCACTGGCACGGGGCAGCATAATCATTGGCACACTTCAAAAAAAAAAGTATATATATATATTAGAGCTGTCAGTTAAATGCGTTTAGTAACGGCGTTAACGCAAACCAAATTTAACGGCGTTAATTTTTTTATCGCGCGATTAACGCAATTATTTTATAAAAAAAAAAAAAAAAACTTTTTTTTTTTTTTCTTTGGCTCAAAACAAAGAAGCAGTAGCCTGACTGCTATGTTCAAATGACATTTGTTAAAAGCAGTCGTTTAATTGCACTATAGGCTCTTTTTTTGTATCGTCCTGTTTTGATCAGTGTATATGCCAATGTTGTTATCAATAAAAAATCATTTGCACAAGGCAAGCCGATGCACTTCACCATGTTGATAAGAGAATTAAAATGAGAAGAATTATGGGACAAAAAAATCAAGGGATATTTAGCATAGACATTTTTGCGATTAATCGCGATTAATTAGAGTTAACTATGACATTAATGTGATTAATCACGATTAAATATTTTAATCGCTTGACAGCTCTAATATATATATATATATTTTTGCACTTTATTCTGTTTTGGCCATTTCCTCCCAGTGCAAATATGTTAAAATTAGTTACAGAAACCAGTGTTCTGAAACGGGATCAATTAATAGTTTTTAAACTTATGTTGTGAGTAATAGAAAAGAAAATATTTAAAATATGGTTGCAAGTGGTGTTGTTGCTGTATGCATGACTTCACATGGTTTTGCATAGCTGTACATGTCTTAAAGATATTGATGTGGATGGTTTGTTTCAACATTCTCATATATTCTCGTTTTTTACATTTCTCACAGTGCAAATATGTTTTTGAATGAGTTTCTGAAAATGGTGTTTTAAGATGGGACTGGGACATATGTAATTATAATTTGTAAGCCCATGTTGCAAATATAACAACCAAAAAAACATTTAAAATGTTGATGCATGATTGTGGACTATATGAAAATAGTACAATTCCAGGTCTTCTGGAAATGTTTTTGGTCGCTGTGTCATAATTCAGCTTCATTTTTTATATATTGTTGCTTAAGGCACACTCATTAACGAGAAAATGTCAAACTGGCACTGAAAAGGTTGCTGACCCCTGACTTAGAGGAATGGACTTTACAGACAAAACAAAAACCAATAGAATATAAAATTGATGGTTTTGTTTTGTATACAATATGAATAGATAACATAGAACTCATTAAAGTGCATCCCTACTATCTATAAAGCTGTAGAAAACAATGCCTAATTTTGCATACAAGCAGACGGTTTCTCCATTTTAACAAACCCACTTTTTCGATAAATTAGCTGGTGAAAGAAAGTCTCTGGCGCTGCCTGTAAGCGTTTCGTGACGGCTAATGTTCCTGTTCCTCTTGAGCGCGGCGTGTATGAGAGTCCACAGTGGGAGCACTGCTTGGGCAGGCTGGTGGAGGAAGCCTTTAACACTGTTGATCTGTCCCTTGACACACGCTGGCTCGCGAGGAGGCGTGTTATGGCAGATGATGTGTGACACAGCCTGTGAACGGCGCCAAAGGAGGCCTGCTCACTGGCAACGCATTCAGGATTGAGAGCAGCAAACACTCTTCAACGCACTGATGGAAGTAATGTCTCATTCTGACCACACGGGGGAGCTATTCCATGTGTTTTTACAGTGCAGTGTTTCCTCGGCTGCTGAGGAAACGCAAATAACAGAAGACTAGCTCGACAGCCTAATAGAATATTTAACCATAGCTATTCTTAATGATTCATCGATTGAGATGGC
This sequence comes from Gadus morhua, assembly GCF_902167405.1. Classification (NCBI taxonomy): domain Eukaryota; kingdom Metazoa; phylum Chordata; class Actinopteri; order Gadiformes; family Gadidae; genus Gadus; species Gadus morhua. The sequence continues at coordinate 6,669,892 of NC_044062.1, forward strand.
GAGATCACGTTGATTTTGTGCGCGTGCGTGCGTGTACTCACTGTCTGAGGAGCTGCCTGCCTTGTTTCCACGACAGCTGATTGTTGAGTTGGCCGGGCCCCTCGTTCTCATTGGCCTCATCTGGGGGAGGATCAGTGATGGATTGATTAAGGAAGACGCAAATCACAACGCGGGCACTCCCCAAAGACACACACAGCCACACATTGAGCTCCACAAACAGCAGCAGCACATTCCTGCATGTACGAGGGCAACCCAGGCAACCGCAAACATTCGGCCTGCCCGAGGCCTCGTTGGGTCTGCGGAAGTTGTAATTTACTCAAAGGAGGGTGAGTGGGGGGGGGGGGGGGTGAGCGTAACGCTTTCTGCAAACACAGAGCGAACCAACCCAGGACCCGGTTCAACCACTAGGTCTAACACTCATCTCTTTTCAAAGACTTGGTCTCTAACACTCAACGCTAAAAGACTACCGAAACCAAACAAGGGACTCAGATAATCGACCAGGTCCCCCCCTCCCTCGAGGTTGTCGATAGCGTAACAACCGGGCAAACACTGTTACCGTCGGCCTGGTACTGTACTGCGGCTTTAACTACAGCCTGATACCTGACCGACACGGTCCAATACGTGACCGACAACAATGGGGAATCGGAGCACTCGTTGATATTACACATTCAACGCAGTCAGCACTCTGGCTGCTGCTGCAGAGGGCCTGGGCCATGCCTACAGTACATGCATAGAGACTGTGTGGGTGGGGGGGTCGATGTGTGTGTGTGCGTGTGCGTGTGCGTGCGCGTGCGTGTGCGTGTGCGTGTGTGAAGAGGTGTGTGTGAATAGGTGTGTGTGTGTGAATAGGTGTGTGTGAATAGGTGTGTGTGAATAGGTGTGTGTGTGTGTGTGTGTGTGAGAGAGTGCGTAAGTCACTGTGTGTGTGTGTGTGAATAGGTGTGTGTGTGTGTGTGTGTGTGTGTGAATAGGTGTGTGTGAGAATAAGTGTGTGTGTGTGTGTGTGTGAAGAGGTGTGTGTGTGTGTGTGTGTAGAGGTGTGTGTGTGTGTGTGTAGAGGTGTGTGTGTGTGTAGAGGTGTGTGTGTGTAGAGGTGTGTGTGTGTGTGTGTGTGTGTGTGTGTGTGTGTGTGTGTGTGTGTGTGTGTGTGTGTGTGTGTGTGTGTGTGTGTGAGAAATAGTGCGTAAGTCACCGTGTGTGTGTGGTGTTAATAGGATGGAGATTGGATGGGGGTCTCTGTTCGGCAGGAGGCTGCGGGTGGGAGTCGGCAGGGGAAGAGGCTGGAGGTTGCCTCAAAACTGGGTCATGGCTTATTTGAAGCGGGGCGGGGGGGGCGGGGGAGGGGGATGTGTGGGTGGCAAAGCAGGCAGGTGCGCCGCTCCACGTGTTAAAAACACCTCCCTCTCCCCTGCTGACACGTCTCCCCGTCTCATCAACACTTTGGGGGGGCTACGACCCCCCCCCCCGCCCCCATCCCGAGCAGTCCTCATGAATAGAGACGAGACGGAGCGGACCCATCGCAAACAAACTGTTTATCGCGTGTGTGGGGAGACGGCCAGGGTTACACCGTCCACGTTGTCAACAGTCAAGCGGGTTGGATCAAACGTTAGCCGCTGGGTTCCTGGTACCACCGGGGGATGGGAGGGAGGGGGGGGGGGGGGGTAGACCAAAGTAATAATAAATCAGGGTTCATAAAATCGGGCCTAGACTCTTATTTTTATTTTATCGTCCGACTCCAGGCAGTGTTTCCGAAGTGTTTCCGTTGTAGATGAACAGCAGTTCCCAGCGAGACAAGCGTGCAGACCATGCCATCTCTGGCATACGCTGGTGAATCGCTCCCGACCAATGGCGGGGTCTGTCGTTCGTTCAGTTGGCCGATGCACCAAATCGAGGGGACTCCAGAGAACGAACGCAACCAACCATTTGACCACTGACAGACGGTTGAAAGCCTGTTTGATTGGCGGAGGAATAGAAAGTATTGCGCTACTTGTTGCGTACTCTGGACTGTTGAACCCAGTAGGCTGATCTGTCCGTCATACTGGGTGGACACGCCCACTTGTGATGTCACTAATTCCCAGGGAAGGGGCAGATTTTGAAACGCACTCAGACCTGGTGGTAATGTAGGTGCCTTTTAACATGTGGTGTTGAGGACTACTGGGTAACAAACACTTGTCTCTGGACTACTTTTTGTAAGACCTTTGTTCCAGTTTGTGTACTATCTAGTTGCAAACAAAACTGTTCAATTCAGGGTCTATACCAGAGCTATACTGCTCTGCTCCATTACGAATACAAAGAGGGCTTGTCAGACACACACACACACACACACCCACCCCTTGCCCAACTTAAGCAAACATTCAGCGAGAACTGCTCTTAGAATACCTTCAAGGTAGGAACACTGCTGTGATGAAACCACAGAGAAGAACAGGGTTCAACATCTGACGTGTGTGCGTGTGCCTCTTACCAGAGTCATAGGTTGGTGCCTTCATGTCACCTTGGTTCAGCTCCGTCCCATACTTTAACTTGTGGTATTTCGCCCTGAGGGAGAGGAGTGAGCGAGAGAGATAAGAGATAGGAGAGAGAATGTTTCATTAAATGGTGTCATTTGAGGCTGTGAAGAGTGAAGACACAAGATATGATAGAAAGAATGCACTTGGAACCATCATGTTCGCGCCAACACGCTATTACTCACAGAAGGTGGCTGTGGTGGTATTCAACACTACCCATCCTGGGACATCTAGTTTAACTGCAGCTATTCATCTGATGAGAGCTGCGTACAGAGGCCTTTGTAGCACTACACAAGCCCCAGTAATACCTTCTTTAGTACCATTTCTGACAGACTTGACCCTAACCCCTTAGACTTGAAGGCAAGTCCGAGAGTTAAACAAGGAGCCATAATGGGAACGCAACTCGCACTGTGCCGTCAAACGGAAAGAACAACGTAAACGCATTAGCTGCCAGTCCGGATCAAATTCACTCAGAAGCCCTCGAAGACATGACCTGTTGCTATGCAACTGGAGCAAGCAGTGGGGATCGTGAGGTGAGAGACGCACAAACAGACAATCGCCACGGGTCGGACAGCTGATCTCACCACGTTATCGTGGGAACTACTTCACCAGTTCAACTCTTCACCTTACCCACTGTGGTCATAGGAGAGCACAGCAATGCTACTGGGCTGATGCTGCGCTCTGGTTGTCGTTTCCTGAATCTGCGCTCTGAATTCAAAGGTTGCACATAACCAAACTGATCTGATACATTTCAACTCCTATATTTAGCCACAAGCCAAAAACGTCGGTATCGGTGTGAAATATTTGAAATAATATAATAGAAATGAAAGCTTAAGATTCCTGTGATCCACAAATCAAAACGACAACAATGGAGTTGGATGGCTAAAGCAAAAAAATTGTTGATGTGACACTTAGATTTAATTACCCTCCCGTCCTGTATACTTTCACCGTAGAAAATGGTGACATAACAAGCATAGCAGTGTCATGTGCGGCACTCAAATTACTGTGAAAAATGGTGTACCTTGCAGCGTGTAATTTAGCACCAGTAAATTCTGTGAGTACCCCTGCGAGCTGTCTTTACTGTTTGTAGTACCCACAGCATAACAAAAGGTAAGGTCAGGAGGACACCTTTTACACCACATTAGTCATGTGGTTAGGAACACACCTGTGTTTGTGGGTGCGACACCTTATAGACCTCCTAATCCCCTTATAGTGTTGTGTGCATCAGTGCAATGCCGTTACAAGCCTTCCTAACGCCGTTTCCCCCACTGTTGAACCCTCTCTCTCTCTCTCTCATAACAAAGGGGGAAGATGAAAGAGAAGACGCAGTGACATCATCTCTGTGTCCCTGCTCCGGGGTTCAGCCATGCGATGTGTAGCGCAGACAGGAAATGAAAACGTGCCGCGCTCACGCAGCTGCTCCGGGGACCTGGTTCCGAGCGGTCTGGAGAGAGAGGCTTGTGAGCAGGAGGAGGAAAACGCTAAACTAACAACAAGAAGAGGAAAGAAATATACAAACGGTTCTACGGGGGGGGGGGGGGGGGGGGGGGGGGGGGAAGCCGACCTTGATCGCTGTTCCCGTAGTAAACATTTTATTTATTTTTTACCAGCACGGCTTTCTATCCCCTGCACCTCATCCACGAGGACAATGCAGAGTCAACAGAACGGGCAGACTCCTCTGCAGACACATGACACCAGCAACAGCTCCTGGGAATCCCGGGGCGGCCGATGACTGCGTTGCCACGCCAACTGACCATGTCCGCGACCAAACCAACAGCCGGCCTCTTCGATTGATCAAATGAAAAGGCGCATGCAGCCTCTAAACGGACCCAACCCCCCCGCCGGCCCTTATATAATCTGTATACAACGGCCGTGTACAAACAGAGTGTTCCAGGCAGGAGATGGTCTGCGCGTGTGGTGGAGGCGCATAGTGCCGTTTAGCTCAGCTGATTACACCATCACGGCCCGTGTCCACAGAGCGTGATGTGCTGGGATGCAGCGTATGAGCGCTGAAAAAAGAAAAAAACACAGCTGCATCCCTGTGCTTTGTTTACGGTTTCTACGACAACTAGCCATGTGAGCCCCGTAGCCGCTAGCTCAAAGGCGTAGCGATGACTTGTCCTGACGCACGCGTGGGGGACGATTGTATGCAGACACAAACATCACCGTTTATTTGTGAAAGCAACTGACTGTAGAGGCTCACATTAATATGCAACAGACTCACTTCCGAAATGAAATGATTGCTTGACCCTAGGCATAATCTTTGATTGGGTGAAGGGACGGAGCAACCGTGACGAATGGGGAAAACACTCTGGGGAAAAGGGGAGCTTTCTGTCCCGTCACACGCCCTCTCCTCATTGGACAACGCCGAAGACTGACGCAGGCGCTCGGAACAAGACGTCACGCGGACAGGGGCCCTCTGAATCCCGCTGTGCAGTGCGTGTTTCTGCCATGCTTCAAATATGCTCTTCACCTATTTTGAAAGCTCACAGTGGAAGACCTGTGTGTGTGTGCGTGTGTGCGTGTGTGTGTATGGGGGGGGGGGGGTGTTTGGGGGCTGGTTCCCAGGAGGGGCTACTCACCGCTCCTGCTTCAGGGCAAACTCCAGCATCTTGATCCGCCTCACCAGGTCCTTCTTCAGGTTCTCCTGGCCCTTCCTCTCCCCCTGCAGGAAGGCGATCTGGGCCTGCCAACACAGAAACATCACGTCTTATAGCGGCGCTGCTGCACACAGTCGCGGGGGGGAGCGCGAGATAATCGGGCACCTAAGCCGGTGCAGAGCAGACAGCGTTTGTGCGTCTTGAGGGGTTTGCTGGCTGGCTAGGTGAAGATAACTTGGTCCGCGGCAGGCGTCTGACGGAATGAAGGGGTAGGGGGTATCAAACTGGAATAGGAGTTTAGCAAATCGATATGCAGTGTTGAGGATGAGAAAAATGTTTTTTTTTTAAGTCTGCAGGCTTCTATTTTAAGCGGAAATCTCCCCCCCACGCACCCACTCGTATAGCATGTTAGTGTATATATTCTCATTTCCACATTCCCTCTTCAGTAAAAACAGCAGGTCTTGAGTCATCGTTACAACACACAATGGGGTATAAGTCGTCCAGTCGTCCAACGGTTAGAGGCACGTACCACATGACGTTATGCAAGCGCTTTTACTACATAGTTAAATAGAGTAACCTTTTAAGCAGAACTATGCAGAGACACCACGGCTCTTCCTTTGAGTGTCCCTCCCTCTCTCGTCTACTCATTTCTGACTCATGCAAATCCTTTTAGATCCAGATTTTATTTCCCCTCCCCTCAGTGAGCAAAGCCTTTAACCTTAAACTTAAGCCTTCTTTATGACTTCTTACATTTCACGCACTTTGAAATAACATATTAGCATATGCCGTTTCATTAATTGCACAAATTAATAAACACAGCATCAACAAGGCGAAAGCCGCCAAATGACTCGCAAGCTGTCATCTGCGTTCATGGGGAGACATAGACCCTTATTCGTACCATGTGCAATACATTTGCACAATAATATGATTCTCGTACTTAATCTTGCACACTTGGCACTTTCTCTGTATCCGAATAGTTCTCCTACCAATGCCATCTGTCTTGTATCTGTTATTGTTTTTCTGTTATCTTTGTATCATTCGAGTTTCATCTTTGTCTGTGTGTACTATGCATCATGCCCTGCTGAACTAAACTGAACTGTGGTGGATATGCTGGTTCATGGAGGCTGGGACATCATTTCCGGTCATTCTGCATTGCCGTGTTGTCACTGCAGCACAATAACTAAGCCAGACAATGAGAGCAGTGTTGGGTAGTGGAGCCATCCCCGGGCTGCTACCGCCCCAGGAGGCACAGAACTCGCTGTTAGAGCTAATGAGGATTATGGCCAGTCTCATTTAATCTATTGACTTTAAGCATACAAATCAAGGGTTCCCAAGTGATGTCTTCGATTCAACCTCTATATATATATATTTTTTTTTTTAAATCCAATAAAAAACAATCTCAGTGAAATAATTGCTTTCCGCACTGCATGTCGGTTCTGTTGGTGGGCGAGCCCCTCTGAACAGAGTCATGATAGCAACTAAAAACGAACTTCAGTTAACAAACCAAATTAAATAATGTAAAGATCTAGAGCCGGCTAGCATAGAACTGCACTGTAAATCCGACCAAACAACCCCAACGCACAATGATTCAGTTAAGTGCTTTGTCATACGAGATGCTGAGCCTAATTGCAATATCTCCAGCCTCTAACTCATGGATTCATACCAATTACATTTTCTAAATCATGTTAAGGAAGGCAGCACACTGCAATGTGTTCTGCATTGCCATATTCAAAATGGTTTTGATGAGTAGGTGATCAATACCAGATAAAGACAGACAGCTTGAGATGGAGAGATATGTAATACACTGCATATGAATAACAAAAAGTGTTATCTAACGTGTTATACAACATAGTGAACACAAGTATGCAACTTCCTATGTTATAAATAGCACACATCCGATCTTTCTCCATTGATAAAAAACGAACAGCTGACTGGATGGAGGCCTTTCCATAATATACCAGGAGAATGCTTAGACGGTGAATACTACTGCGTACTACTGAAGGCGGATTGCAGGGACAATGCCTACAGGCAGATATGGGGCAGACACCTACACATACAGCACAAGATGCACACAAGGAAATATGTCACTGTTTTGGAGAGGCCAGACTGTGTGCTGGCCCAAAATATCACAATGACTAAAATGGCTCCCATCCAAGAGTGAGTGCGACCGTTCCAGAAAGGTGCCAATTAGGCTAATAGCTTCTTTAGCAGCGAACTTGTGAGGGAATAAAAAGGTGACTGTTTATCTGATGTCTGCCATGCAAAGTCCCTCAAACTTGGCTAGCTGCTGAAGGTCCTTTAATCAAGACTTGGATACAATGCTAAATCGCTTTGTTGTTCTTGCTGAAAGAGATGTTCCGATACTATTTTTGCCTTCCCGATACCGATTTCTGAACGTATCGGCTGATACCGAGTATATACCGATACAGCATCTAGCATTGTTACTACTAATAACAATGTTCTTAATGAACGGTTCTCTTACGATGACCGCAATGTAGTGAGTCGGTTCCCTTTTTCAGAACTAGATAATTTACATCTATAATTATAATGATACATTTGCATTCTTGTTGTTACGTGTCCATGCATCCATGTTTTTCCGACATGGTAGCTCGAGGAACATAGGTCGGCGATGACACGTTTCCCATGCCCGACTTCACACCTCCGACCCTAAAAGGAACGCAGCATAACACCGCACACGTTTGTGATATTCTTTGTGATGAGTCAAGGAATCTCCAATACTGGTATCGATGTCGGAACAACTCTACTTTTGACACTGTGGTACCCTGGACCACAACAGAGTGACACCATCGCGTAACCCCACCAAAGCATGTCGCTGCAGACGTAGCCGCTGCATCTGCTCTGATGGGAGTCGGGAGACAGCCGCCGCTGACTTCCTCGTCTGGAGACACACACCGGCCCCAGGGGGGGGCGCCGGGCACCCCGCGCTGCCAGAGACGGAGAAGGGAGTCGCTGTGTGAGTATCTGGCGCGGCCTCTCCCGGCCATCAAACATTAACGGTGGAAGGAATGCGGTGAAAGTGAGTGGAGGAGGCCGTGGAGGACACACAGGAAGCGTTTGATTCCAGCGCCTCACACTGGCTGCATTATTGGCCCGGGGCGGATAAGGGCTTCTTAGTCTGTCCCAGGGCGGCTGGTAGAATGGGTCGTCCATGGAGTGAGGCTGGGCCTTTTCAGACACAGGAAGGGGGAGACGGAGGAACTGGCCTGATATACTGGGGAGGGACGTCAACACGGGCGGCCGGCCAAACGCCGGTCAAATTAGTCTCCGCCTGTGTCGGTCGCTTGTCGGAACAGTTTTTTTTTTCCAATTTATGATTGAAAAGCAATGACACCTTGCGATATGTGCAATTATGAGCCATGATGTCGCAACTCTATCAACGTCGATATGTTGTCCACATCCGCTGTAAAAAGAATCATAAGGAATGGTAAGGACAGAAACAATGGAGTCTGGCGGGAAAACAATATTAAATGTAGTCAAAAAAAATTGAAAATATGGGTGAACCCCCTCAGTTTTTAGAAGTGTGAGGTTCATCTTATGCTGGATAATGTAATAATATATGCTTCGAGACAGTAAGGCATTTAAATAACAGCTAGATAGAATCAAGAAATATTTGATATTTGTAGCCGTTCCTGCACTGGCGAGACATTGATATGGTACAAAATATCATCAAGACCACCCCAGAAAGAGGACTGTGAGTACATGTATGGACTGCAAAACATCAGCGTCAATTATTTTCGAAAAGAGGTTATTAAAGGTTGGGATATGTGCATTCCAGACATGTTTTCGTCCAGACTAGTTCTGCGTCATGGCCAAAGAAACAATGAGGCCCTTTAATCCACACACAGCCAACGCTGTGAGAAGACCAGTGCATCTCGCCACCACTGACTTAAACTTGAACAAAAATATATAGAAGTCCACTTGGGAGCGCGATGTGCTTACAAACAAAATGGAGCCCAGAACAAGAACTACTTGACAAACACACAGACCTGACTTCAGTTTCCCGGAACCAAACAACAACCAGCCCAACGACAACCTGGGAAACACCCTAATATTTGCAATACAATCAAACTCACTTTCAATTAAAACAGGGGACTGCTCAGTCAGTTACAAAAGCCTAAAAATCCAAGATGGCCAACCTGATAACAAGCCAAGTACATTCCATGAATTCCTTTACACTAGTACCAAGAGACAAGTAAAGAAAAATACACAGCCAAAGGCAGAGACGGTGCTGCTATGGAAAGTGACTGGTGTATGGCTCCCACAAATCTGTCTTTCCCGTGTGCAGAGAGAAGCCGTTAAAAAACACATAGCAGGCACCATCCCAAAGCTTTTAAAATAAACCAACACTCAAATAGCAATGAATAATTAACAAAAATTCCAGAACCGTATATGCAATCCCAACAACCACAATCCCTTTTAAAATAGACCCAACGAGGTTAGGATAAAAGGCTAAAGTTTAGACATACAAAACAAGAAACTGTGTTATGTTGCCACACGGCTACATCAGAGCAGGTCTATTTATATCGATGCCAGAATATGTTCAAGTGATGTTGGAAACTCAAAAGGCAGGAGAGCATAAAGATTAGATTGAAATGTGGAATCAAGTTGATTCAAAAACAAGTCTTCATGTCCATAATGTAAAATAGAAAGATTTAATCCATCTTATTAAATGGGCCTACATTATTGGCAGTAGTTTAATGATCATGTTGATCTGTTTCTATATTAACCATTTCTTTGCATATGTTTTTCTTTTACTTATCTATTATTTTATTTTATTGTATGACAATGTTTATATGTGAAGCACTTTGAGTCTGCCTTGTGTATGAAAAGTGCTATATAAATAAAGTCGCCTTGCCTTGCCTTGCCTTAAAACACACCCATTAGCCAGGAGTGTAGTTTTCCCCTTTGTCCATTACATCGAGTCAATTTTGTTCAACAAGCTGATTGTATTTTCCTAGACTAGCAGAGAGCATCATGAGGGTGGTAGCGCACCGACCTGTGAGATTGCATTCTAATACAGGGCTTTTACTTCTGACAATAAGTTCCGGGGACCAACACACACAGAACAGGCCGACCACAGCTGGAGCCCGATTAAGATAAGTCAATCCTGCTCACGAAGACACAGCCGACCGACTCAAGCAGCACACTTCCAAGGAGGATTATTCTAATCACCATCGAGGTCAAGGTGAGGCCGGGGTATGGTTCAATATTTCAGATCTCGCTTGGTAAGGAATTACCCAGGCTACCCCCCATTACTTTGCTCCAGAGATAAAAAAAAGGTAAATATATAGCTGTGTGTGTAGTGTGAAAGGTCCCACTTCACAGCCCCATGCTGGCTTAACCGACCGTCCCCCTCCTCCCGTTAAAGTCTGGGGTCGTACCCGGGAGTGTGCCGCCTTCAACCGGATCTACATTTTGCAGTGTGCCGTTACATTGACTGCACCAGGTTGACACTGCAGTGTTACCCTGCGGTAGGTGCAGACAGAGACATTCATTGACCATGTGTGGGAGGATGCTGCTGCTACTGCTGCTGCTGCTGCTGCCACCTATGTTGCGACATTATGAATACATTTAGAGCACTTGCCCCCTTGTATGGGACTCAGGCCAGCCACCTCCATGTTTTTCCCTGACAAATGGGCTGGTTGATTTCTAGGCCATGCCACAAAATGCATTCACATGATGTCCTGAAGCTAAATGACAAACGGCAACCAGCGTTGTTGTTACCGCAAATATCATGACAAACTTTCCCAGAACTGGGAGGCAGTTTCAAGGAAGGGCTAGAGCAGAGAAAATAAATCATGACACAATCAAATTCGGCAAATGAATAAATGAGTGAAGTAACGAGTGTGGCCGTTTAGCTCTGTGGGGATTATTAAAGGCTTGTTGAGTAGCAGTATCAACAACTGATCTGATAATAATAAGATATAATCATCCGTCACAACAGCAGACCGGTTTGGGAAAGCCTCTTGTTGTGGTGAATGGTGGCAAGTACAGTAAGTGCACACTCCCAGCAGATGACGAACCAGGCAGTTTGAACTGGTATTTACAACTCCTTGACAGATCGGAGGACCCAGATTTAGTAGGACTCAGATTTACTGTAAGACCGGGGGAGGGAAGCGCTCACACACACACACACACACACACACACGCACAAACACACACGACAGCTGTTCCTCCCACCTACGTAGACAGACCGAGCCTGCCAGTGTGAATGGAGGACAGAGGATTTAACAAGCTGACCGGGTCAAGCCCTATGACCAGGGTGAAAGGCCCTTGTGTGGCTCCAAAAGGACTGAACTAGATAGTGACTCACACTTCTTATTACAAAACCCCACCATTGTATTCTGCCAATAAAATACTTTAAAAAGCAAATTCTGGTGTCCTAAGGATTTGATCGAAATCGAATTACGGTAGTCTTTGTTTGGATGCTAGAGACAAATAGTTAAATAAGTGTAGGGAACAGAGATGAAGAAACTGGAGGTTATGTTTAACTGGGCCTGCGTGCTGTTGCCCTGGTCCAGTCTAAACCGAGCCCAGTTGAGCAGGCAAGCAAAAATAACTACAGCTTCGGGGAGGAGGCGGTGTCGAGGAACGACAGTGGCACCCGTTTGGACGGCTTCCAACAGCACACCATGTGTGTTAGGCTCAGTGTCCTCCCTCTTGTTGATCCACTACCAGACTCTTCCTGTGCGTTTTCCCATTAGTGAAAAGCCAAAGTGTCCAACCACATCCAGACCTAGAAAAAAAAGAGTATAAAAATCATAAAATGTGACACGAATCTTCAGACGTTTAACATACCACAACAAAAAAGGGTTTTAAACAACAATTAGTAAAACATATAAATGCGTCTCCTTTTTCAGTTAATGAGTAAAAGAGTCACACGACCTTGCCCACTTTTCACCACTAAACTCTCCTGCGGCCACATTACACCCGGAGTGACCTTTGCCCTTCACCGGGCGTCGGATCATGAATGCTGACTAGATACCTTTGGCAAGGAAGCACGGCCGTCGGGCAGGGATTTCCCGTGACGGGAGGGGGCTGACAGGGCGGACTGGGTGGCTTCTTGGCTGCGTAACCGGAGCCCACTTCACCGGCCCCCTGCCAGAGAGAATCTCAGAAGCTAATCTCGGTTTTGACGCCCAGAGCACAAAGCCATGTGGGTGTCTGCAACAAAGGAGATCCTAGAGAAATCCTGAACATTCAATTTCGGTGCCCACTTGACTCTGAATTCAGGCAACATAGCCAAGACCCAAGAGACCCACTCAAGCCTCCTGATGTCAAAACTGAGGCATCTTTCGAAGCCAATATAAGGATAAAAACAAGGCATATCATCTCCGGTTAGCGGGTCCTTTAATTGATTATCAATGACCACTGGACTAGGAGTAAACAGGGGAGAGAGCAGCGTGTGCGTTGGAGGCTACAAGCACAGCACTATATTGAACAGACATATAGGCGTGCTTCAACAGAGAGGAGTGGCTGCAGCATGACCTAACAAGCTGGCCTGACTGCATTCCAAGCAAGCCCAGGGATTGGCTTCACTGACTTAGGCTGAACAGTTTCAAAGACAAAAGGTAGTGTCCTCAACGGGTACACAATGTTTTGGCTTTTATATGTTGATAACGTTAATATTGTGTCAAAGCCGTTATGAATGCGAAGTGAAATAACGACAGCTACATGTGTGTGATTCTATGCTGACGAATACAAACACATTAACCGCATTCATTATTTATTGAAGAACAATTACGCCTACCTCTTTTGAACATGTTTCTATTATTTAAGGTTACTCTACTGTTATGCAAGAAGTCAGCATCAACGAGGAGCAGACTTATTTTTCATCATCAAGATATTCTTGCACATTTATACTAACAATGAATAGTGCAACATTTACATAAAAACATGGGGATGAACAGCAGGCAAATTCAGGGAAATACCAATGTGTCTTTTCCCATGAACATAATTACAAAGGCTTTGCATAGTATGACTGTGTGTACACACTTGCACAGAGAAAGGGATAAGCCTTAAAATGAGTCATAGGTGCAGGAAAGACCTTCTAAAATGCAGTGGTCATCTTACAGTGGCACAGTAGAAGAAAAGAGGAGCAGAAAGAAGAAAGCCAGAGTGCATAACAACCATTCCACCACAAACCACCCATGAGCTCGCTAAGAAGCCTTAGTGTTTCTCCTCCGATAAGCTCGCTAACCGACGACGGGCAGGAAACATAACCTTACACGCCAATCAGAGGAGAGCTGCATTACGTAGATGACTCACGCGCCAAACTAACCGGATCAGCCTTTGATATCATCCGTTTCAAGACACAATAGATCAGCCATTCTTTCCTCCCATCTTTGTTAGCCAGGGCCAAGTATCAAGGAAGCGCCCTGCAATTCTGTCTCCACTGTCCCTTCATGTTCTCATCTCACCCCACCACCCAATGGGGTATCACTTCTACACAACCAAACAGAACTGTGTCACTTACCGCAAAAGGGGAAAGTTTTGATGGGATGGGATTAAGACACAGTCTCACCGATATCTGGCTTCATTACAGTGTAAATACACAGGGTCAATATTGTGTTCATGAAGCTTGCACCGTTGCTTTGAAGAGATCGAAGTCTTTAAGTGATTTACAGGCACAATAATTATTTTCAATGTACACACAAAATCTCAAAGTGCTCTTTGACTGCTAGAAACACAATTTAATCTAACAGAGTGGAGTACCACTGTGAAGCTGAGGGGACGAGCGGATTGTACTAGGAGACGAATGGGTCAGTGTAGTGGGTCAACTAGGCATGTGAACGATCATTGAACAGACCCCAAACCTAATAGTGCCCCCAGGCCAATAGGCAAAGTTGTTTTGGTCTAAATAGGCCTGCTGCTTCCACTAAATAGGAATAGGTTTGTACCCACCAGAGAAGGCAGACAAAAGATCAAACAAAGACGTTTAATACATTAGGAATGACATATCTTTTAACAAGAATTTGTTAATATACTCCATCAAACTGGATTACTGTTAGGATGATATTGGCTGAAAGGTTGGGTCATTTAGAGTAGACTATACGCATGTTGCATGCTGGACTGACGTATTGCTATAATCTGAAATGGTGTTGTTGATGTAACGCTTTGGAGGCAGAGAAACATCCCGTACACACAAACGGGACATTTGGTTCACACGCATTACCACAGGCCATCATTCCTCAACCATGAACACTCAGTGTGGCGTTTCGCTTTTAAATACGTGAATGACACGGGTGCAGAACGTCACGACACAATAGTAAGAAGTAACACAACCACATTTTTTACACTAGTTGTAATATCGAGCTGCGAGTGACGGTTTCACGAAAGGTTATGAGTTCCCCGTCCTCAAAGTATTCGGAAATGCATAATTTCTACTCGGCTTGTCGGCTGTCTCAGCGCTTGGTGCTAACTAGCCGGTTAGCTGCCTCAGAGGAATGCTATGCTAAAAGCTCAGGTAAGGGGGCGCTGCAGCTGCTCCTGCTAGCCTAGCTGCGGCAGCTATATAGCTTAGCCGTTAGCCAGTTAGCTGCTTAAGAGGAAAGCTATGCTAACAGCTCAGGTAGGACAGGGGGCGCTGAAGCTGCCCTGCTAGTCCGTTAGCCGCGGCGGCTAGCAAGCTAACTCCGCTAGCTCCCACAATCAGACCAACACATAGCGTGACACCGCCACGGACGCGTAGTAACACAACCACGGTATTTACAGTCGAAGCCCCGTACATAGCACTCCTCTCACCTGTAATTCGGCCCGCTCCACCTCCCATTGTGCCCTCTCCACCTCGAAACGGGCCCATTCGTGCTGCAGGAAGTGCAAGATCCCCGGGATACTGTACTGAGCCCGGGCCGCCTCCCCAGCGTCGCCATCAGGCAGCGGTCCCTTACCACCACCGGGTAGAATAGGGTTGTTATTGTTGTTGAAGAACACGCCGGGCCCTGCCTGTTCGTCCATGGCCGGGCTCGGTGAAAAACCCCTGTCTATTGTGTCGCCGGTTTAAGGTACAAGGTAATGAACGGAAAGGCAAAAAAAAAACTATTGTCAACGCTCTCCGTGTCTCTGCTCCGGGGAATGAACTCACTTTCTGACAGCTAGCTGTCACTGGGTGACGTCAGCGGGGAAGAACACGCCCCTAACATGTAAGTCGGGTGCACTTGATTTGGCAGACCACAGCGCTCTGCGAGGAGGCTCTCATCCTGCATTATTCATCATCTGCAAACAATATGCAACAGCAACCCATATATTAGGGTCTCATATCGCAATGTAAGAAGGAAAAGGCGAGCAGTGCGCTCTGTCTACAGCGACTTTTACATTTAAAAGAACTTCATGAACCGAAAGTGAGAAAGGATTATTAAGGGTCAAACAAGCTTACATGTATTTGCAGGGAGTTTATTTTCTTCACGATTAAATCATAAGCAGAGAAAAATGTAAATTATTTTAACTTTTGTTATCCAATTTAAATTAAAGACACTTACTGACGTTAATTGTAAGTATCTAACATTAGGCAAGTGAATCGCATATATACATCAGTAATTGGATTTCATAACTTCAAGTAGAACAGAACAAGTGAAAGTGTCAAACATATCAGCTGGCCTCATTCAGTGAACAATCTCGATTTAAAAGACAATGAACAAAAGAAAAATATTTAAAATGAAATTGTAACTGGACTGCCATTAAAATGTTAAATTATAACTATGTCTAACAATGGCTTGGTGACATTTAACTGCTGGGCATCCAGGAAAAAAAACAACACAATCGTACTGAAGAAAAAATATTTGATTGTGTCCCTTTATGCATGTGCATTGTGTGAAAAAGTACATTCTAACAGAAATCTGTCAACATTCAGTCAGTAGACAGTAAACATTCAAATACCCTTTAATAATGGCCATCACATGAGAATACATTAATCAAAAGAGCCCACTTCAAGAGAAACGACGGTCAGAATGTAGCTTTACAATATACAAATAAACCGGATAGAGGCTTGTAATCGATATGGAAAATATACACCAGCCAAAAATAAAACACACATTTCCAAGCAAACAAAACACACACATACACACACAAAGACAAAAAGGCCATCTCCAGAGTGTCTAGAAGAAGCTGGTCTTCAGCTTGATGGTGGGCGCGGCCTGCACGGCGGGCTGGGCCAATCGGGCGGCCTCGCGGGCCTTACTGCTGGCCTGGTTGGCCCTGATGGCCGACTCCAGCCGGGTCTTGAGCTCGGGCGCCGCCCCGATCACTGTCTTGAAGGCGGCGGGGTAGAGCGGCCCGATGCGCATCAGGTTCTGCAGGGCGAAGTCGTGTAGCCCGCTGGAGGCCGGCGCCGCCTGGGCCATGGTGTTCTCGTCCAGCAGGTAGGAGATCAGGGTCGGGACCAGTAGAGCCAGCAGCTGGACCCCTGGAGGCGGTTGGGGATGGAGAGAGGGCCGTTCGGTCTACAGTGCATTGGTTCGTTCGTTGAAGCCCTGGCTGTCTGACGTTTACATTTTGAAATCAATGTTTGAAATCGTATATTGAAGTTCTGTTTGTTTAAACAAATTTGACACACAGATTGTCAATATATGCATACAGATTAGTAATGTACACAGAGATTGTCAATCAGTTCACACGCGGATTGGCCATGTATTTGCACAGATGACAAAAACGTACACATAGCTTTCAAATGCTCTTCTGTTCAAACAAATAACGGAGAGAAATCGATAACCCTATATATAATATAATAATATCTGTTGAGAATGGCCCCCCCTTTTGTAACTCGCTATAGTAACACGCTTATTTCACAAATGTTACAAATGTTCACTGAGCTACTTGATCATCGTGATGATCAAATGATCTGTCAATACATTATAAGCATAACAACCACAACAACAACAACAACTCAAAGCTTTGAAATAGAATCGTTCCGATACCGATACCAGCATCGGAAATTCCCTCATCCTCCATTCAAGCTACCAAGTCAGAAAAACATAGATGCTCACGCTTCACTACAAGAATGCAAATGTGCTAGTTTGATTA
Organism: Gadus morhua; assembly: GCF_902167405.1. Classification (NCBI taxonomy): domain Eukaryota; kingdom Metazoa; phylum Chordata; class Actinopteri; order Gadiformes; family Gadidae; genus Gadus; species Gadus morhua. The sequence goes on from NC_044062.1 coordinate 6,687,035, forward strand.
TAGATTATAAATATAAATTGTCGACAGATAGTGAACCGACTATATATTGCTGTCATCGTAATGGCGCGTTTCCACTGCAGGGTGCGGAACAGATCGGATCGCAAAGGTGCGGATCGGGTCGCGTTTCCACCGCCAAAAGTGGGCGTGACCCGGACTTAGCCGTACCCATTTTGGCCTCGTTTTCAGGACTCCTCCGTTGGGGTACTGAAAACGAGACGAGAAGCCTGAAAGGGTCCCGGGAAATTCTAGCTACACAGCCCCTCCGTTGATTGGTCGACAGAATCATCACTTTCGGGTGACGCGGGGATAAAAACAAACAAACAGTAGCCTCAAGGTATTATTCTTTACAATTAACATGTCGCATAAAACACTTGCTTGGGCGAACAAGGAGGTGGAGACGTTCGTCTGCATTCTTGGGGAGGAAGACGTTGTTTACGATGTTTACGTAGCTGCCGCGGCGATCGACATCCGGCCTACCACAAAGGGTACTGTCGGCAGTGGAAACGCGACCTCGGAACTGAGCTTGGCTATACTGCCCCCTCCCTACCGCACCTTTGCGATCCGATCCGTTCCGCACCCTGCAGTGGAAACGCGGCATAAGAGAACCCTTCAATAAGAACAAGTGCTATCAGTAGTTACAATGGTAGACGCTGTATCGGTATGCTGTATACTCGGTATCGGCCGATACTCAAGTTCAGGAATCGGAATCGCGGAGGTAACAATGTGATGGGAAAAATCTCTACTTTAAAAAGGAGGCGACTGTTACCCATGGGAGTGCACTTACGGTTCTGCTCCTCGCCCATGCCCACCAGGTTCTCCAGGACCCTGATGCCCTCCTGGACGGCCTGCAGTTCCCCGGCGGAGCCCGGCCGGCTGCGCTCCACCGCCTTCAGCTTCTCCACCATCAGGGGCGCCAGGGCGTGGATGTAGGGGGTGGCCAGCGCCCGGCTGGGGTGCTGGAACACCGACAGCAACAGCTGGTAACACCGCGTCTGGACCTGTCACAGTAAGACACAGACACAGACCGACACACACGCACACACACACGCACACACACACCGACACACAAAATAAATTGAGTCAGGTGTGGAGATCATTGCCAACACAGTGTCAGCGCCCCCCCGCCCCGCCCGGTGTGACGGGGGTGGCGTCCGTGGGAGGGGGGGTCCCCTCACCATGGGGTCGCTGGAGTTCAGGGCGTTCTTGAAGCGGTCGATGCAGCCCTTCTGCAGGACGGTCACCCCCACCAGCTCGCTGCTGGCGGACAGCAGGAAGAGGGTGATGGCCGTCAACATGCTGACCTCGTCCATGTCGGGCCTGGAGTCATCTGAGGAACACACATGAACCACAACAATCACTCCCATGTGTAAAATAGCGCTGGTTATATTGTGTGATGCTTGAGATAAAAGCATCTTAGTAAACGAGGAAGGAACACTGCATTTATGTTGCGTGTTTCTAACCAGTGGCCACTCAAAGCGCTTTACAATATTACCTAACATTCGCCTATTCATACACTATTCACACACTGACAGCGGTATCAACCATGCAAGGCGACAGCCCGCTCGTCGGGAGCTGTTAGGGTGAGGTTTCTTGCTCGGGGACACCTCGACACTCGAATTAGCATCCTTCTGGTTACCAGCCAACCCGCCAACTACCTCCTGAGCCACATGCCGCCTAGAATTGCCACCCTCTACCAGCTGAACCACACAGCCCCCTGGAGGTGTGTCGCCGCGGGGTACTGCTCTGCGTTCTCTACCCACCGGGCTGGGAGTACTCGAGCACGGAGGCCAGGCTGCTCCGGACGAGGCTGGTCCACTGGGTCTGGGTGCTGTCGGCCCGCGCCAGGGGGGAGGTGATGATGGTCTTGAGGCCCTGCAGGGCGGCGGACACCGGCATGGGCACCGAGAGGTCGGCGTTCTTCAGCGCCGTCTCCCGCAGCACGCCGGTGATGAGGAAGAGCGCAGTGGGCAGGATGGTCATGCTCCCTGAGAGGGAGAGAGAGAGGGGGGAGAGGAGAGGAGAGGAGAGGAGAGGAGAGGAGAGAAAGAGAGAGAGAGAGAATTACTGCTACAATGTTGACTTGATGAAAACATTTGTGTCTCTTAATCGTTAAACAATGCATACACAAACTCGGCCACGTCCACACCCAAACAAACACAATAGGCTAGCCAGTCCAACAGCCTTCCAAGCAGACTTTTGTCTGCCAAATCAAGTCTAGTCAGTCCGACAATCCTGTATTTATGTTTTAGTTGTAGTGTAGTGCATGTGTTCGTGTGTGACCGTGCATTCTAGTGTGTGACTGTGCATTCTGGTGTGTGACTGTGTATTCTGGTGTGTGTGTGTGTGTGTGTGTGTGTGTGTGTGTGTGTGTGTGCGTGTGTCTGTGTGTGTCTGTCTATCTGTGTGTGGTGTGGGTGCGTGCATGCGAGCGGGCTTCACACAGTATGTGCGTGTGTGACCGTGTGTGCGTGTGTTCTGGAGTGTGCGTCTGTCTATCCGTGTGTCTGTGTGTGGTGTGGGTGTGCGCAGGCGAGGGGGCTTGTGACTGCATGTGCGTTTCCGACTGTAAGTGCAGTGTGGGTGGGCTCCGGGCCTGACCTGCCGGGGTGCAGAGCGAGGGCAGCTCAGCCAGGATGGACACGGTGTTGGCCACCAGGCAGGCGCTCTCCCCGGGCAGCCGCTGGGGCCTCAGGGCGGCGTGGCTGGGGGACTCCTTCACCCGCGTGTTGAGCTGGGGCAGGTGGCGCACCAGGATGAACACCAGCAGCTCCATGGCGGCGAACACCAGCGACTTGCCCGGCACCAGCTCCCCCGTCTCGCCCCCCTCTCCGAGGACCGTGGGCGGGCGGTCCTTCTCCCCCTCGTCCTCTTTGCCTGAAGAGGAGAAGGTAACACACTCTAGTGGAGCTCCATATAGAAACGATGTACAGGCACCCTTTAATCTGCAAGAGGATGCTGTAGCAAAACAAACAAACGCGTCTTTAGCCTTTTTGTGTTTGTGTTCTTACGGTCTGTCTGAAGGTCTGTCTGTCTGACGGTCTGTCTGTCTGACGGTCTGTCTGTCTGAAGGTCTGTCTGAAGGTCTGTCTGTCTGAAGGTCTGTCTGTCTGAAGGTCTGTCTGTCTGAAGGTCTGTCTGTCTGAAGGTCTGTCTGTCTGTCTGTCTGTCTGTCTGTCTGTCTGACAGACCCTGTTGGGTCCTCTTCTCTTGGAGGTGCTCCACGGCGGCCCTGATGGTCTCCTGGACCACGGCGGTGACCTGCAGCTGCACGGCGGGGGGGTCCCGGGTCAGCAGCAGGCGGTGGAGGACGTTGAGCAGCTCCACGGCCAGCAGCTGGGGAACAGGCACACGTCCATTGGTACAGACCCAGAGTAGGGCTGGGCGATTAGTCGAATTTAGATTGCGGTTTCTATTTTCGCTTCAAACAATCACAAAATTAACATAATCCAGTTTTTCGATTTTTTTATTTATTTTTTTTATTTTATGTTTTATAGAAAGGGTCTGTATATTATTTTAGATTGGAACATTTTCTTTTTGTGTATGTTTTTTTAAAAGTGAAATTACAAAGTTCTCAGTTAAAAAGTTTTTTTTGGGAGAGACATGCTGAATAAATACATCATGTTGTCAAACTCAAAAATAAACATTTGAATAATCGTGATTTCAATGTTGACCGAAATAATCGTGACTATGATTTTTCCCATAATCGAGGAGCCCTAACCCAGAGTCTATATTAATGACCCAGAGTCTGCCTTCGCCACAGAGCAGAAAGATCCAAAACTCGTAGCGGTTGTCAGGATAGGATGGCAGGTGAAGGGGGGGGGGGGGGGGGGGGGGGGGAAACATTCGAGAAGGTGGGGAATAGAGGATGTAGGTGAGACCGTATGCAATTATTTTGAGTAGTTGGCAACAATACGAGGGAGGTCCATTAAAACCCAATTAATTGATTAGAAGTTTAATTTTAAGTACCGGTACTTCCTAGTAATTGCTTGAGAGTGGAAAGAAACAACTTTTATTCTCCTTTCCGAAGATACATCCGTGAAAGTCGACTAGAATGTTGTCAGAGTACATTATGCTTCCGGAGGTCGAATGCGTTTCAGAGCCCTACACTCTATAACTCTAATCCCCCCCTGGCCCAGCTCCAACGAGCCACGTAGCAAGCAACGCTTCTATAACTGTAAAAATGGATTAACTGTGCAAATGTATATAGACCGCAAGAAGACTAAGCTCTTAGACTGTAAAACGATACATACTGTACTGTTCAAGAAGCTGCAGGAAAACCCAAGGAGTTTCACATAGCACCGTCTCTAATGTGTTCTGCATGGCAATTATCTCTCCTTCTGAAAGCTGATCTTTCCAGAGCTGCCCTTGACTGGTGTCCATGCATGCTGTTATGCTCTGGACCCGAGCCCGTACCTGGTCCTCTGCGATGTGCGTCTTGGCGCACGGCGAGTCCAGCAGGGTGCACAGGCCCTGCAGGCACGACGTCACGTTCTCGATGGGCTCCTCGGCGCGTGGGAAGCAGAGGAACTCGATGCTGACGCCTGCGAGAGGAGACGACACAGACAGCCCAGGGTCAGATACCAGAAGGACGTCTGGTGTTAGGCGTGAATACGTGATGAGCTTTCAGCCGTTATTCGTGTCGGCGTTGGAAATGTGTTCCGCTGGAGTCCGGCGTTGCAGCTCAACTCGGTGTTGACGCTTCTTGGGATTCTTTCACCCCTTGAAGTCGCCAACTGTTGCAACTTTGACCTGGTTGACGGCTACCCCTCGAAGTGCGTCCAATCAGATTACCGCTTGTGTGACATTCTGAAACAGAAACTGAACCTAAACGCCAACAGCCTTCTTGATGCCTCAACCTTAATACAGAGTATAGAGTTAAAAGCACGGAAATCCTACATTATGAGAGCGAAAATCTGTTCCCAACAACAAAACTAGAGCCAGTGAATTGCTGGATGCATGCATGTATTTTTTGGATTGGTGATATGAATGTACCAATTAATATCAACTTCATAAGGGTTGGTATCAATGTAGAGTCTAGATCCCTCCGTAATCTTACAATTATGTGGAATGTGTGTTTCATTGAAATACCAAGAGGCACAAGGTTGATGAAGCTTCTGGTATCCATTCCGGAATGAACCTCTCCACAGCTCTATTTTAAGATCAGATACCAGACATCAAAGCATGCCAGGACTCATCTACCCCACAGTGTGTGTGTGTGTGTGTGTGTGTGTGTGTGTCTGTGTGTGTGTGTGTGTGTGTGTGTGTGTGTGTGTGTGTGTGTGTGTGTGTGTGTGTGTGTGTGTGTGTGTGTGTGTGTGTGTGTGTGTGTGTGTGTGTGTGTGTCTTTGTGTGTGTGTGTGTGTGTGTCTGTGTGTGTGTGTGTGTGTGTGTCTGTGTGTCTGTGTGTGTGTGTGTGTGTGTGTGTGTGTGTGTATTGTGTCTCTTTACCCAACATGAGATGCATTCTGTCCTTGACCAGGTCCTCGAAGCTCTTGGGGGCCACGGCGGAGGAGGCCCCCTTGGGGAAGAACCCAGGGGCCTTGGTGGGGTCCGCCGGGGGCTCGATGGGCTCCTGCCCGGCCCCGAAGCCCGTGCTCCTCAGCCAGAGGGCCACGGCGTGCAGCACGGGCGCCCAGGAGCCCCGGTAGTGGATGCGGGCCGTGTCGATGGTCTCTGGGGTGTAGAAGGCCCCGCCTGCAGCCACACACCCCAACAGCAGACAGGCACCGGGGGGTTAGTACATACAAGGTAAGGCAAGGCAAGGCATCTTTATTTATATAGCACTTTTCATGCACAAGGCAGACTCAAAGTGCTTCACATATAAACATTGTCATACAATAAAATAAAATAATAGATAAGTAAAAGAAAACATATGCAAAGAAATGAGTAAAATAGAAAGTTAAAAAGGCATTTTAGTATTAAAATAGAAAATAAAGGCAAAGTAAAAAAAAAAAAATGCAATGTATTTAAGATTTAGCAGAAAGCTAAAGCAAACATAAAAGTCTTCAGTCTTGTTTTAAAGGTGCTCAGAGTTGGGGCAAGGCTTAAATCCTCAGGGAGTTTATTCCAGCTATTTGTTGCATAGTAACTAAATCCTGCTTTCCCATGTTTCGTGTTTACTCTGGGGATAATTAACAGATTGGTCTCAGAGGATCTTAGTGGTCTAGAAGGCTTATGTAGTGGAAGCATATCAGTTAAAGGTAAACGGACTGCATTTATAGAATGCTTTCCTTACCAGTGGACACCTCGAAGCGCTTTTTTAACATTGCCTTACATTCACCAATTCATGCACACAGTCACACACCGACGGCGGTGTCAACAATGCAAGACGACCGCCAGCTCGTTGGGAGCAGTCAGGGTGAGGCGTCTTGCTCAGGGACAACCTCGACACTCCGAGCCATGGATCAGAATAGCAACCTCCTGGTTACCAGCCAAACCGCTCTACCTCCGGAGCCACACACTGCCACATTTAGTGATGGACTTCAAACGAGCGAGGGTGTCTGATTATAACACGGCCGTTCCCTTGGAGTCCGGCTCGCGTTTTTTTGCATGATCAAAAAAAGCACAGGGTTGTGTGATCAGCTGTCGGGTTGTTAATTGCACAGGTCAGTGCGTTCACGTGCGGAATGAAATAATTAGTGATTAAAGACTAAGCGAGTGTGGAAGAGGGGGTGTTAAATGTACACTCGGCTTGACTCACACCGTGGCATCTCTACCGCACTCTCAAATAAAATCAATAGCACAGTCAAAAGGGCAAGGCACTCCCGGAGTACACAGCGAGAACTAGACAACACGCTTTATGCAAATATGTAATGAGGAAACGCGACGGACAGGGGGTGTAATAATAATAATAATAATAATAATACATTTAATTTAGAGGCTCCTTTCAAGGCACCCAAGGTCACCTTACATAGCATAAAGTTATCATAAATCGTTTAAAAACAAGACATTGTGGAAAAATAATAATAATAAATAAATAAATAAATAAATAAGACAAAGACAAAACAAACAAACCATCAAGACAGTGATCAGTTAGACGTTGTGTGCGAGTTTGAACAGGTGAGTTTTGAGTTGTGACTTGAAGGTTGTAATGGTGTCTGACTGTTTTATGTGTGGGGGGAGGGAGTTCCAGAGCCTGGGTGCTGAACAGCTGAAAGACCGGGCGCCCATTGTAGTGAGTTGTGATGTGGGGATACATAGTAGTCCAGCAGAGGTTGAGCGGAGGGAGCGGGAGGGAGTGTATTCTTGGAGGAGGTCGCAGATGTATGGGAGCCCGGGATTCATTGGGTGTGTGGTCGACGCCCTAGGGGGACGGAGGCGGTACCTTCAGGGGGCAGCTGGCTGGAGAACTCGGCGGGCAGCGTGAGCAGAGCGTAGTCCTGCAGCATGGCCAGCCACAGCCGGCTGAGAGAGGGCAGCTCGGGCTGCACCAGGCTGATCAGGCTGTCTGGGGGCAGCACCGCCCCCCCTAGGTCCTCCTCCTCGTCCTCGTCTTCCTCGCCTCCGCCGCCACGCACCGGCGGCTCTGGCTTGGACTCCGCCTCCTTCTTGATCTTCATGGCCACCACGTACACCTGGAGGGGGAGGCAGGGGCCGTTAAGACATCCTGCAGGTAAGCTGGTGTCGGCATCAGAGATCGAACACGGCACTCTTTCCGACTGGATGGCAAACAACATAGCCGCTATTGAGACTAGTGTTGTACAGGCATGTGTATCTCAAGTGTATGTGTGTGTGTGTGTGCCAGGTGTTTATGTGCATGGCTGTTGTGTGTGTTTTGCATGCCAGGTGTGTGTTTGCATGCCAGGTGTGCGTGCGTGCGTTGGTGTGTGTGTGTGTGTGTGTGTCTTTGTCTTTACGTGTGTGTGTCTGCATGTATGTGCCTGCCAGGTGCGTGTCTGCCCGTGCCTGTGCATGCGTGTGCGTGTGTGTGTGCGTGCGTGCGTGCAGACTCTGACCTCAGCCCAGGCCTTGAGCACGGCCAGCTTCTCCATGGTGGTGGCGCTCTCGCTGTACAGCTGGCTGGACGAGCCCGTCCCCGCCTGCACCTTGTCCAGCGAGGACACCAGCAGGGTGTGGACGCGCCGCAGGTCGTTGAGGTCGCTGACCACGCCGCTGCCGATCCACGTGCTGCACACCTGTCAATCACACGCGTCACGATCCTCCTCCTCATCAGAACGAGGTGACTGATTTTTTATTTTAAAGAAGGATCAATTTATTTATTTTAAAGCATCATTAAAATAATAAATACATGTTGTTGGTTACAAATTGTACAAACTATAAAAAAAATTAAAATGGTCATGAGATGGTCCATCTCATGGCCTTTTCATTTTTTACAGTTTATACAATTTGTAACCAACAACATATTTTATCATTTTAATGATGCAAATTCTTCTCATAAAATGTATCCCGAGCTGCAATATTAACAAAATGGTTCTGGGCAACAAGTTGAACTAAAGGGTTATATTATGCACCACTAAATTATATTTATTGGTGTAGTTATATTATATATATATACATAAATAATCAAAAATTCAGGGAAAAAGAAAAATCGCTGTGCATCAGTCAATCTCACTACACCGACACTAACGCTGTTCAACACTGGGAGTCACAACGTTTAATTTAGCTATTTCTGCTGCCTGTTTGGCTGCCAATTTAGGACGAAAGCAGGAAGTAGAACTTGGCAAAGGGGGATCTCTGGATCTCTAGATAAGTAGTTTTAGGGTTGACCCAAACCTCACCAGTGGGAGACAGAGGACATGCTTCCTAAAGTAACGGCCACTGGTGAGGAATCGACTGTATGACTGGCTGGATGACTGTATGGCTGGCTGGCTGTATGGCTGGCTGTATGGCTGGCTGTATGGCTGGCTGTATGGCTGGCTGTATGGCTGTATGGCTGGCTGTATGGCTGGCTGTATGCTCTCCATCAGCTTCCCAGAGCCACGTCTTCCTGCCTTCCGTTGTATTATGCATGTAAAGCTGCCTGACGCTTTGATGCATCTCTTTCTATAGCGGCCTGTGGGCGTGCTGCCAATCCCCCCTCCGGGAAAATGCTGTGTTAAAAATGGCAGTGAGTCACTCTGTACAGTGTAAGGAAGGGAACACTCGAAATAAAGCAAAGGGGTCAAGCTCAGACACACACACAGAAAGAGAGTCAGAGAGCGAGAGAGTCAGAGAGTCAGAGAGCGAGAGAGCGAGAGGGAGAGGGAGAGCCAGCGAGAGAGAGAGAGAGAGCCAGCGAGAGAGAGAGAGAGCCAGCGAGAGAGAGAGAACCAGAGAGAGAACCAGGAGAGGCAGGGGAAACCTTTAAAGTGAAGTGCTACATCCTCCGCACAACAGCCTTTGCTGCCAGAGCACCGGCACAATCAGCTTCCAACGGTGACGATGACTCACTATGCAGTGTTCGGCACTATGCAATTTGCTGCTGTGGCAGTGCTACTGTGGACCCATACAGTCGAAGCACTAATGCCTACCGCTGTATGCAGACGACAGGTCTATTTAGTTTGCCTCATGCCGCTAACGCTCCGGGCGAATACATGAAGGACACGTCAGCGAGGGTTGAGGGAGTTCCTCCATCGGGTGCGTCTTACCTGGCATGCTTTGGCCGTTATGTCGGACGGGGTGTCTGGAGAAAAGGCAGGTCTGAGGGCCGCTCCGACCTGCAGGATTGGGCAATTAGTGGTTAGCCTTGAAGCTGCAACTGTTGCAGTTGTTTTTACAAGAGTAGAGCTGCTTTGCAAACAGTTCAACTCGGTAACGTATGCAGGATGTTTCACCGAGCCTGCGAGTGACTCACGTTGGCCTGGTATTGCTCCAGGATGACGTGTCCGGGGAACTCGGGCTCGGGCGCCGTGGCAAACTTCTTGATGATGTCCTCCAGTGCCTGCAGGCCGGCCATCCTCAGCTGGTTGCTGTGGTCCGTGGCCGCCATGAAGGCCATGCGGATCAGGTCTGACAGGTGGAGTACCAGCAGGTCTCCTGCACCCCGGGGGACACATGGGAGAAACCACAGGGGGTACAGGGAGAGAGGGAGAGGCAGAAGGAGAGAGAGAGAGGCAGAAGGAGAGAGAGAGAGGCACAGAGAGAGAGAGAGGCAGAGAGAGAGAGAGGCAGAGAGAGAGAGAGGCAGAGAGAGAGAGAGAGGCAGAGAGAGAGAGAGAGGCAGAGAGAGAGAGAGAGAGAGAGAGAGAGAGAGAGAGAGAGAGAGAGAGAGAGAGAGAGAGAGAGAGAGAGAGACAGAGAGAGAGAGAGAGAGAGAGAGAGAGGCAGAGAGGCAGAGAGGCAGAGAGAGAGACAGAGACAGAGAGAGACAGAGACAGAGACAGAGACAGAGAGAGAGAGAGAGAGAGAGAGAGAGAGAGAGAGAGAGGCAGAGAGGCAGAGAGAGAGAGAGGCAGAGAGAAAAAAAAAGAGAGAAAGACAGAGAGGGAGAGAGAAAAAAAAGAGAGAAAGACAGAGAGAGGGAGAGAGACACACAAAGAGAGAGTTAGAGAGACCTTTGACCTTGAAGGGGGTGGGCGGGGGGGATAATTGAGAACATTTCATAAAGGACAGATACACCGGCGTACAGAGTGGCTCGTTCACAGGGAGCATTTATTTTTAGCCGTTGCGTTGGAGTGTACCAATCTTATGTAAACGCCGGCTTCTCTCCCTGACAGCATGAGCAGCCTTACTCATCATCGCTAGCCTGGCTCCACCGTTACATTCTGAAACGCCGAGGAAGAGCCAGGGTGGCCTCTTCCACCACTTATGGCAGAAAACCCCCAAAAACAGTGGTTTCAAAATGAGCTAACCTTCAGACCAGACGGGTCGCCTTGAAGCATCCCCCCCCCCCCCCCCCCCGAAATCGTGCAGTAGAACCAAAAGTACACTTCGACACACTCAACTGGAGGAAAGCAATTACAAGGGGGAGGCCTTCTCCTACAAATTGGACTATTCTTTAGTTCTCCCAGAGAAAGGAGAGGAAACTAATGAGCCGTCACCGAGTGAGGGGAAACAGCAGGTGACAAATCACAAAAACCCAGTAAGGCTCCAGGGGTACCGGAGCCAGGCTGTCTGGTGACGGGGGGGTGGACGGGACGGGGATGGGGACGGGGGGGGGGGGGGGGGGGATGGTTTCGTTGAGGGATACCGGAGCCAAGCTGTCTGGTGACTAGGGCTGAACGATTTGGGGAAATAATCGAATTGTGATTATTTCGGACCAATATTGGGATTGGGATTGCGCTTTAGTACGCAAATTCTCTTTTTAAAAGTTCCTTACGTTCTGTATTATTCACTCTCGAAAACCTTTTTTTAATCTCAGCCTTTAGGATTTGCAAATCGCATTCTATTACATTGCGTTGTCGGTTTGAACTAGATTCATCGTTCAGCCCTATTGGTGACGGTGGGGTGGGGGGGGGGGGGGGGGGGAGACGGCGTGTCATTGAGGGGTACCTTTGGGGTTCTGCACTCTGAATGCGCGGGCGGCCGCCAGGTCGAAGTGGGCCTTGTTGGCGTTCTCGCAGAGCAGGATGATGCGGCACAGGCAGTCTGCGGCGAAGACGCGCGTGACCCAGCGCGGCGCCACCACCGAGGGCTTGGCCTTGTCGTCCTCCCCCAGACCCGTGAACATGATGTCGTCGTCCATCTCCGCGTCCTTCTTCTCCGAGTCCTCGTCGTCCCGGCTCGCGTTGAAGGTCACGGCGCCGCCTCCCACCTCTGTGGGGTCGGGGGGCGGATGTTAGTTTTTTTTATTGTTATATAATGATTAGGGCTTCGTGCTTCTTTCCCTCTGTGTCGTCCGTCGGATTGATTCGACGGATAAAGACACAAGAGAGAGATCCAGGTCTAAATTTAAACTTGTGAAATCACTTCCCCCTTTCCTTTTCAATTTAAATCAATTTTAATCTGGCTTCTGATGTCAGCCCGTCTTTAAGCGTTACCCTTCTGGGCTATGCCGTTACTAATTGAATATGCGCTCGTTACAAATTGCATTATGTTCGGCTCAGTTGGTGCGAATCGCGCCGCGGCGTTCCCAGACTATAGAGTTATCGTCAGCCAAGAGTTCTCCTGGCTGCGGGGACATTGGCCTTTCTGTGAGCACATGGACACATCACTGTGTGAAAAGACTGCATACCCACATTGTGCATAAAAGGCCTACTCCCCGCTGACCTTTAAAACCAAATCTAAGTGGACGGAGGGCGACCAAAAAACGAAAACACTACCTCTCCTACATATCTCAACGAAAGGGACTCGCAGCATTGCTAACTAGTACTTCACCTGTGGTGGCGGCCAGCACGTCCTTGCACAGCTTCAACCAATGGGAGAGCTTCTCCACCGCCAGCGAGGACAGCATGTGGCCCAGGGTGTCGTGGATGTCAGCGCACAGCTTCCGGTCCGTCTCCCGGTCCAGCATGCCAAACAGAACCCCCTCCAGGCCCGTCTCCGTGATGTTGAGCTCTGGGCCGGCGGGAGGGAGAGGGAAAAGGGAGGGGCACATAATCAGAGCATAGAGGGAACACGCCGTCACTCGCTGCCCCCTGTCAAGAGGGCCGGCCTCGCCTCAGCGGTCCGGGGGGTGGGGGGGGGTCGAGCCTCCAGATGGTCGAGGTCGGGGCTGGGGGAGGGCGAGCGGGGGGGAAGTGTGAGCGTGGATGCCAATAAGAGTCGGTGGCGGAGCAGACTCTCCGCTACGCCGTTCTTACACCTTTAAACTGCGAAGTTGGCCGAGAATAGCGTGAGCGTTTGCACGGAAATTAAATTTAAAACACTCGCAATCCCACGTTGATTTTATCATGATTATGTTGGATAAAGTCGGTTAGACTTGAAGGTGCTGTAGTTAGATTTAACAGCTATTATTTTAGGGGGATTTGTTAGAAATAGACCAGCCATTCTGCAGCTGTTAGTGAGTGAAATGCGTTGTGGCAGATAAGGATTTTATTAATAATATCTGTGCAACAAATTTTGATTTTAGACCGCTCCAGGCACATTTCTGACCGTTCAAGGTATCTCTTCCCTGATTGGTTCAGAGGCCTCCATCTGGCCTGTCGATCAAAAGTGCATGAATGCAAGACTCCTCTTGGGCAGAGGAACATAGTGAGCGAGGGAGCTGAGAGATAGGGGACTCCTCCTGGTTGTTTACCTTCAAAACCCTTCTCTTCAGCGCTCCCTCTTTAACTCTTGAATCTCACCTCCCCGAGGCGTGTTGGTGTGTCCCCGCGGTGGCGGTAGCGTGAGGGCTCACTCGTACTCACTGATGCTGCCGCTGCTGTCCCCGGCCCTCTTGGCCAGGCTCATGGCGTAGGCGCAGACCTCGGCCGCCTCCCTCTGGGCCAGCTGCCTCAGACACGCCACCGCGGCACGGCGCAGCAGCAGGTGAGAGCTGCACAGGTGGACCTGCGGGGGCGGGGGGGGGGGGGGGGGGGGGGGGGGGTAAACGACGACTGAGCCACCCGAGATCAGGCCAACAGGCCGCTGAAGAATAAGTCCCGCCTCCGAGCGCTCCGGTTCCCTCGGCAACACTACATGGTGTTTTTGAATGATCGTGCAGAACAAACTCTGTAGGTGGCGAGGAAGTAAAAAGCTGCGTCTCGTTTCGAACCACACAATTTTCCCCATCTAGTTTCCACTGTAGTTTTGGATTGCCGGTGCCGTTAAAGTAGCATTAATAATCGTTTACTGCTCTAACGGCGCCGAAAATCCCAAAACCCAGTCGAAAGTAGATGAAAAAGGTGTGCAGTTCAAAACGAAACACAGCTTTTTACTTCTTCAACACCTACAGAGTTTGTTAAGTACGATCATTCAAAAAAAAAAAAGCATGTTATTTCCCATAGACTTTTGACCGAGGGAACCAGGATCCTCGGAGGCTGGACTTATACTTGGAAGGGTCCATGGGCAGGAGGGTGCTGGGTGGATTCTTACGCAGAGACAGGGCACCAGGCTGGACAGGTTGACGTGGCGCGGGGCGAACATGTGCAGCTGCTGGAGGCAGGATATGGCAGCCGCCTGCACCAGGGAGTCCGAGTGGTCCTGCATGATGGCACAGCCCACCAGGCACGACGAGCGGATGGTGGAGATGGTGGCACCGTTCCCTGGAGAGACAAAACACTCAAGGGTTGAGGTCGGAAAGTTACAGAATAGAGAAAAAAAATCGAGTAGATAAGTGTCCCTGTTTATGTGTGTTGATTCACATTGCTTGAAAAAAAAAGAAAAGGAGATCACACTGCCACCTGCTGGTCAAACTACCAAACAGCCCAACATGAGCTCCCATTATATCAGGATGGCTGGTTACCCTGCAGCTCGGGGCCCACTGTGGTGATGAGGGCCCCCAGGCAGCGGCCCAGACACTGGTGCACCTCCGTGTGGGAGGGGGGCACGGTGAGCAGCAGGGTGAGCACCAGGGACAGGGTGGGCTCCACGTAGCCCCGGTACATCGGACCGCTGGAGTCCACGATCAGGGCCAGCGAGTGCAGGGACCAGGTCTGGAAACAATCAACAGAACAGCACATTTTAATTAAAGTGGACCGATGGCGGGGGAACGATTCTTTGCTGAGACGCCGCCGCCGCCGCCACCCACCTGGACTTCGTGGGAGGAGCCGTCCTGTGCCAGGGCCAGCAGGATGCTGACGCTGGTCTTGAGGTGCTGGCCCGAGCCGATGCCCCCCACGTAGCGGTGCAGGCAGCCCAGAGCCAGAGAGTGGCCCGTCCTGGACACCACGTCCCGGGCAGACTTCAGCCTGGAGGTGGGTGGTGTGGAGGGGGGCGGAAGGGCAAATTGAGAACATTAAAACAATAAGAAACAATACGATGGATCAAATTAAAAGTGGCTAAACACATGAAATGAAGGGTCATGATCAGACTGACGGAGTCTGAACACTTTCAACAGAGGTTATGTGTTCAATAATAGAGTATGGCCCTTGCGGTGGGGTGAGGGGAGGGAGCGGATTAGGGCACCGAGAAGCTAAGGGGCAGAGGAACACCTTGTTTAATGTTTCATTATCGAAATTATTCCACCAAAGAGAAACGAATTTGTGTATTTCTACAGTGGCCGGTCTTTGATTGGAAACCCTTACTTTTTATACTGTTAACTACAGGTTTGTGTATGCTTTTAATAGCCAATTACGCGCAGACAGATCCCTGCCAACATGATTGGTCTAAAAGAAATATGAAGCAAAGGAAAAACAAACCCCCCCGTTCACCCAGATCTGAGCTTGTCCGCCATCAGAGTTCAGTGATCTAAAGTCGGATATGTTAGACTACTTTGTGATAAACAGCGGCCTACTTGTCGAAGCTGTACTGGGCCATCCTGGCGATGAAGGTGGCCTCTCCCACCACCTGGGCCATCCTGCCCAGGGCCTCCCCAGCCGCGCAGCGCAGGATGGGGTTGGGGTTGTCCAGGGCCCCCATCACCAGGGCCAGGGCCGACTTACGCACCTCCTCCGGCCCCAGGGTGCTCTTGTTCTCCGCCAGGCCCTGGGGGCAGGGTGGGGAGGAGGAGGAGGGAGGGAGGGAGGGATGGAGGGAGGGAGGGAGGGAAGGAGTGAAGGAAAGAGGGAGGGAGGGAAGGAAGGAATGAGGGAGGGAGGGAGGAAAGGAGTGCAGGAAAGAGGGAGGGAGGGAAGGAAGGAATGAGGGAGGGAGGGAGGAAAGGAGTGAAGGAATGAGGGAGGGAGGGAGGAAAGGAGGGAAGGAATGAGGGAGGGAGGGAAGGAGTGCAGGAAAGAGGGAGGGAGGGAAGGAAGGAAGGAAGGAAGGAAAGAAAGAGGGAGGGAGGGAGGGAGGGAGGGAGGGAGGGAGGAAGGGAGGGAGGGAGGGAGCGAATGAAACAGGGAGGGAGGGAAGGAAAGAGGGATGGGGGTAGGAAGGAAGGAAAGAGGGAGGAAGGGAAGGAGGGAAGGAAAGGAGGGAAGGAGGGAGGGGAAAAAAAAACAGAAGAGGAAAAGATGAGATAAGAGTGCAGAGGAGGAAGAAAGGGGAGGTCACAGCTGAAGGTGGGTCATCTGAATAATGACAGTGTGCTGGGGTCTCTCTCCGCTGGAGAGGGAGGCGGGGGCAGGCGGGGGCAGGCGTTGGGTCTTGGCTCACCTTGAGGGCACTGAGTACTGCGGTGAAGATGTTCAGCTGCACCGCCTGCTGCCGGATTCCCTTGGCCTGCTTGATGCACTCGGCGAAGTGGTCCAGCATCTGAAGCCTGCGCTCCACAGAGAGGACCCTTGTGTTAAACGGTGCCTGAGCTAATAGTACACATATTGGTAACACATTGGGTGTAGGTTCGTCGAAAGAATCAGCAGGCCACAGAAAAGGACAGGTCAGCATCAATTATACCATTTTTGAAAATCGATCGGGGTTCAAGGAATGCGATCCTAAAGTCTGCATATTAACGGGAACTTAATTGAATCACATTTAAATTCACTCACAAAATTTTACATAAAAATGAAAAATATATAAGGAACTTCATAGAGAGGTAGACCATGGACAGAAAATGTACTCAATGCAGCAGAGGGGATGAACGCTGATGTTGCATCACAGTTGTCCAACACAGTGACACCAAACGCCCCGTCCCCCCCGTCGGCGCGCTCTCCCACCTGTGCTTGAAGGAGACGTGCGGGAACACCACTCCGAACAGGGCCACCGAGGCGTCGATGACGGACACGCCCAGGGGGAGGGGCCCCGGGACGGCCTCGCCCACCGGGATGCGCAGGTAGATGGAGGAGGGGTCGTGCTCCAGGGCGCCGCTGCCCGACGCGCTGTTGGGCTGCAGCTACACAACCCCGCAGCAGCACATTGTTACCATGGCGATGGTCCTCACGACAGCTGTGTCACTACAGTTATAGTCGTCATGACCGTGTTGCTATCCTTAGTCGTCATGAAAGTGTAACAACAGTTATAGCCGTCATGACAGTTGTGTTATTACAGTTATAACCGTCATGACAGTGTTGCTAGTTATAGTCGTCATGACAACTGTGTTACTACAGTTAGAACCGTCATGAAAGTGTTGCTATAGTTACAGCGGTCATGACAGTGTTGCTATCCTTATAGTCGTCATGAAAGTTGTGTTACTAGTTATAACCGTCATGACATTGTTGCTATAGTTATAGTCGTCATGACAGCTGTGTTACTACAGTTATAACCGTCATGACAGTGTTGCTATAGTTATAGTCGTCATGACAGCTGTGTTACTACAGTTATAACCGTCACAAAAGTGTTGCCATCCCATAGTCGTCATGAAAGTCTAACTACAGTTATAGTCTTCATGACAGTTGTGTTACTACAGTTATAACCGTCATGACAGTGTTACTATAGTTATAGGCGTCATGAGAGTGTCACTATAGTGAGATTCATCATGAAATGGTTGCTATAGGTGTGT
The DNA here is from genome assembly GCF_902167405.1 of Gadus morhua. Taxonomy (NCBI): domain Eukaryota; kingdom Metazoa; phylum Chordata; class Actinopteri; order Gadiformes; family Gadidae; genus Gadus; species Gadus morhua. Next base: position 6,704,376 of record NC_044062.1, read on the forward strand.
ACATGTGAGCAAAGTGAACCCAGCGTCATCCCCACCAAGGACCTCGAGCATTACCTGATCCTCGATGGACTTGTGGTCCGTCTCCTGCAGCCAGGAGCCCATGAGCACGCTGTCGTCATAGTGACACAGCGAGCGCAGCAACGAGGTGGTGGTGTTGGCCGAGTTATCCGTCAGCGTGAACTCGGCCACCAGCTCTCTCAGGAGAGCGTTGTAGCTGCCTGTAGGAGACGGAGAGCGATTCAGATCACACCTCAAGGGCAATGACTTGATACGCCGAAGAACTGACCCTGAACATTCAATGTGGTCATCAAAGATTCCCCCGTGTTCTCTACTTGTTTATTTCAACATCCAAAATATAATTCCTGTATATTGTTAGCCTCATAGCATTATTGCCTGAGTCATGTTTTAAGGTTCCTCTTGTATTTAGCGTAAAAAAAAGCTTAAGATGACTGATTGGCTTAGGCTATAGCCAATGAGGAACCGTTAAAAAGCAGCATTAGGAGAGTAGTTAAGTTAGATATAACAATTTGGCTAAAATATGAATTGGGGAATTATCCTATGCTAACAGGAATACATCTAGACCTATATTAACGTGATATTGAATCAGTTGATTTTATAGAAAACAATTGGATTAATCTCATCCAGTTGTGTCAGGGGCACATATTTTGCAATACATAAAAAGTTGAAAATGACGCCTATAATTTTTCTAAGGGTTCATATTCTGGCCCAGAGTAGGACTGAGTGCACCGGCGGGCCACCGTACCTTCATAGGTCTTGGGCGGCAGCAGGGCCAGGATGTCGTACAGCCTCAGCCTCACCATGGCCGCGCTGGCCTTCAGGTGAGCCCCGTACAACTTGATGATGGCCGGAACACTGCGAGCAACACACACGCCACCGCAGCAATGAGGAAAAGACGCTTATCACGTCTGCTACATGCTACAGCTTCAGAGAGCGGAGCACGAAATAGGGGAAAGTTTACATTTACTTTTAGGGCATTTAGCAGACGCTCTTATCCAAAGCAACGGTTCTTACACATCCACATACCGACGGCGGTGTCGACCACGCAAGGCGACAGCCAGCTCGTCGGGAGCAGTGAGGTTGAGGTGTCTCGCTCAGGGACACCTCGACACTCAGGGTGTCCGGGAAACGAACTAGCAACCTTCCGGTTACAAGTCGACCCACTCCATCTCCTGAGCTAAGACGACCGCAAGTCTTCCAAGTCTAAGTAATAATGGAAAATGGTACCCTCCGAAACATAATTCTCTCAAAACACAGGCATAGTTGAGGAGCCGACAATCAAATCAGGCCTATAATCCCCACAAAACAACACAACAGAAATCAACAATTAATTTTGCACTCCTTCAAGGCATGAGCATCACGCCCTCCCTGTTCCCTTCATAGAGGGACTCCTAGACACCATGGGGCCTCCTACTCACTGCGACAGCATGGTCATGGCGCACTCGATGGGCGTCATCAGCCTGCGGATCACGTCTTCCGTCAGCAGCTCGGGACAGTGGGCCACGAAGCTCCGCATGGCTGCAGACCGAGGGGGTAAAGGTAAAGGTGAATGAGTCACGATGCACAGGGAGGGGGTAAAGGTAAAGGTGAATGAGTCACGATGCACAGGGAGGGGGTAAAGGTTAAGGTGAATGAGTCACGATGCCCAGGGAGGGGGTAAAGGTTAAGGTGAATGAGTCAGGATGCCCAGGGAGGGGGTAAAGGTAAAGGTGAATGAGTCGCGATGCCCAGGGAGGGGAACAGGGGGAGTCTGGAGAACGACTGGGCCGATGTTCGCGTACCGCACAGGGCTCCGGCGCGGCCCTCCAGGGTGACCTGCCAGCTGAAGGAGTCCCCCCTGGCCTTCTCCGCCTCCAGCTCCTTCTGGGAGCGCGGGAACACGTTCCTCCACAGCAGCAGCATCTTGGGGAGGTGGTAGCGCACCAGGGAGGGGCCTGGGGCCGCAGCCAATCAGAAGACAGAATGTTGAGCGTGTGACACGTGAAAGAGCGACCAAAGACGGAAAGGATCAGGAAAGCGCTTTAGAAAACACAAAACACAGGTAAATGCAGTTGTTGATTTCGATTGGCTAGAATCAGATTCGAACCAATCAGATGCAGCGGGCGTCTCACCCAGCGTCATGAGGGACCCCAGCAGCAGCCAGCCTGCCTGGGTCCTCTGCAGGGAAAGGCGACTATTCTGGGATGCAGTCCGCAGGAGGTCCTCTGCTATGCTCACCACTAACTAGAGGGTGGGGGGGGGGGGGGGGACACAACGTTGTAATCAGTGAACATGCCTGGGAGACATCTTACTGAAACCATCAAAGTTCGCCTTATGGTTCTGATTTATCTTTTACATATTTACTTTGCAGGAAATGCCTATAATGTACGTCTATGTATAATTGTAAGTAACATTGATTTTTGTGCTCTAAAGGTTGCAATGTAAAGTGATTATGGTGAGGCGGGGCCTCAGTACAGTAAGACCACTAATGATTACGGAGATATAAACCTCCATATCTCTCTATGCATATGTATGTTGTGAAAATACAGACATATGCTCTGTATAATTTTTTTTCTATTTTTTGCAAGTACATTCTTGTACTAGCTGCTGTGGCACCCGTCATTTCCCATCCATGATTGTTTTTATTAAGGATTACGCGCGCGCACACACACACACACACACACACACACACACACACACACACACACACACACACACACACACACACACACACACACACACACACACACACACACACACACACACACACACACACACACACACACCTTGCCCTTGCTGTGGGGGATCCCCAGGGGGCACTGGTGCACCCCGCCCAGCAGGGCGGCGACGGCGACGCTGTAGCCGCTGACGGCCTCCGGCGAGCTCTTCAGGTTGTTGATGCGCTCGGCACAGCGGTCCAGCAGAGGGGTCAGCTGATAGGGCAGCGCCACGGCAACGCAGCGCAGGCACCACGCCGCCGCCAGGCGCGCCGCCATGCTGGGGTGGAGCAGGACGGAGGTGACGGTCTCCAGAAGGCCTGGGAGGGAGGGAGGGAGGGAGGGAGGGAGGAAGGAAGGAGGGAGGGAGGGAGGAGGGAGGGGGGAGGGAGGGAGGGAGGGAGGGAGGGAGGGAGGGAGGAAAGGAAGGAAGGAGGGAGGGAAAGAAGGAAGGAGGGAGGGCGAGAGAAGGAGGGAGGGAAGGAGGGAGGAAGGGGGGAGGGAAGGAAGGAAGGAGGGAAGGAGAGAGGGAGGGAGGGAGGGAGGGAGGGAGGGAGGGAGGGAGGGAGGGAGGGAGGGAGGGGTGAGTGAGTGTTGGGGGAGGGAGAGTGAGTGAGTGAGTGTTTTATATTGCACTGCTTCTGCGGCACGTTCACTTTCCCATTTCACCGCACACAAATAAAACTCTTTGTTTCTTACATTTACATTCAGGGCATTGACCAGACTCATTTATCCAAAAGCGACTCACAATAATTTGTCTGAAGAGGAGAAACAACCATATATCACCGTTGGTACAGTAAGGAGATTCGTAGAACCGAGAGCCAAGCAGCAACAATTGCCAGGATAACCCGTTCCCCGTATAAAACAGTGATGGCTAAGGATAAGAGTCTTGAATGTAAGGGCTCCCCTGGTCCCCCTCCTACCGACGGAGGGCTCCTGGATGAGGGGCGACGCGGTGGCGCTGAGGCTGTGCACCAGGCTGCCCAGCTCCTTCAGGGCACACACCATCACGTGCTGGCTGGCCGACACGTCCGCCGCCCCGGACTTGTTATCCCCGCTGGGGTCGCTCACCACGGCCTCTGTGGGGGAGGGAGCGAGGCGGTGGTGGTGGTGGTGGTGGTGGTGGTGGTGGTGGAGGGGGACATGGTCAGTAAGGTGAACAATAACAATACACGGTAGATGAATTCATTAGCGATGGCTTTTTTTGCGACGTAAACGCCGTTTATCAACGCACAGCATGGTGGGATTACGGTGACCTCGCCGATTTAAAATCTGGTGAGCTTTGAGTTCCGTTAAAGTGATTTGTTTGAACTTGCACTGCGGCAAGGTTTTCCAAATTAAGAGCAGCTCATTTGGGCCAGGCCACCGTGGCATCCATCACGCTACCACTGTCACCACACGCAATCAAATGGAAACAAAGGATAAGGAACTGGGGCACCACACCCCTGGCACATGGCCCTCTGACCCCATCACCTTGTTGTTTTGTACCCCTAACAATTATCATATTAGAACTGGTTCACTGTGCTGTCAATACACAGTTAATACTATCAGGGGTGTCATTTAAAACATCCACCAAGGTTTTGTGGTGTTTGTTGTACTCATGTTAATTAATTGTTTTGTGTTGGATAATTTAAGATTGAAATATATTATTTGATCTCTATATTTTTTATATTTGATTTTAAACAAATTGGAACCATTATTCAAATCTTAGATGAAAGGGGCTCTACAGGATGTTAAGACTTTTTTTGATCAAGTGTGGCAAAGTATACGCAGAAGGTCAGTGTGATTCTGTTTTTCTTATCGATCAAATTGACTACCAAACCACTGAAAAGCTGATGTATTTACAGCATCGTAAATCTGCACACAAATGCTTTTTTTCTGCAAGTAAGAGGTGGCAATAAGAAAAAGATTGAATTACACTGGCCTGAGTCGCCTTATGATTTAGAGAGAAGAGGATCAGATTAAAACACAAAAGAAGGAAGCCCATTTATAATATTAAGAATATCTGTTATTATTATTTGTATTATTATATTCTATATCATATTATAAGTAAATTATTTACCAAAACATAACAGGCACGTTATTCTAAACGAGTAGGACACTGGTCATCAACCATTAGAGGGCAATAGAGCTCTGATTACTGCTACTCTCCCAGAAGGCATTTCACCTCTTATATTTAGCCCTTTTTTATGTTAAACATACTTAAATTAAGAGCCTTTACTTTGGCTCATCAGTCTTCAGAAAATAAAACTATAATATCCAAGATTATTAAATCCTAATTGCTGAAAGACTCAGTGGATATGGAGGTGGACTTGATCCATCCTGTACCAACATCAAGACAGAATACAAGAACACACATGGCATTGTGAGACTGCATTGGGACACGTGAATGTGTCATCTTTTAGGTTTCAAAGCAAATCACAGAGTAAGGATCATCCTTTTGTTATGGGGGCGGGGGGGGGGGTTAGAAACATGATTGACAAGTCATGTAATGTAGGGGAATAAATTCATGTGCAATAAATGAAAGGAACTCTTTCAAATGTTATGGCTTAATGAGGGATGGTGAAGGGACTACTCAGCTTAGTTTGCATGCGGGTGAGTGAAGAGACACATGCCAGCTTTCTTGCAATGTATGCTAAAGGCTAATGGTAGCTAAAGACGCTGACTGACACTTAGTGTTTGCAATAAACAGGCAAGAAGCCCGGCACGGCCTGAGTCAGCAAAATGGCAATAGGGCGAATTTTTAATGACAAAGGGAACTATGATTCAATTGTATTCTTTATATTATAACTTTATGAAAAGTGCAAAGAAAAACCAATCAAATCAACCAAAATAATAAAAGCATGCAACATGCAGGAAAGATGGAAAAACCCAACGGGACACGCACACAAAAGCGCAACACCACACCAGCAAACCATGCCCGAACTGAAACAATAGAAGCATTTTGAGGTGAGAAGGGGAGAGAACGTTTCAAACGAAAAAGTGGAGGTAATAATAACAGATGAGTACTTACTCTGCAACGCTCTGAACCGTGACACTTCCCCCCCTTCCTCCTTACCCACAGCCCTCATCTGCTTGCCGATGGCCTGGCAGAGCTCCATGCCGGCGGCGATCTGGGCCTTCTCGCCCAGCAGGCCGCCCAGGGTGGCCCGCAGCATGAAGGAGACGCAGCGCCGCGAGTACACCGCCTCGACGTGCGTCTGCGTGGCCCGCGGGTGCGAGACGAGGTCCAGCACGTGGGACAGGAACGTGGCAAAGTTACGCTCCAGCCACTGGCCGCCCAGCGTGGTCACGAACACGACGTAGGCCTGGGAGGGGGCAAGCAGAGTAGAGGGGGGGGGGGAGTCAGAGGTAGCGGAGGGGGCCGGATGTGAGAGTGTGGACGAAAAAACCTGAAATACTAATGACTCTCCAATATTTAGTTTATTGGCAAACTTGTGCCAATAGTAAGCCGATACGAGTGGGAGGAGGCGGCTCACCTGCGTGACGCCCACCCGCACCTCCCTGCTGACGGAGCCCCCCCCCTTCAGCATCTCCCCGCCACTCTTCAGGAAACCCGAGCCCCCGCGCAGGAAGCCGGTCGCCATCAGCTCCAGCACCTCCTCCAGGGTGGCCCGCTTCACGTTCTGACGCATGACTGTGGACAAGCGGGAGACAGCTGGCTAGTTAGCACAGGAGCTAGACAGCTAGCTAGTTAGCACGGGAGCTAGACAGCTAGCTAGTTAGCACAGGAGCTAGATGGCTAGCTAGTTAGCACGGGAGCTAGACGGCTAGCTAGTTAGCACAGGAGCTAGACGGCTCAGAAGAGGAAACGCCAAACACTGGACCGGTCTTAAGCTGTGAACAACACACGATGAGCTCTCAACGTCGGTGGTGATATTTGAAACCAGAAGGTTGCTAGTTCGATCCCGCCCTCGAGTGTCGAGGTGTTCTTGGGCAAGACACCTAACCTGATGAGCTGGCTGTCGCCTTGCATGGTTGACACCGCTGTCAGTGTGTGTTTAAAAATGGTTGCAAGTCGCTTAGGATAAAGCGTCAACGAAATGCACCAAATGTAAATGTAAGCCCCTTCAAGCACCACACTGTATTAGTGGTACGAGTTAATAGCAGTCCCGTCTGTTGACTGGCTATATTCCGCCCGGCCAACTTAACCACCTAGCGCTGCGTTGGTCGCTCATCGTGTTTTGACCGCTTTACCACCAGAGAGGAACCTGACCTGCTGCTTGCTTGGGCATCAGGGCTGTGGCCATGACCGTCCCCAGTAGTTTGGACACCGCTACACGCACACCATAGTTGGAGCCTTCCAGGGCCTTGAAGCACAGCGTGGCCAGGCTCTCAAGCTCCGTGGTCCACATGAACACAGCCTCGTTCTGTAGCTCCAGCAGGCACTGCACAGCATGGAGGAATGGAGAGCATGAACTAGTTTGCGTTTTTTAACGTGTATTTGCATCGGCCAATTTTTTGCGCCGATTTTTCTTTAAAGAAAAAATATTTTTTTGTTTATTTTTTCCCCGCATGATTTACAGACAGCTCGATAAATGTTCCTTTTTTAAAATTGAGACTTGTCACATTTGTTATCATCTTTGTGTATTATTTATGATGTAAATGGAGTGAGCAAAAGCAGTATCGGCTCCAAATATCGACTCAAGAAAATTGGTATCGGCGTATCGGTCATCGGCTAAGGCTGATGAAAAAAAAACCTGAATCTGTATCAGCCCTAAAAAAATCGATATTGGTCGATCCCTATGAAGAAGCAATGTAACAAACATTCAATACAAGTGGAAGAGCTGTGAAACAGGTCTTCCCCAAAAAAGAACGGAAACACACTTGCACTTATCCAAAACATTGGTACTAAGTTTAGATTCTTCACATATAGATGACTTTTGAAACGGTAGAAGCACTTACATTGATGTTACAAATCTATACACAATGTATCATACATTTGTACAACATTGATGTATTATGCAATACAATTACATTAGCTGTACTTTGGGTAATCTATTATATACATTTGTATTCCAAATAATAATATTACTAATCATGACAATGATAATCAACAAATTCTGACACGATTCATCCGTCCTGCCTCCTCGTCAGCACCTTCGCCTGACGCTGATGGCCATAGTACCATGGTGGAAGGGCGACAACAGACCTTGGCGACTGCACAGCGCACAGCCATGGAGCGGTCCGTGAGCAGCGAGCGGGCGTTCTTGTATATGTCCCTGTGGCAGGAGGCCGCGGCCCCGCCCAGTCCACAGAGCACCTTCTGCAGGCTGATCAGCATCTCCCCCCTACCCTGGGACTGGAGAGGCACCAGAGAGGGACAAGGCCATTCGGATTTTGAGGACTTTATCATTATCATTATCACACATTCCCGTTTTTCAAACCTAGCTTTACCTGGTAAACCTGGTCCAAGTAATGTTGCGTTATTGTTGCTCGCACTTATAAATTGATCATTATAACAGCCTGTGTGGAAGTAGGTACTGTCTACCAGTGTTTTTTTTTTACATACATTATGAGAGAAGGGTTATTCTCATTCATTAATGCAAATAAATAAGAACATAATAATAACTTTTTATTACTGCTTTATAATAATGTATGGTATTGCACGCTGTTAACAGTGCTCTTCATTGTTCAAAATTGACTAATACGGCTCAGACCTGGTTGTGTATGAAAGGCTCACCTCTGCACTCTTCAAGGCCTTCAACATGTTGTTGATGGTGTCAGGGAAGGAGCTCCCCAGCATTCGGCCCATCTTCTCATAGAAGGCCCCCACACACGCCACGGCAGCACTGCCAACACAAGACAGGCCATTTTACATTTACATTTAGCAGACGCTTTTATCCAAAGCCACTTACAATAAGTACATTTGTCAGAAGGAGAAACAATATAATGCTGTCGGTACAGTAAGAATGTTCGTAGAAACAAGTGCAAAGCACCAACAATTGCTAGGTTAACCCATTCCCCATACACAAAGATAGTTAGGATAAGATTCTAAACAATGCTAAGTACTATTTTTAAGTGCCAGCATGTACAACATAAAACAAGTGCATACATTTTTTTCTTTAAATTGAAATACAATTTATAAATGTATCAATATAAGGTAAGATATGAATATGTGGAAACCTCCACATATTCATGGCAATTATTATTTTAACACAAATGACATAAACAATTCAGATTACAAAGTGCCACTATATTGTACGATTGTATACTACACTGTGTATGGCTTAATAGTCAATATGCATGTAACAACTGACGCTGCTTTGCACCAGAAGGCCGCAGTATTTCAAAAGAGGATCCCTAGCACTAATCCTCCCTTTTAAATACTATCATCATTCGACGGATTAAAACGTATCTCATTCTCTAATAAACCAGCGTGTGGGCACACCCATTATACACCAACGGCAAGTTTGAAAGGTTTTGGCCTATAACTTGCACAGATGACCTTAACACTCAATCGCTACTGCAGGCAAAGAAAACTGGCATGAAACTAACTCCTATGAACATATATAATAATGATTTATGTAATTGGGAACTCACAGTTTGGTTGGCAGGTATGCTGGTGTGTCATCTTTGCTTTTGATAATGTCATTACACTTGTCCAAAGTTTGGAAGACAGTGAAGGTGTCGCCAATGCTGTAAAGGGTTGCCAGGTTCTTGGCCAGTAGTTTCCTGGTCGGGGGTCCAGGAGCACTGCTTATCAGTCCTGTCAGCTGCTCCACCAGTTTCTTTTGCTTTTCCTTCACGTCCACCTTTTAGACAGAAGATTGGACCATTTAACTGCAATGCAATGCGCCGCAGTTTGTCTGATCAGCGCACAATAACAAACGCTTAATATACAAACTCACCTTATTGGCTGCCACGAGAACTTTATCCAAGAAGCGAAGCCATTCAAAGATGAAGACGGGCCTCTTGGCTTCGGTGATCTGGGCCAAGGCATCCTCGTTGAGCAGGAGACTATGCGCCAGCTCCATGTCGAACTACCAACCACCCAGGGCTCTGAGGAATCGGATATTTCCAAGGACGAGCGATGCGGCGACGCCAAAACAACCTCACCCCTGCATTGAGACATCGAACACGCCATTATACATTATTTACATTACACTCTATATTCTTGATCCATGCATCCATTCACGTCAGACCTTTAAAACCCACACAGCGCCAAAGGTGGCTGTGACACATTCATCAAAGTTGGGTGAAATACCTCCTCTACTGCACTGTGTGGCGGAAGCAGAAGGTGGTACGATGATGTACCAACCGTGTTGTGTATCTGTGCTGTGTATCGGGCCCTAACCCGGCATCAATAAGGTAAGTATAGTTAACTCTATGTTGTTGACAGCGGTCTGTCCGATCCTCCAGCTGTGGAGGGGATGGGAGGGAGCTACAAATAAGCTAGCTTCGTTAATGAACCGGCTGGGTTCTGTACTATCGTACTATTGAGAGACAAACCCGGCTCTCAAATCAGCCCGGGTGTGTTGTACAAGGAAATCATGACATTAACAAGACTTAAAAATCGGAAACGCGGGTCATTTGTTTATCCTACCTGTCGATCGCTTTACCAGGGATGAATATGACGACGTATCATTGGGCAATGGAGGTGTTGCGAAGAATTAGGTTCGATTGGAAACAAACATAACAGGTAAGGACGCACAGATATATGTGTAGGTGTATAACATATAAACGTTTATAAATATTAAAATATATCTATATGCTTTTTTATTTACATTTGTATTAGATTAATTAACCATGCGAGTGTGATGGATGATAAACAGGAACTATGCGCTTCGCTACATGTCTTTCGGAATGCATTCTTCAGCGAACCAAACATTAGCTGTATCGACAAGAGCAAGCTACTACTAAGCACTAAGAAGTCACATTTAAACAGCAGAGCTCAAACTTTGTCCCGAATTCAAGATGTCAGACGAGGAAGAGGACTATATGTCCGACGCATTCATCAGTAAAACGTAATTTGACTAAATGTGTTTCGTGTTAAAAAAATAGACATCTCGGAGTAATAAATGTAACGTTACTTTTAACAAAGTTGCTCGTTTGTGGCCCCACTGATACTACAGCTCCTTCAGACGTCGATAGATTATTAAAATAGTTCAAGGCTGTCATTAGATTAACATCTATTGTAATCGTGCTTTTCTCTGCTTTCTGTTCTGTCAGACAAGATGTGAAGCCAGGCTTGCCGATGGCTAAGCGGGTAAAGGATGCAATGAAGAAGGAATTGCAAATGAAGGAGAGGAATCTTATGAATCGTCAGAAGACCTATAAAGAGCAAGAGAAGGAAAGCAGAGAAGCAGCTATGCACAACACCATCACCAGCGGGAACAAAGGATTTGCACTTTTGCAGAAAATGGGCTACAAAGCTGGGCAAGGCCTTGGAAAACAGGGTAACCTTACTTCCCTGTACTTCTCTATCTTTGCCTTTAACAGATCACTATTTTAGTTTTGCATATTTACTGTGTTTCTCTGTCTTTTTCAGGTGCAGGAAGAGTTGAACCAATTCCGCTTAATATAAAAACCGGTAGGTTACTAAATTTAACCAACCAAAAACTGTTTAGTAATTACATGCCATTCTCCTGATTGTAAAGTACTCTTGTAATGTGCCTGTGCTATTTTTTTTTTTTATACCTAAGACAGAGGGGGCATTGGAATGGAAAAAGTAAAAAAGAGAAAAGCAGAGCAGGAACTTGAACACTATCGACATAAAGCACAAGTGAGGCAGCAGAATGAGACACAATCATTGGAAGATTTCAAGTAAGGCTCGCAGCAATCTTGAGACGGCAAAGAAAATTTGATACTATTCTAAATGTGTTGATATGTAAGCCGGAAAATCAAACAAATCGTTTTTCAACCTTCTTTCCAGAGTGAGGGTGAGGAGTGAGCGAGAGGAGAGAAAGATTGAAGGAGATCTTAGAAGGAGTCAGCGGGCATGTGAACAACTTGACAGTCAAAAGGTTAGATAACTCATCTGCACATTAACTTGTTGGTTTTTGAACTTGCTTGGTTTGTTTTTTCTCATTTCATCACAGAAAAGAACATCTTTAAAGTTCCCATGAAATACAAATATGCTCTAAGGTCCAAATTTGGTTAGCTATTTTTGAATTCCTTCAAAACCACGACATCAAAAATGTTGCGCTTACGCCTGCACCCGGGTTAAACCATCTCTATAAACAGTACAGATATCTGCATATACATGCAGAATCTGTAGGCAACGGGACAATATTTAGGTATTTATTGGTTCTGGTTTTCCCCATTATTCAAATATCAATGCTAGCAAGCTCCCTTTCATGCGGCAACGCAATCTGGGGAAGCTGCCTTAGTGAAGCACTAGCCTAGCCACAGCGACAAACCCACCCATTATTGAAAAGCGTTGTCCTCCCAACAACCTCCGGTTTTATGCATACACCTCTCGAAAAACCTTTGCAAAATGCTATCTGGGTTCCATTGGACAGGGTCTTTACTGAAACTCTTGTCCTATTTCTAGAGCATCTCCGTTCCCAGGGAGGATTGGTATTGGCCCACACCAGAGCCGGTTGAGGAGGAAGATGATGACGAGGAAAAGGAAGAAGAAGAAGAAGAAGTGAAAGTAAAGGAAGAAGAAAAAGAAGAGGATGAGGATGAGATAGTGGAATTAACGGTATTACCCTCTTGATGATTGATTTTAAATGAGTGTGCCACTAACTATGGCCATTTTGGCCCTCGGAGACCTCCAAATCTGGACCAAGCATTCCTTCAAGCATTTGGATTCTATTTATTTTCCACATAAATTGGCAAGTCTATTTGCCAATTTCAGGATATACTGACACGGTGTAAGGAGATTTCTGTTTCTGTCTATCATAGACCTTTGACAAGCTGCAGATCCTGACCTCCTACCTCAGGGGGGTCCATTTCTACTGCATATGGTGTGGGACCACGTACAATGGTAAGGGAGATACAAGATTTCATTGTGTTGCTTTGTTATTGTGTGAAAAATAATAATAATAAATCACTTATTTCAACAGATGAAGAGGATTTGTGTGCCAATTGTCCAGGGGATACGGATGCCGACCATATGTGAAGCAGATGATGGGTTGTGCCTTTATACCAGGGACAGAGCACTCATCATGGTGTAACTGACTATATTTAACTATATAGCTCTTGTTTGTTGTAAATAAAGCGTTTTGTAATGTATGTATATTGTCTGTTCCGAGAGTACTACCAAATGGAACCAGTGGTTGTATAAAGACCACTGTTGGATCCAGAAATGCATTAGACTTTTGTTTTATTGTACAGTTATTTATCATGAACCTGGTGCATCAATTTAAGATTAACCAGCAAGTTGGTGAGTAGTAAGAAGGTACTAAGTAAAACATAATTTTTTGACATCAAATATCAATATACAATATAATACTTGAAAACAGTTAACCTTGTTAGAACCAATTCATCCAAAATACTTTATGCCAATGAAGTCACCCAAAAGCATATAATTATAGCTTGTATAATTATAGGCATGTTGATTTGCATAATATAATGGGTTTCAGCTGTGTACTTTTAAGTGAGTAGTATTGTTCTAAAATGAATACTACATATACAATAATACGATTTTTTTTTTTATTAGTAATCAACCAATTGGAATTAACTACTGATTGGATTCTTAAAAATGTTCGTTCATTTCATTATGAAAATGATCCAAGCAACTAACAGAAGGAACATTTCCATGTTAGGAAAGGTATACATGACCAGGTGACGGGTGACTGACTCATAGTTTCGACTCAAGCTCGTCCCCTTCATGGCCCGGCCCTTCCGGTAAAACCTCCATAACTTGGCATTCATTTGGTGGTTGTGAAATGGTTTGTAAATACATGTTGATGCATTATAATAACAGCCCAACAATAAGGAGTTGTATTTTAGAACAATAATCCCGATTTTCCCCAGATGGGCGGGGCCAAGTTGTGGGTCGAGCCTGATGGTGACGTAGACACCGGGAAATCGAAACTAACATAAACCTTTATGGGGCAGATAAAGTAGAGAGGCCCTACGTTGCCCCTTTAGCCTGTGCTATATGCATGCATGATCACATACACGCGTGATATTTATATTGTCATATGCCATGGAATCAATCAACTACGTGGCTAAACTCAATGAGTTTGTGCAGAAAAGTGGTCTCGAGTTGAAATACGACGACGTGGGTTCCGAAGGTCTTGCTCATATTAAAACGTGAGTCAGCTCTGCTTTTATGCATGGACGAGGGTTTTTCAAAGGCAGCTGTTGTATTTCATACCGAATATATTTCAGCTTGTTCAACGTCGGATGGTTATTTGGACTCGGCTTCAGGGAGTTTGGTATATTAGTGACAGGTTGGATATAGTTGTCCCATCAGCTAGGCCTACCTCTCATAAGGCAAACCAACATCTGTTGTTTTGTATAAAAGTAATGGTTTAGAAGGAACAATCACACATTACCTCGTTTAGTTTATGAAAAATAAGGCAACGTTTCTAAAGTAAGTAAATTAACAAGCTATAGAAAAGCAGATATGGAGAAATGTAAACAACATCGTTTCGATCACTGAACCACATGGGGACCGTCCACCATATCAGCAAGCAACGAAAGAAGCATACATTCTGGACAAGAAGCAAACTGATCAGACTTAACGGTCTCAGACAAAAAAACAAATGTTCTGAATACTGCAGTGCAGAATTTGTGAAGTATTCGGATTATTGGCCTATATGAAGTTATGGCAAGACAGAAGCCATTGTTTTTTCGAATAGGGGCTGAATCATCAAGGATCCATCTTGGGGTAACCAGTGATGTAGTTCAAGTCAAGTTAAGAATGTTATTTAGAGTCTGAGCTGAGACTTGGAAATTCCATCTACAAGTCAATGTAACAAGTCCAATTGACCAGTTATAACGATCTTAAATTCACTATTACTTACTTCTTCTTATTCCAAAAATGTTAAGAATGTTAAGTAGAGTCTGTTCTGAGACAAAAATTCTATATGTCTATGCTACAATTCCATTTATTTGACTGGATTTGCCAATTGCACAGTAATAACAACATTAAAATTCACTACCTACTTCTGCCTATTCTAAAAATGATTTCTGAAATAATATCAATGAATGATAATTCCTAGGGGTAAGAGAGAAAATGTAGGTATGCGTGAGCACCCCTAAAAATAGGGTCCAAGATCAAGGCATGCCTCCACCAACACATGCAATTACCGTTATAGCAAGGCATGTCTGGATAATAGGCCTTAAGACACAATGAGCATCACCTATCCTTTATCAGGATGTGTAGGAAGTAGGCCTACAGCTCAACCTTGTACAACACTGTACAACACTATAGACTACTGTTTCAGCCCTTATAACAAATGGTTTTAAAATGTGTCCCTCAGGTTTACTCAAAGGGTGATATTAAACGGCAAACCATACCAAGAGGGAGTTGGAAAAAACAAGAGGGAGGCCCGGCAAAATGCAGCCAAACACGCTTTAGAGAGTGTTTTAGAGACGGACTCAAACCACTCCCATGTCTCGGGACGGTCCGTCAGGGACACTACAGAGCCAATTAGTCCGCCAAAACTCACCCAACCCAACTACACCTGCTGGCTCAATGAGCACAGTCAGAAGAACCGGGTTCCCATAAGGGCACTGGAGTCCACCGCGATGGAACTGGGCTACGCTAAACCGTAAGTCCCTGCGACTGCGATTCGTCCCTTCATCACCCATCTGTTTAGCGAGCCACTCGGCTCAGAATGTCTGTGTTTTCAGATGTTGTAAGTTTGTGCTTGACGGTACGGAGTACCCGTCTGGCTCTGGAAGAACGAAGAAGGATGCAAAGGAGGAAGCAGCCAGGCTTGCATATGAGGAGATATGTAGAAATACACCATCAAATGTAAGATCAGGCTGGGAGCAGGGAATAGAGATTTTGTGTTCTGATGTAATAAACACAATGTATAAAAGCACAATATAACTTCTTCTTTCAAAGACCCTAGATCAGAGTGGCCGTGTTGAGCCATCGAGTCCTCAAAAAAATGAATTGAATCAAGACATGTCAGAGGGAATGTGAGTACAGAGAGGATGAACACATCACACGGTGGACGATCGATTCTTGATTAAGTGTTGATGTTTTTGTTAACCGTCTATCCCCCAGTGGTTCGCCTGCAAATATGGAGGTGAGCCTCGGAGAGCTTTCTGGCTTGAGTGAGCCTGAATACATAGGATTGCTCAACCAGCATTGTCAGAAGAACTCGTGCCACGTGGACTTCTCATTGGTGAGAAGATGTGGTCCCGCACACTGCCCTCAGTAAGTATCCGCATTAATGCATAGAGAATAAGAAAATGTACTGTGTACACAATTCACTAAACCGGGAGGTACAAATATTTTATAAACCTGTGTTTTCCAGCTAAAATGCTTGTGTTGAAAATATGATTATCTTTTTTGGGGTCCAACTGCTTCCTACCAACTGCTTCGTGCTGGATCAATAACCGCAATCGATAATGGAAACCCCAATGGAGGGACCTTACTGTAAATATTCAGATTGTAATCCCTGTACCCTTGAACCCCCCAGGTTTTTCTACAGGGTGGTTATTGACGGTAGGGAGTACCCTGAAGTCGAGGGGAAGACGGCAAAGGAGGCCAAAAAAAGGGCAGCAAAGGAGGCCTGGTCTGTGCTCCAAGAGTCGTCAGACTGGGACAGCAAGGTATTTATGTCTCTCTCTGCCTCTTTCTCCCTGCCTCCCTCTCTCTCTGTCTCTCTCCCTCTTAAGATTAAATTCAAAAAAGCTTTATTGGCCTGAAAAATAAAGATTTACATTGCCGAAGTGGCTGAACAATAAAGAAACAATACACCTCTCACTGTCCCAATCTCTGTCTCTCTGCCTCTGTATCTCTCTGTCTCTCTGTCTGTCTGCCTCTCATTCTCTCTCTGTTTCTCTCTGTCTCTCTTGATAGATTAATAGATTTAGTCAAATAAATAATAAATAAATAATGATTTAAACACCAGTTCTTCACTTATGGAAAACCAAACATTGCTTATTACTGGTCTTATTTCAGGCATCTGGGAAGCCTGCCAACTCAGAAGAGAATGGCACATCTAATAAAGCAACAACAGAAGTGTAAGGACTCAAAAGGAACCATGACATTCCAGCTAATAGTACCTTTGCTGTCCGGAAGTTTATTTGATATCTTTCTTTTTAATCACTAAGGGCTACCTCTTCATCAGATAGCTGGATTCAGATCAAAGAATCTTCCAAGGTAAGTTCGGAGGTTGTATTTGACGGGTTTCTCATTTAATGGGTTTCTCAGTTATTACATCCAACATAAAAATAAATATTTTGATATCATTATTGTTATTTTATTTTTATTCACAATTTTATAATTCACAATATTTTTCTATTATGAAGGAAGAAAAATTGGGTGCCAAGAATAGAATTAAGTAAGTCATTTAAATATTCATCAAAATTCCCTTCAGGTCTGTACACTTTCTTTAAGCGTAATTGTGATTATTGCTATTTTGGTAGACTTGCAGCAATCTTCAACAATGCCCCAAAAGAACCAACCAATACATCAACAAGTCCAACTACTTCTTCTAGGTATGGCAAACATTGACCTCCACCTGCCAATATCTGTTTTTGTTTTGAATGGGTGTGCCATGCATGATAATGTCTCTTTGAATGTGTGAGGAGATAACAACTCATCTTACTTTCAATAGGTTCTTAAAAGATTACGACCATATTGAGCCAATTGGGGATGGGGGCTTTGGTCAAGTTTACAAGGCAAGGTGGAAACACTTGGATAAGTATTACGCGGTCAAGAAAGTGCCCAATAAAGAGTAAGAGTCTTCCAGCTTTTATCTCATTGTATAGTTTTGTTGCTAATTTGACCTAAATTAACATTTTCATGCTACCAAACATTTTGATCAGGAAAGCTCTGCGTGAGGCCGCAGTCTTAGCAGAGCTACAGCATGCTAACATCGTTCGATATTACACCTCCTGGATTGAGGATTCGGACTACAAGCCTCCCAAAGGTGAAGATTCCAGCACTTCCCAGTAAGTAATTCTACCATTACAATTAGGTTCAACAGTCAACAATATTCAGCACACTACAGGTGGTTCACATTTTGACGTCTACCTTCATAACAAGGTCAAGCAGCGATACGTCCGGGACTTTCCTGTACATCCAAATGGAGCTGTGTGAAATGAAGAATCTTGAGACGTGGATAATTGAGAAGAACTCATTGCATCAGGTTCCCAATCGGGGGAAGGAGAGTTTAGACATCATGAAGAAGATAATATGTGGTGTGGAATACATCCACTCCAAGAATCTAGTCCACAGAGACCTAAAGGTGTCATACTGTTTGGTTTACATTTAGTTACTATGCCACATGGTTACCTCTTGATCAACAACTCTAAATATTGTCTTTGTGTCGGACAGCCTTCCAACATTATGGTTGGATCGAAGGGAGAGTTGAAGATCGTGGATTTTGGTCTGGTAACGGCGGAAAGGGACGAGGAAGGCAATGTGATGGAGAAAACGATGAGCACGGGCACTAGGTCGTTTATGGCCCCTGAACTAGTGAGAAGAGCTTTTTTATAAAGTAAAAAAAACGGTTTGTGATAAAGCGCAGTATAAAGGATATCCCTAATCAATGATCTTTATCTGTATGTTTTATTCTAGAGTAACAAAAGCGTATACGACCAAAAGGTGGATATATTTGCGTCGGGCTTGGTATATTTCTTGATGCTGTGGAATATCTCCCGTCAGGAAAGGAGGGAAGTAAGTCTGTTATAGATGGCATTTTTTAACCATATCTTTATGATCATAAATAACTTCTTTGTGTTCATGAATTAATTTTGTTTAATCCATCAACAGATGTTGTGCGGCATCAAAAAACAAATATTTCCAGAAGAATTTACACGGTTATTTCCTGAAGAGGTCTCATTCATTTGTACTGTCATACGTAGACATAAATTATTCAGTCAACTTTTACGATACTGCCATGCATGATAATAATATATATATTTTTAATATAGATATTTTTGTCCGTTTGCAGCAAGATCTAATTGCATCGATGCTACATAAAAATCCCAAATCCCGACCCTCTGCTGAGAAGATAAAGGCTAAGCTGGAGGGGTCGGATCGTTCTACAGGGAGTCCGAGAACGATCTGACCCAAGTGGACGGACGAGGGGAAGGAGGTGTTGGGACCAATGACCATCTAACATTTTTAATCTATTGTTAAAGGGGACCTATTATGCTTTTTCGACTTTTATGACCTATAAACGTTGTTATAATGATTGATAGTCATGTTTAACCATACACAAAAAACGATGTAGATTTTCGGGAAACTCTTCCTCTCATCTGGGCGCTTTCAGCATTCTCCGTCAACGCTCGGTTTCGTCCTTCTCCGCCCCCTCGCCTCCCTCCTGCCAACCCAACTCCGTTGTGATTGGTTACCTTCCTTGAAGCGCGCGCGCGGGCAGATTTGACCAGGCATATGGGGGCGCGGCAGGAGTGCCTGGTATGGTTAAACATGACTATCAATCATTATAACAACGTTTATAGGTCATAAAAGTCGAAAAAGCATAATAGGTCCCCTTTAATATGCACTATGTAACTTTGTCACTGCAGCCATGACTTCTGTTGAGGAAGGTATTAAATCGCTGAAGTTAGACAACGTTTCGCAGGCCCCTCCCAGTCTCTGACCCCCAGGGTTGGTTGATGACACCTTATCTCTGCCCTCAGGCCCCTCCCTGGCAGATCCCTTTTTCGCACTGCACTATTGATCACTGTTTTCATAACTACAGTAATTATGACTCGTATGGCGAAACGTCGGGAAGAAAATAACGGTAGCCATATGGTTAATACGTTTGAAATGAAATAAAATCATGAATTCACAATATGCCTTTGTTAACCCATGTCTGTGATGGTGTAATAAAGCGGTTTTACTTAAATTTATTGTGTCATTATTCTCATGGTTGGATATAGTGTGGCAGTTTAAACTACTACCTATTGGATAAAAAAATATGTGTTAGTGTTTTTAAGAGTAAAAGCTAGATAAGCCTCACTGGGGCTTGATCCTGTCCCATGTGAAGTATCGACCAATCATCATGGGAGTTTACAGCAGGGGGCGGGAGGGAGGTAGTGTGGCAGGATACATCACGTGTTAGCCACTCAGCATCCCCTTCCACTTTTTCGCCTCTGACCTTAAAGCATATAATTATAGCTTATATAATTACAGACATGTTAATTAGCATATATAATGTGTTTCAGATGTGTTCTTTTGAGTGAGTAGTATTGTTCTAAAATAAATAATAAATCATAAAATAATTAAAAAAAATGTATTAGTATTCATTCAACCATTTGGGCTTAATTACTGATTGGACTAATCAAAATGATCAGAAGCGATTCCTTGGTTATTTAAATTATCCAAGCAACTAACAGAGGGAACATGTTTGGAAAGGTACACATGACCTGAGGTGCGTTCAGAATCACAAACATAGGCGAACGTTCGCGAACGATTTTAAACATTTTCCGTTAAACGAACATAAGCAAGCAAACATTTACGAACATAGGCAAACTGTCTGAAGAGGTAGTTCTCCACAAACACTTCGGCTATGTGACATTCGTTGCCATGGCATTAAACTAAACTATATTGAAATCATTTACTCCTTTCCTACACAGAAAGCAATAGATAAAACGTTTCATATAGCCTATCTACACCCTTACTTCAACTGTTGTCTTTTGTATCCTAAAATGCGATTTGAACGTTATATCGCAGTAAGTGGGTACAACTTCGGTGACGTAGCCCTCTATTCTTGAATTTTCCGTACTGGCTGTCTGCAGTAGGCTTTCAACGAGGTCGACCACTTGCAAACCCTCTTCTGTAAACTCTTCCATTAACATGGAGGCTGCCGCTAATACCATGGCCTTCGTATCCATTTTTTTCGTTTACAGTTTGTTTAGAACGGTGTTCAAAAATCGTTCAAAATTAATTGTTTAATGTCAACGCGTTCGTTGCGAACGTTCGCCTATGTTCGCTGAACTTGAACGCACCTCAGGTGATGACTTATAGTTTCGACTTTCAAGCTCGTCCCCTTCATGGCCCGGTCCATCCGGTTCAACAGATTTGCGCTAACACCAATTCATGTTATTGCACAGTTGATATAATGTACATTTAATAAACCTCCATAACTTGACATTCATTTGGTAGTCGTTACATGGTTCGTAAATATAAGTACATGCATTATATTGCTGCGTGCAGCACGGGATGGATGAGATGACATGTTGTATTTACCGTCACTCTCGGTGACGGCGTCTCACAACATGGGCGGGGCCATGTTGTGAGACGATCTTATGATGACGTAGACACCGGGAAATCGAAACTAACAGAGTCATAAACCAAGGTCCATGTCCTAAACCTTTAGTTGGCAGTTAAGTGGTGAGGCGCCTACCATGCTCCGTTAGGATGTGCTATATGCATGCATGATCACGTACACTTGGGAAATTTATATTGCATATGCCATGGAATCAATCAACTACGTCGCTAAACTCAATGAGTTTGTGCAGAAAAGTGGCATTGAGATGAAATACGAAGACATGGGTTCCGAAGGTCCTGCTCATATTAAAACGTGAGTCTGCTCCACCGTTACACATAGTGTTTTGATTAGGCAGCCTATCTGTTGTATTTGATACAGTATTGCAGCTTGTTCAACATCGGATGGTTATTTGGACTCGGCTTCAGGGAGTTTGATATATGAGTGACAGGAGGACGCTGAAGTTAGCCCCACATTCACTGATCCGGCTTTTCTCAGTATTTTATAATATTATATCTGATATGTGTGTGTATATATATATATATATATATATATATATATATATATATATATATATATATATATATATATATATATATATATATATATATATATATATACACACATACAGGGCCGTAGCACCAAATCCTGGGCCCCTATAATATAGGTACTGATGGGCCCCCCTGCGCCAGGTTGTTGACGGGGGGGGGGGGGGGGGGGGGAGGGGGGGGAGTGTGAAGCAATTGTTGACGGGGGGGGGGGAGGGGGTTAAAAAAAAAAGGTAACACTTTTTTTTTTTTTTTTTTTTTTTGGTCATGGGCCCCCCCTCTGCCCTGGGCCCCCCCACAACTGTCCCCTTTGTCCCCGCAGTCCGACGGCCCTGCACACATAATACACTTTTTTTTTTTTAAGCAATAGATCACGCCAGGCTGTGGTATGTGCTCATTATACCACTGTTAAGGGTCGTTGTCCGGCCCCTACGCGCAGCGGAGGGCCGGCGACCCACTTCACAGTGGTATAATGAGCGCATGCCACTGACTGAAGTGATCTATTGCTTTTATACAACGGTTACTGTTATGGCGAAACGAAAGCCATGGACACACTACATTTAAAAAGAAACCAAGAAAGTCAAAGTAGCCGTTTTATTAAAGACCACCAAAAGTAGTCCCTCCTGGCTGCCGCTATGCATCGACGGTCGCTATGCAACACACTTTAGCGTCCCTCCGAGAGAAGGCTCCGATAGAGCGGTTCGCCGGCAATTTATCCTATGGAGCAGTTCACTCGCCGATTTTAAACTTCAGTGAACTGTGCTATTGCTTTTATACAACTGTTAAAATTATGGCAAAATGACTTCACACACAGACACTAGTAAAAATACGGTTGTATTCTTTGACACTTTCCACTTCAAGGCGCGGAGTGATACTTTCACAAAATGATTGGGCGTCATAGTAGTTATGTATACGCTCATTATACAACAGTTAGGAACCAATCAGATCGCTGGATTCAGGCCCCCCGTTGTATGAATATATTTATGCCAGGAGCCAGCCAGGAGTACGGAAGAGGATTAGGGCCACACATGTAAAAAAAAAATAAGTTCTGACTTTATTCTCAGAATTCTGAGAAAAAAGTCAGAATTCTGACTTTAATCTCAGAATTCTGAGAATAAAGTCAGAATTCTGACATTAATCTCAGAATTCTGACATTAATCTCAGAATTCTAACTTTAATCTCAGAATTCTGAGAAAAAAGTCAGAATTCTGACTTTAAAGTCAGGACTACGGGTATCTGTAAGGACCAACCTCCGTGGGAGAGACACTTTGCTTTATGCAGTAGGAGGAAACCTATGGAAGTCCAAGAAAGCCACAATCCGGCCCTAGAATGGCGCGGTAAAAGTGCACGTCCCATAGCCAACTCACCAAGCTCACCAAGTCCAGTATTCAGAATTCAAAGCATTTATTCACAAATACGTTCTATTTTTTTGACAAGCGGAGCCGACAGTCCTGTGCAAGTATGCACATTAGCCATGTGCGCCAAACAGAAGATAGACGCAATGTATAGAACTGATTGTTGTGCATTGTTGTGGATATGTAGGCTGGTTAGTTGTGGTTGTTTGTGGTCTTAGTGAAACAGCTTTGCCTTGGAGTTGGAGAAGTTGGAGTGATTGTGTGAATGTGCGAGAGAGAGCGCACCTGCCGTGGTGATGTTGGGCTTGTTGTTGGCTTATATGTGATCAATGATGTATCTGTCTGATCGTATTAGCTGTAGATGGATGGTTAAATAATGTCACAAGAACGGTCATACTGCAGGCTCTTATTTGCAAATGCACTGATTGTGTGCCTGTCTCCGATATGCTATATACCTGGCATTTATTCAGTTCATGTTCTTCTGAGTGCGCAAGAACTGTGCCAATTATTGTCGTGTTTGCATTGTAATGCACAACTTTGCCCCTCCCTGTTATAAAATAACGTGCATCCCAACAACTTTAGCCAATTCAGGCTCCTATTGCTATACCAGTGTGTTTAACGTGTGTGCGTGTGTGTGTCTGTGTGTGCGTGTGTGTGCGTGTGTGTGTGTGTTGTCATGTAGGCTATAGATATAGATTGATTGTCTTGGCTTGCTTGCATCCATGAAATATTGTAATGTTATGGCCTAGCTGGCTACTGCATATCGAGAACAATCTGGGGATGAGGGCATCCCCGAATATTGACGGGTATTTCGAACACTGCCATCTCAATATATAGCCTAACATATACAAATATATCAGTGTACTAGACACAAATGTATTTTCCACTAGCTAGTGGTGGTCATTACATTGTAGTGAAACTAGTAAAGACAACACAGCTTTATGTTACGGCAAAACATGGAGGCACTGCAGCTCTAGTCTCGACAATGCGTTACTTTAGTCTGGTATTTCTCTTCACTGATTGGTTAGACAGCCTTCAAACTTAGTGGTCAAGCAAAGAAGAGGGAGGGCTCGTTCTGCATACCTAATAGCCGGAGTGAATAACTAATAGCCGGAGTTAATAACTAATAGCCGGAGTGAATGACTAATAGCCGCGGCTATTAGTCATTCAAAACCGTACGGAATTCTTGCCAAACCGCACAGGTTTTGCACTTTTACCGCGCCATTCTAGGGCCGGATTGTGGCCTTCTTGTCTTTCCATAGGTTTCCTCCTACTGCATAAAGCAAAGTGTCTCTCCCACGGAGGTTGGTCCTTACAGATACCCGTAGTTCTGACTTTAAAGTCAGAATTCTGACTTTTTTCTCAGAATTCTGAGATTAATGTCAGAATTCTGACTTTTTTCTCAGAATTCTGAGATTAATGTCAGAATTCTGACTTTATTCTCAGAATTCTGAGATATAAGTCAGAATTCTGACTTTTTTCTCAGAATTCTGAGAATAAAGTCAGAATTTATTTTTTTTTTTACATGTGTGGCCCTAATCCTCTTCCGTAGTACTTTTGGTAGTCTTTAATAAAACGGCTACTTTGACTTTCTTGGTTTCTTTTTAAATGTCGTGTGTCCATGACTTTCGTTTCGCCATAACAGTAACCGTTGTATAAAAGCAATAGATCACTTCAGTCAGTGGCATGTGCTCATTACATTATACCACTGTGAAGGGGGTCGCCGGCCCTCCGCTGCGCGTCGGGGCCGGACAACGCCCCTTAACAGTGGTATAATGAGCACATACCACAGCCTGGCGTGATCTATTGCTTAAATATATATGTATATGTGTGTGTGTGTGTGTGTGTGTGTGTGTGTGTGTGTGTGTGTGTGTGTGTGAGAGTTTCTCTCTCTCTCTGTCAAATACTTTTATCTTTAACCTAATTAATCTATCTTTATATGAGAAACTGTTTTTTTTTATAATAACGCACATATTACTTTTTATAGTATTTTATAATATTATATCTGATATGTATATATATATGTGAGAGAGAGAGTCTCAGTTAAAGGAGACATATTATGGCGTTTTCACAACAATTAAAATTGTATTTGAGATTTAAAAAAATCTCGCCTACCACTATTCCCATCTGTTTCAGTCCCTTCCGAATGTGCTGTTTCTGGTGTGTGTGTAGCTCTAATGCAAATGAGCTGAATAATACATATGTATGTAAGAGAGAGAGAGAGAGAGAGAGAGAGAGAGAGAGAGAGAGAGAGAGAGAGAGAGAGAGAGAGAGAGAGAAACTCTCTCTCTCTCTCTCGAAAACTTTATTGGCATGAGAAATATACATTTGCATTACCAAAGCAAGTGGACACTAAAATAAAACGGTCAGGTATATAGTATCAACCTCCCAAGCTTTCTGTTGACACCCTGAATTGAAATCAAAAATCCATGGAGGAAATGGAAAAAAAGGAATTCAGTTGTGCGGCTATTTGGCTATTTTCCTGAATTCCTCCAAGTGGACAGCTTTGAAATGGCATTAAATATAACACCAGATATGGATACTGGACCTCCCCAGATTTCCAATGAGCCTACTACGAATTCAAAAATCTACGGCGGGAATTTGGAGATATTTGCACATTGCACCCTTTAATTTATCTTTAATCTATCTTTCTAAGAGATACTGTCATTTTTATAATATCGCACATTTTACTTTTTATAGTATTTTATAATATTATATCTGATATGTATGTATATATGTGAGAGAGAAAGAGTCTCAGTTAAAGGAGACATATTATGGCGTTTTCACAACAATTAAAATAGTATTTGAGATTTAAAAAAATCTCGCCTACCGCTATTCCCATCTGTTTCAGTCCCTTCCGAATGTGCTGTTTCTGGTGTGTGTTGCTCTAATGCAAATGAGCTGCTGCCCATTGACCAATGAGCTGTCAGACTGAACTGCAGCATGGAGGAGAAGGGATTGTATATTCTATAATATAATATAATATAATATAAATAATATATATGGGTATTTATATAATATTATAGCTAATCTAACGGCCAAAAGCTATGTGCACCTCGGATGATATTACGAATCATAAATACTGCGTCTGACGTCTCTGGTACTTTCACAACAAGTAAAGACTCGTAGTGGGGGATATCTTGGCCATGGTTGAGAAGAATTGGGGGGAAAGGAACTTTTGCCTTGACTCTCTGAAGTCCATGAACCGCGACATGGATGAGAAAGGGATTGTACTCCGGGAGCTGAGCTGCCGAACTGCCACCGAGCTACCCGCGCCGGAGCTGCCTCACCGAAGCTTCGGCAGCAGTCCGGCTGCTATGCTCTGATTGGAGGGGAGTGGGGAAGTGGGAGGTGATATTCCACTGTGCCCCCTTCCTACGTAGGAGGGGGCGCCGAAACTGACTCGCTCGTTTGGTAACTGTAGGCGGGGTACTTTCAGAAATACATATCTCACTCAAGAAATCATGTACGGACTTGTTTCAAAGTTTGCATGCGTGTGGGAGCACCAGAGACCCAAAACAACAACCCAAATCCCACGAATAGTGGTGTTTTCATAATATGTCCCCTTTAAGAGTTGTCCCATCAGCTAGGCCTAGGCTACCTCTCATAACGCAAACCAACATCTGTTGTATTGTATTATAGTAAGTAAAGTAAGTTAAGTTATTTATAAGGCACATTTAACTGTTTTCACTGGCCAAAGTGCCGTACATGGTGCAAAAAAGGCATATAAAAGAACACATACCACATACATAGACTGTACATGAAAACATAAAAATAACAACATATCACAAAAGGGGAGGAAAGGCAAGGGAGAAGAGGTGTGTTTTGAGCCATAGATTTAAAAATGGTGACGGAAGGAGCGTCTATAATTGAAGGGTGCAGTTCATTCCAAAGGCGGGGGCAGCCACAGCAAAAGCCCTATCACCCTCCTGTTTTAATGTAGTGCGTGGAACGTGCAGGAGACCCATGCTACATGATCTAAGGGACCTTGGAGCAGAGTGGTGATGGATGAACTATGTGATGTAGGGCGGGGCCAGGCCATTTAGGGCTTTGAAAACCATAAGTAGGGTTTTAAATGAATTCTGTGCTGAATGGGCAACCAGTGGAGGGATGCTAGGATGGGGGTTATATGATCCCGCTTACTGGATCCAGTCAGCAGTCTTGCTGCGGAGTTCTGGACCAGCTGTAGGCGAGACAGGAGTAATTGAGGGAGTCCTAGGTAAAGAGAGTTGCAGTAATCCAGCCGTGATCTGATGAAGGCATGTATTACTATTTCCAGATTGTGAAATGATAAATGGGGTTTCATCTTAGCAATGAAAAAACTTATATTGACTACAGCAGCAATTTGCTTGTCGAAGCAGAAATTGAAGTTGAAGATGACACCAAGGTTTCTGGTGTGGGGTTTGACGTAGGGGGAGAGAATACCTAGGTCGGCCGCCAAGGCCGCCTTAATGCACGGGGTTGCCTGGGCTGAAGCCCCAGGACCTATGACGATCAGGGGACCTATCATGAGCTGCAGTAAAAAAAAAATATATACATATACACTTTTATATACTGGCCCATGATAGGCCCCCCGATCGGCGTAGACCCAAGACAATGTGCTTTTTTGTTTGGGGCTCACAAATGTCAGAGGCCTATCATGAGCCAAGAAAAAAAGAGGGCCATTAGTGGTAGCTGGGCCCAGTGGCTACTTGACACCACAGCCACAGTCGTCGTCCCGCCCCCCCCCCCCCCCCCCCCTCAGGATTTCTCGTCCAACCCCCCCCCCCCCCCCCCCCCCCCCCCCCGTCGGCAACGGCAAAATGTCGGAAAATAATTTACACATCTTCATTGTAAGATCCCCTCTCAGGGGGCCTACGAAACCTCTCAGCCCCAGGGCCCAATGGCAGGTTAATGGCAGTCAAGGAGGGTCTGGAGCGGGTTTGCAGATCTGAGAGGAAGGTATATTTGCGAGTAAGGTTGCAAAATTCCGGGAATTTTCAAAGTTGGAAACTTTCCATGGGAATTAACAGGAATTTACAAAATTGAAGGTTGGCTCTTATCAAGGGACTTAAAGGGGACCTACTGGTGTCTACTTACAAAATATATATATATATATATATATATATATATATATATATATTCATGCTTGGATATGATACAGTTCGATTAAACTACCCTAAATTCCTAGTTAATTCCCATAATGTTCAGATTTTTAAAATTTCCAAAATTCCCAAGCTTAACTTCCCATGGTCATTTACCAGAAACTTTTCGGAAATTTACCAGAAATTCTCCACCCCTTTGCAAACCTAATTGCGAGTCATCGGCATAAAAGTCAAATGAGATGTTATGCTTCCTGATTATATTACCTAGAGGGACTCACAAATGTATAGGCAGAAGAGGACATGTATAGGCAGAAGAGGACAGGGCCTAAAATGGACCCCTGGGGGACCCCACAGGACACTGGGGCAGAGGGGGAGGAGAACTGGCCGATAGACACTGTGAAAGACCTATTGCTAAGATAAGAGGAAAACCATTGAAGAGCGGTACTACTTATACCAACCCACTGCTGTAGGCGTTAAACCATTATATTAAGGGTTTAGAAGGAACCATCACAGATGTCAATATAATATCTGTTTCAGAGAGGAACTCAGTTAGTTTTTGAAAAATGAGGCAAAGTTTCTAAAGTAAATAAAAGAACAAGCTATAGAAAAGCAGATATGGAGAAATGTAAACAAAGTCGTTTAAATCTCTGAACCACGTGGGGACCGTCTACCAAATCAGCAAGCAATGAAAGAAGCTTAAAATCTGGACAAGAAGCAAACTGATCAGACTTGACGGTCTCAGACTAAAAAAACCTTCAGTGGCCGAAGATCAGTTGCTGCATCCAAAAAAGAGTGACTGAATCAACATTTCTGAATGCTACAGTACAGAAAATGTGTAGTATTCTGAATAATGGCCTGCATGACATCATGGCACGACAGAAGCCATGGCTCTAAGAGTGGCCAGGGATGTAGTTCAAGCCATATTAAGAATGTTATTAAGAGTCTGTGCTGAAACTGAAATGCTATCTATCTATGCTACAAGTCCATTGATTTGACTTGTTTTGCCAATTGCACGGTAATAACAACCTTGAATTCACTACCTACTTCTGCTTATTCTAAAAATGATTTATGAAATAATATCAATGAATGATAATTCCTAGGGGTTAAGCCATTGTTTTTTCGAAAAGGGGCTGAATCATCAAGGATCAATCTTGGGGTGACCAGTGATGTAGTTCAAGTCAAGTTAAGAATATTATTTAAAGTCTTAGCTGAAACTTGGAAATTCCATCTACAAGTCAATGTAACAAGTCCAATTGACCAGTTATAACGATCTTAAATTCACTATTACTTATTTCTTATTCCAAAAATGTTAAGAATGTTATAAAGAGTCTGTTCTGAGACAAAAATTCTATATGTCTACTACAAGTCCATTTATTTGACTGGATTTTTCAATTGCACAGTAATAACAACATTAAAATTCACTACCTACTTCTGCCTATTCTAAAAATGATTTCTGAAATAATATCAATGAATGATAATTCCTAGGGGTTAGGGGTAAGAGAGGATATTTAGGTATGCGTGAGCACCCCTAAAAATAGTGTCCACGATCAAGGCATGCCTCCACCAACACATGCAATTACCGTTATATCAAAGCATGTCTGGATAATAGGCCTATAAGACTCAATGAGCATCACCTATCGCTTATCAGGATGTGTAGGAAGAAGGCCTACTGCTCAACCTTTTACAACACTGTAGAGTACTGTTTCAGCCTTTATAACTAATGGTTTAAAAATGTGTCCCTCAGGTTTACTCAAAGGGTGATATCAAACGGCAAACCATACCCAAAGGGCGTTGGAAAAAACAAGAAGGAGGCCCGGCAAAATGCAGCCAAACACGCTTTAGAGAGCGTTTTAGGGACGGACTCAGACCACTCCCATGTCTCGGGACGGTCCGTGAGGGACACTACAGAGCCAATTAATCCGTCAAAGCTCACCCAACCCAACTACACGTGCTGGCTCAATGAGCACAGTCAGAAGAACCGGGTTCCCATAATGGCACTGGAGTCCACCGCGGTGGAACTGGGCTACGCTAAACCGTAAGTCTCTGCGACTACGGTTCGTACCTTCATTACCTATCTGTTGAGCTAGCCATTCAGCTCAAAATGTTGGTGTTTTCAGATGTTGCAAGTTCAGCTGTCTGTGTTTTCAGATGTTGCAAGTTTGTGCTTGACGGTACGGAATACCCGTCTGGCTCTGGGAGAACGAAGAAAGAAGCAAAGGAGGAAGCAGCCAGGCTTGTATATGAGGAAATATGTAGAAATCAACCATCAAATGTAAGTGCAGGGTGTGAGGTGTGAATAGAGATTGTGTGTTCTGATGTAATAAACACAATGTATAAAAGCACAATATAACTTCTTCTTTTAAAGACCGTAGATCACGTTAGCAGTGTTGAGCCAACGAGTCCTCAAACAAATGAATTGAATCAAGACATGTCAGAGGCCATGTGAGTACAAAGAGGATGAACACATCACACAGTGGACGAATGATTCTTGAATAAGTATTGATGTTTTTGTTAACCGTCTATCCCTCAGTGTTTCACTTGCAAACATGGAGGTGAGCATCAGAGAGCATTCTGGCTTGAGTGAGCCTAATTACATAGGACTGCTCAACCAGCATTGTCAGAAGAATATGTGCCAAGTGGTCTTTTCATTGGTGAGAAGATCTGGTTCTGCACACTGCCCTCAGTGAGTATCAACATTTATGATTAGAGGATAAGAAAATGTAATCGGTACACAATTCACTAAACCGAAAGGCACAAATATTTTATAAACCAGTGTTTTCCAGCTAAAATGCTAGTGTCCATTTTATGTTGGAAAATATGGTTATTGTTTTCAAGTTACTTTTCTGGGGTCTGACTGTTTCCTACTTCAATCTGAAAGTATATGTAATGTATATGTATTATCCCCGGAATAGTTTCTGCCAACAATATATAAAAAGATTGGTTAAACAGCTGGATCAATTGCCTCAATCCATGACGGTATCCTCATGGAGGGACCTACAGTAAATATTCAGATTGTAATCCCTTGTGCCCCCAGGTTTGTCTACAGGGTGGTTATTGACGGTAAGGAGTTCCCTGAAGTCGAGGGGAAGACTCTAAAGGAGGCCAAAAAAAGGGCAGCAAAGGAGGCCTGGTCTGTGCTCCAAGAGTCGTCAGACTGGGACAGCAAGGTATTTATGTCTCTCTGCCTCTCCCTGCCTCTTATCTCTCTGCCTCCCTCTCTCTCTGTCTCTCTGCATCTTAAAGTCAAATTCAATTCAATACAGAAACAATACACCTCTCACTGTCCCAATCTCTATCTGCCTCTCTCTGTCTCTCTGCCTCTGTATCTATCTGTCTCTCTGCCTCTCTCTGTCTCTCTGCCTCTCTCTGTCTCTCTTGATAGATTAATAGATTTAGTCAAATAAATCAAATAATGATTTAACCACCTGTTCTTCACTTATGGAAAACAAAATATTGCTCATTACTGGTCTTATTTCAGGCATCTGGGAAGTCCGCCAAATCAGAAGAGAATGGCACATCTAATAAAGCAACATCAGAAGTGTAAGGACTCAAAAGGAACCATGACATTCCAGTTACTAGTATCTTTGCTGTCTGGGAGTTTATTTTATATCTTTCTTTTTAATCACTAAGGGCTACCTCTTCATCAGATAAATGGATTCAGTTCAAAGAACCTTCCAAGGTAAGTTGAAAGGTTGCATTTGGTGGGTTTCTCATTTGATGGGTTTCTCAGTTATTACATCCAACATAAAAAAAATATTTTCATCATTATTATTTCATTTGTAATCACAATTTTATAATATCACAATATTTTTCTATTTTGAAGGAAGAAAAATTGTGTAGCAAGAATAAAATTAAGTAAGTCATTTAAATATTTCTCAAAATTCCCTTCAGGTCTGTACACTTTCTTTAAGCTTTATTGTGATTATTGCTATTTTGGTAGACTTGCAGCAAAATCCAACATTGCCCAAAAAGAACCAACCAATACACCAACAATTCCAACTACTTCTTCTAGGTAAGGCAAACACGGACCTCCACCTGCAAATGTTTTTTTTTGTTTTGAATGGGTGTGCCATGCATGATAATGTCTCTATGATTGTGTGAGGAGATAACAACTAATCTTACTTTCAATAGGTTCTTAAAAGATTACGACCATATTGAGCCAATTGGGGATGGGGGCTTTGGTCAAGTTTACAAGGCCAGGGAGAAACTCTTGGATAAGTATTACGCGGTCAAGATAGTGACCAATAAAGAGTAAGAGTCTTCCAGCTTTTATCTTATTGTATAGTTTTGTTGCTCATGTAACCTAAATTAATATTTTCATGCTACCACTCATCTTGAACAGGAAAGCTTTGCGTGAGGCAGCGATATTAGCAGATCTACAGCATCCTAATATCGTTCGATATTACGCCTCCTGGATTGAGGATTCGCACTACAAGCCTCCCAAAGGTGAACATTCCAGCACTTCCCAGTAAGTAATTCTACCATTACAATTAGGTTCAACAGTCAACAATATTCTGCATACTACAGGTGGTTCACATTTTGACGTCTATCTTCATAACAAGGTCAAGCAGCGATACGTCCGGGACTTTCCTGTACATCCAAATGGAGCTGTGTGAAATGAAGGATCTTGAGGCGTGGATAACTGAGAAGAACTCATTGCATCAGGTTCCCACTCGGGGGAAGGAGAGTTTAGACATCATGAAGAAGATAATATGTGGTGTGGAATACATCCACTCCAAGAATCTAGTCCACAGAGACCTAAAGGTGTCATACTGTTTGGTTTACATTTAGTTACTATGCCACATGGTTACCTGTTGACGACAACTCTAAATATTGTCTTTTGACAGCCTTCCAACATTATGGTTGGATCGAAGGGAGAGCTGAAGATCGTGGATTTTGGTCTGGTAACGGCGGAAAGGGACGAGGAAGGCAATGTGATGGAGAAGACGATGCGCACGGGCACTAGGTCGTTTATGGCCCCTGAACAAGTGAGAACACCTGTTTTATCAAGTAAAAAAAACGGTTTGTGATAAAGCGCAGCATAAAGGATATCCCTAATCAATGATCTTTATCTGTATGTTTTATTCTAGAGTAACAAAAGCGTATACGACCAAAAGGTGGATATATTTGCGTCGGGCTTGGTATATTTCTTGATGCTGTGGAATATCTCCCGTCAGGAAAGGAGGGAAGTAAGTCTGTTATAGATGGCATTTTTTAACCATATCTTTATGATCATAAATAACTTTTGTGTGTTCATGAATTAATTTTGTTTAATCCATCAACAGATGTTGTGCGGCATCAAAAAACAAATATTTCCAGCAGAATTTACAAAGTCATTTCCTGAAGAGGTCTCATTCATTTGTACTTTCATACGTAGACATAAATTATTCAGTCAACTTTTACGATACTGCCATGCATGATAATAATATATAGATTTTTAATATAGATATTTTTGTCCGTTTGCAGCAAGATCTAATTGCATCGATGCTACATAAAAATCCCAAATCCCGACCCTCTGCTGAGAAGATAAAGGCTAAGCTGGAGGGATCGGATCGTTCTACAGGGAGTCCGAGAACGATCTGACCCAAGTGGACGGACGAGGGGAAGGAGGTGTTGGGACCAATGACCATCTAACATTTTTAATTGATTTTTAACATGCACTATGTAACTTTGTCACTGCAGCCATGACTTCTGTTGAGGAAAATATTCATCGGAGCAGGAAATCTGTGTTGTGTTTGGTTTGCGGTTGTTAAATGTGCCTGCTGTAGCTCTACGTTATAAGACACTTTGCGACAGACAGTCGACTTTTACGATGCCATGCACTATGTAACTTTGTCACTGCAGCCATGACTTCTGTTGAGGAAGGTATTAATCGCTAAAATTGTGGTTTCCATCCCACCCAGTGTTAGTTGATGACACCTTATCCCTGCCCTCACACCCCTCCCGGTCTCTGACCCCCAGGGTTGGTTGATGACACCTTATATCTGCCCTCAGGCCCCTCCCTGGCAGATCCCTTTCTCGCACTGCACTATTGATCACTGTTTTCATAACTACACTAATTATGACTCGTGT
This sequence comes from Gadus morhua, assembly GCF_902167405.1. Classification (NCBI taxonomy): domain Eukaryota; kingdom Metazoa; phylum Chordata; class Actinopteri; order Gadiformes; family Gadidae; genus Gadus; species Gadus morhua. The sequence continues at coordinate 6,738,451 of NC_044062.1, forward strand.
GGTGAAACGTCGGGAAGAAAATAACGGTAGCCATATGGTTAATACGTTTCAAATGAAAATAAAATCATGAATTCACAATCTGCCTTTGTTAACCCATGTCTGTGATGGTGTAATAAAGCGGTTTTACTTACATTTATTGTGTCATCATTCTCATGGTTGGATATAGTGTGGCAGTTTAAACTACTACCTATTGGATAAAAAAATATGTCAGTGTTTTTAAGAGAAAAAGCTAGAAAAGCCTCACTGGGGCTTGATCCCGATTCCTGTCCCATGTGATCATCATGGGAGCTTACAGCAGGGGGCGGGAGGGAGGTAGTGTGGCAGGATACATCACGGCAGGATACAAGGGGATGCCAATCGGCATCCCCTTCCACTTTTTCGCCTCTGATTGGTTAGAATGGCTCTCTTCCGACAGGTTAGGGTTAGGTTTAGGGTTAACCCTAACCATAACCATAAACCTAATCCTAACCTCCTCCAAACAGCTCGGATTAATCGAATCACGATCTAAAGGAGAGCCCTTCTAACCAATCAGAGGCGATAAGGTGGTACTTGCCCATACCATCCTGCGAAAAAAAGATTCGCCCACCATCCTGCGAAAAAAAAGATTTGCCCCCCGCGACCCGACCCCGGAGAAGCGGTTGAAGATGAGGATGAGTATGAGGATGGTGGCTGACGCAACAGCACCCCCCTCAGGCTGTATGTGGCAATGCGCTGAATGACTCAGATAGAATGGCAATGAGCCACCACACGTCTAGTTAGTGGAGCAACTTATTTATCATGTACCTGTTACAACTAGCAGGGAGCCAACTGAAAATCTTGATAGATATTTTTTCCTTCAATAAAGTGCTTATTGAGTAGGCCGCGTATTGGAGCATGTCTTGGCATGTTCTGTTATGCCAACCAAATAATTCAAGCAAGCTTTAAGATATAGACTTGAAGCCACTCCAGAAACCAAATTAAGATGAACCAGCAGGTTGGTGAGTAGTAAGAAAATAATAAGAACATTATTTTCTGACATAACCTTGTTGCAACCAATTAATCCAAAATACTTGCCAAGGAAATTACCCAAAAGCATATAATTATAGCTTATCTAATTAAAGGCATATTGATGAGCATATATAATGTGTTTCGGCTGTGTACTTTTAAGTGAGTAGTATTGTTCTAAAATAAATAATAAATAAAATACATTTATTAGTATTCAACCAATTGGGTTTAACTACTGATTGGACTCATGAAAATGTTCAGAAGCGATTGCTTCGTTATTTAAATGATCCAAGCAACTAAGAGGGAACATTTCCATGTTTGGAAAGGTATACATGACCAGGTGACCACGACTCATAGTTTCGACTCAAACTCGTCCCCTTCATGGCCCGGCCCATCCGGTTCAACAGACTTGCTCTAACACCAATTCATATTTTTGTGCAGTTGATATAATAATATGTATATTAACAAACCAACATAACTTGACATTCATTTGGTGGTCGTGACATGGTTTGTAAATACATGTATATGCATTATATACAATAAGGAGTGGTATTTTAGAACAATTTCACCAGATGGGCGGGGACATGTTGTGAGATGAGCTGATGTGGACGTAGACACCCGGAAATCAAAACTAGAGTCTTACTGTACGTTCACACCAAAAGCTTTAAAAGAGGGGAGAATGTGGGGGAGCTGGCGTTGGAAGATGCATGGGAGTGGGGAGGAGCAAGAGTGAAAAGGGAATGTTTCATTTTTAAAGTCAATAAGGAAATGGGGAGGATGGAGTTTGGGGAGGAGGGGGGGGTGGCCCCCTGTAGTGCACTGGCCAACTATACCACCGTGGATTCTACCAGTGCCAGAGATAGATATAAGTGTGTTAGCTCATGAGAGAACTGCAACATTTGGGGGCATTGTAAAGGAAAGGCTAACAAATGGGGACAGTACATACAAATATACACTGATGGGGCTCAAGACCCAAGGACTGGGAAGTCTGGGTTTGCTTTTTGTATCCCAGATTTGGATGTTGTTAAATATAGGCGACTGTCTGAGGGGGTTTCAGTTTACACCACAGAGGTGCTTGCAATAATCTGGGCTATGCAGTGGTTGGAGGAGGTAAGGCCAGGGCCAGTTGTAATATCCTCCTCTCCTCTGACTCTGCTTCAGTGCTGATGACATTGACGGAGGGAGGGCTTGGAGCCAGATCGGACGGTGGACCTCATGGTGGAGCTTCTTACCCTGATGTACAGGATTGAGCAGGCGGGAGAGTCAGTGGGGTTCATGTGGGTCCCAGCTCATGTGGGGATAGAGGGGAATGAGCTAGCTGATGGGGCAGCAAAAAGGGCTTTAAGAAGGGAAGATGTGGATGTAAAAGTGAGGCTGGGGTTAACTGAGTGTAGGTCAATTATCAAAAAGAACATCATGGCTGTGTGGCAGGGGGAGTGGGATAAGGAAAGGGGAGGCATTACTACAGCTTGCAGAATAGAGTCACAAGGAGCCAGTGTTTTTTGGGAAAGGAAAGGAGGCATACAGTCATGATGACCAGACTGAGGCTGGGGCATTGCGGACTGGCATGGGACTTGGGAAACAGGGAAATGGACTATGTGGAGTGTGTCAAAAACAGCAAACAGTAAAACATATCCTGATGGAATGTACTGGACTCACTCGACAGAGGGAACATCTGTATGCGGCAGTGGAAAGCCTGGGCACAACACCGGTTACACCAAAGAGCCTTCTAAATCCCATTGAGAATCAGCCTGGGACTATAAAAGCTGTCCTGGATTTCATAACGACCACTGGATTATTCCTATGGAAATAGGATGGACTGATTGCGTTTGAAATATATATAAATAAAAAAATATTTTTTGGTTGTTTGTGTGATTATTTATTTTTTGTCCTGTGGGTGACAGCAATGTGCCGCAAAGGCATACAGACTGCCGGATATTAAAAGAAGAAGAAGAAGAAAATGCGCGGGTTCTTTCACTTTGAAGGCATGCAAGCAATGTGTTTACAATCTGTAATTTTCCTGCTGTTACTTCGAAGTTTAACTTGTTAAAAGTATTTTATTTACCGTAAAAAGTACTCGGTTTCCTTTTGATAAACATCCAGAAGCCGTGTATCCGCAAGAAGGGAACTCCGCCGAGTTGATGAACATTGGTGAACGAGACGGCTGCTTTTCTATTTCCTGAGTTGCCCTCAGTGTCTCGTGATGAGCCGTCGCCATCTTTTGAATGACCCGAGGATTACATGCAAAGCCATTTAAATCACCAGCTCTATAATATTGTTTTGCTGGCCAGCACTTTACTTTAATTTACTTTTTTACTTTTTCTTGTTGCTAAAGACAATATAAGGACACTTGAAGACTTATTCTATTTTTTGGATAACAAGACCGTTCGGTATTTAGTTTGTTTATGGACTGAGAAAGACCATACGTTGTTGCTGTTGAGACATTTAAGTATTTGGTTTAACGTCCTAAAAAAAGGAAATGTTATTTTCGTATTCCAATTGTTAACCAAAACATAATTTAATTTCCATGTGCTTTAAATATACTGTTATATGGTGTATCCGATTTCCATTATGATGAAGAAGATGCGTTTCAGTCCAGCTGAATAAATCTGGATGATAGTACACTGCTATCACAACCCAAGTAAATTCTGTTTATTGGTTACACATGCATGATCACATACACTTGGGATATTTTGTCATACCACGCCATGGAATCAATCAACTACATCGCTAAACTCAATGAGTATGTGCAGAAAAGTGGCTGCGAGTTGAAGTACGACGACGTGGGTTCCGAAGGCCCTGCTCATATTAAAACGTAAGTTTGCTCCACAGTTACGCATAGGGTTTTTATTAAGCACCCATCTGTTGTATTTGATACTGTATATATTGGAGCTTGTTCAACATCGGATTGTTATTTGGACTCCGCTTCAGGGAGTTTTTTTTTTATTAACAGTTGTCCCATTAGCTTGGCCTACCTCTAACGCAAACCAACATCTGTTGTATTGTATTATGAATGTTTAGAAGGAATAATCACAGATGTCAATATCAAGGCATGCCTCCACCAACACATGCAATTGCCGTTATAGCAAGGCTGGGGTTATGTCTGGATAATAGGCCAATAAGACACAATGAGCATCACTTATCCCTTATCAGGATGTGTAAGAAGCCCTACTGCTCAACCTTGTACAACACTGTAGACTACTCTTTCAGCCCTTATAAAAAATGGTTTTAAAATGTGTCCCTCAGGTTTACTCAAACGGTGATATTAAACGGCAAACCATACCCAGAGGGCGTTGGAAAAAACAAGGAGGAGGCCCGGCAAATTGCAGCCAAACACGCTTTAGAGAGCGTTTTGGGGACAGACTCAGACCACTCCCATGTCTCGGGGTGGTCCATGAGGGACGCTACAGAGCCAATTAATCAGGCAAGGCTCACCCAACCCAACTACAAATGCTGGATCTACGAGCACAGTCAGAAGAACCGGGTTCGTATACGGGCACTGGAGTCCACCGCGATGGAACTAGGCCACACTAAACAGTAAGTCCCTGCGACTGCGGTTAGTCCCTTCATTACCCATCTGTTGAGCTAGCCATTCGGCTCAGAATGTCTGTTTTCAGATGTTGCAAGTTGTGCTTGTCTGTGTTTTCAGTTGTTGTAAGTTTGTGATTGACGGTACGGAGTACCCGTCTGGCTCTGGGAGAACGAAGAAGGAGGCAAAGGAGGACGCAGCCAGGCTTGTATATGAGAAGATATGGAGAAATCCACTCTCAAATGTAAGTGCAAGGTGGGAGTTGTGAATAGAGATGGTGTGTTCTGATGTAATAAGCACAATGTATAAAAGCATAATATAACTTCTTCTTTTAAAGACCGTAGATCAGAGTGGCAGTGTTGATCCATCGAGTCCTCAAACAAATGAATTGAATCAAGACATGTCGGAGGCAATGTGAGTACAGAGAGGATGAACACATCACACGGTGGACGATCGATTCTTGATTAAGTGTTGATGTTTTTGTTATCAGTCTATCCCCCAGTGGTTCATCTGAAAATATGGAGGTGAGCTTCAGAGAGCCTTCTGGCTTGACTGAGCTTACATACTTAGGACTGTACAGCCAGCATCAGCAGGAGAACATGTGCAACATGGACTCTTCATTGGTGGAAAGATGTGGTCCTTCACACTGCCCTCAGTGAGTATCAACAGTAATGTGAGAGAGAATAAAAAATGTATTGTGTACTTTCACGATCCTAGTGTTGGGCAGTGTTAAGCTGGTGGGTAACTGGTTGTCATGGTAACCGTGGGAGTGGCTCACTGCAGGTGAGCCTCGATTAGGGTCACCTGACGGATCCAAGATGGTGTCTGAATAGACAGCATGGTGCCCAGACTTGGGCCATGTTTATACGTAGCAGGGTATTTATAGAAACAAATATTTCCCCCCCTCCGTTTTCAAAAATAACATTGTGCACACAGCATCGTTTTCAAAAAAGTTGTCGTTTACATCAAAACGCATAAATACGCCGTTGAGCGCCATTATAACTTTGCCAAACCTATGGGCGGCAGTGTAGTAGAGCTTAGATCGGGCCCAGAAAATCAAGCCCGACCCGGCCCGAGCCCGTGCACGTTCTGTCCGAGCCCGATTTCAACCTGACTTTTTTTTTTAATACATAACTCTGTACACATTTGTTACTAGGCCTACTCTGCTAAATATATATGTAAGGGATGTATAGAACGCCGGTCATTATCGGGAAAATAAGCCCCGACAGGGCGAAGGTGTCTTGCTTCGCCCTGAAGGGGCTTATTTTCGACAATGACCGGCGACGTTCTATACATTATCCCGCTTATTACACAGCTACTTGCCAAAACGAAAAAAAAACTTCACATGGTGTGTCTTTTTACAATTTTTTCGTTACCAGCATTCTTAGTGTTGATCAGCAGAGAAATAATTTCTCTGCAAAGACGCTGACGTCGCTTAGCAACGGAAGACGCTGGGCTTGACAAGTCACCGGACTACTACCCATGCAAGTTAACGGAGCATTCCACGGCATTGAGAAGACCCGTGTAATAAAGGCCTATAATATTTCTGTTTATGGCATAGATTTCTCCTCAGATTAGGCCAATAAACCAATGATAAAAAGAAATATAAAATCGTCGATCAAAGGCCCGGCCCGAGGATAGTGGTGGGAAATATTGGCCAGCTCGGGCAGATAATCTAAACTCCAGTAGGGATAAGGATACAGCCATGCAAGCCAATCAGAATCCTCAGAATCAACAATAACGAATAACACATGCGTCTTCCTGTAACAAACAAACTGTAAACATAGGGCGCTCATATGACGTCAAGCATTTCCTGGCGCATAATGTGACGCTTCAGAACCTAAAACCCAGTTTCTCCCTGTTGACACGACAACACATAACCGGCGTTTTCAGAAATCTCCACTTTGGCCGGAGTTTTTTAGAAATGATCGTTTTCTGTGACAAAAACTGCGTTTTCGTGTAAATGAGAGGCCAAACTGCGTGGAAATATCTGCGTTTTCCCTTCGTGTAAACGGGGCCTTGGTTACACTCAGAAACCATAAGACTATGTAAAGCATACAAGGACAGTACCAGGATTAGGGATTCCTACAGGGAACGTGACCACTCCTTTGTCGTGTATGTTTGTCAAGTGATGGTCTATGTTATGTGTCAAACAATAACCAAACGGGACAGGCTACCGTTTACCCCAACGCTTGGGCTATCCCTCAACAAGAGGGAGGACTAGAGCTCGCCAGGAACCCAGGTGTGTCACTGCTCACGTGGCCGGAAGCTAGTTGCCTGCCTGCTGTGGTTTGTTACCACTTACGTGTCTCGACTCCCGCCTAGACAGAGAGCCATTTTGAATATACCAGTGGGGTCGTGACAGTACACAATTCATTAAACCGGAAGGTACAACTGTTTTATGATCCAATGTTTTCCATCTTAATTGCTTGTGTCACTTTTATGTTTGAAAATATAATTATTGTTTTTAAGTAACTTTTTTGGGGTCTGACTGTTTCCTACCTATTTCCTTCATCTTACATGGGAGAAAGACGATCTGAAAGTATACGTAAATTATCGCAAGAATTGTTTATGCCAACAATATACATAAAAAAGATTAGATAAACAGTTGGATCAATAACCCCCTCCATGGTCCCCATGGAGGGACCTTACTGTAAATATTCTGTTTTTTTCTACAGGTTGGTTATTGACGGTAGGGAGTACCCTGAAGTCGAGCGGAAGCCTGCAAAGGTGGCCAAAAAAAGGACAGCAAAGGAGGCCTTGTCTGTGCTCCAAGAGTCGTCAGACTGGGACAGCAAGGTACTTATGTCTCTCTGCCTCTCAATTCACATTCAAAAAAGGTTAAATGGCATGAGAAACAAAATTTACATTGCCAAGGCGGGATACTTTCTCCGTCTCTGTGCCTCCTGAAAAAATACTCGCCTTGAAGTAGTATTTTCGCCGGCGGAAACGTTAATTACCTTATATGTGAATGAGGAATAGAAAGTCGGTATTTCACATAATTTCAGTGGCCGTGTTGATGACGCTATGGTCTGCATTTGCATGTCATTGAGTGGCACCCTAAATGAATCAGCCTGTCGCCTTTTTTGCTGACTGGTTACAAAAATATTTAAATGTTGGCACTGCTTTTCAGAGTCATTCGAGTTGAACGCTAAAAGATAGGTCTCTTCATAACCCTAAAAGTATTCATAATACAAAAAAGATGTATTAATATTATTTACAACAGTTGTAGCTGAACGTTATAGGGTCCCGGCATTCCACTCCCTGTTTTCTCAATTAAACACAGAAATCAACTACATTGGACCCAGTGTTTGTTATACAGAGCTGCAAACTTGTCGCTTTTCGGCGACAATCGCCGTTTTCTTGGTCAATTTGGTCATTCACGTGAATCGTGTAGAACCGGAGAGTTTTGTTTTTGGGGGGGGGGGGGGGGGGGGGGGTCCAGAATAATAGAAAAATTATTGGATCGTTCTTATAATTGACATTTCTCTGGGCCAATCGGAATCTCAGCACTTGCTTCAGAATCTTTCTTATAATTGACATTTCTCTGGGCCAATCGGAATCTTGAAGCACACAGCGCCAACTGAGCTCGCCATTGGATGAGACGGTCGCCTACCGCTCATGCGCGCCAAACAACTCAAGAGAGCTTGCGAAACCCTCGTCCAGAGGGGTGTTCCACGAACGGAGGTTTAACAAACACTGAGTTAACGCTGAACTCTAGGTTGATTTCCCCTGTGCCGACTAACCCAGAGTTTTCGGTTCCACAGCAGCGGTTATGCATTAGTTCAATCAACTCGGGGTTGGTTAACACAGGGTTGTGCGCGTCACCGCCAAACCTAAAAAGACGTGATGTATGGATCATGGAAACCCTGTTCGAAATGGCGAAACGGGCCGCTTATTTCAATGAAATGGAACTTCAGGTTCTCCTGGAGAGCTATGACGAGGAGAAGGACATTATCACAAGAAAAGGGAACGCTAAAGCCTCTGCAACCCGGAGAACCAAAGCCTGGCAGCGGATCGCTGACCGCGTAAATGCGTTAGTTACACCTCAAAAGCATGATCCTTAATATTTGAGCCATGAATATATAAATATCCCAGTTAAGCATTCTTAAAGATCCTACCACATAACCCCTTTCTTCTAAAGAAATATGTACTCCGATGGCTTCCAAGCGGTCAGCGGATCAAGTATAGAAATGAAGTATAAAAAACATAAAAACTGGTAAGCTTTTGCCACCATCGTATTGGTATAAATTTAAATTAGCCATTTTTTTAAGCAAATCGTGAATAGGCCGACAGTCGGCAGACTGGATCTGGCCCTCAAATTGTCTTGACCCCGGTGGAGGAGCTGTTAATAAACATAAATTCAGGGCGCCCTGGCATGGAGGTGGTACCTGGAGGTACCTACCTCCTCAGAGAGTCAGGGGCCATACCCCACTGGTTGAATGTAGGTTTTTGCCTTCGAAGTAACACATGCAAACCATGTGCTTGCCACAGCGCATACTATTCCAAATGTTTCTTTTTTTGGTAACTGGGTAGAAAACCTAAAAGTGACAATTCATCAACTTCACAGAATAATAATTATTTTTTGTCTCTAAAAATGGTGAGTTGTAAATAAAATATTTTTTATAAGCCTTAAGGATGTTTTGACATTAATTTTTGATAAAGAGTTTTGTTAAGTCACGCTTAGAGTAGTGTCATTTGTATATTACAATAAAAAAAAAATCCCCCCGTGACACTCACCTTTTTTCCTCTGAGGAGTTTGCAGGTCTGGTTATATGTGAAATAAAGCAACACAAGACGCTCTCTTTCTCCGGTAACGCAGTCTTTCGCGACGCCTTTCTTCTTCGTCATTTCTTCTATTTGTCTCTAACTCATGCTCCAATCTTTCATTGATCGATGCTTCTGATATTGTGGATGCATGGACCAATGAGTCATCGTTGCAGAAACATTTAAGATGATCGCGATGAGTTCTGCCTCCGTGCTGTCTGCGGTCAAACAAAACAAACAAAGTGACAGCGGCCACACTTATCCCCCCTCTTGCGACCTTAGACCCGAAGCCATATCTTGCCCCTTGTTAGCCCACCCCCCTATACCCCCCCGTTGATTCTACTGATGTCGGAACGACATCGATGTCTGCATATAAAGCATCAAGTGTGAATAAGTGTGAATGACCCTCAGGGTCGAACCTTCTGATATACAAATTTAGAGAAAAGTGGAGGACATGTGTGAAAAAGGCTTATCTGTCGCTCTGTCTCTCGGCCTCTGAAATTCAAATCCATACAAGGTTAAATGGCATGAGAAACTAAATTTACCTTGCCAAAGCGGTTGAGCAATACAGAAACAATACACCTCTCTGCCTTTCTCTGTCTGCCTCTCTGTGTCTGTCGCTCTGTCTCTCTCGGTCTGTCTCTCTCTCTCTGCCTCTCTTGATAGATGGAGGGATAGATAGTTTGTTCTCCACCTGTTCACCACTAAATAATGCCTATTACTGTTATTATTTCAGGCAAATGGGAAGTCTGCCAAATTGGAAGAGGATAGCACATCTAATAAAGCAACATCAGACGTGTAAGGATTCAAAAGGAACCATGACATACCAACTACTAGTAACTTTGCTTTCCAGAAGTTAATTCTATATCCTTGTTTTTAATCACTAAGGGCATCCTCCGCATCTGGTAGCTGGAACAATTCCTCTGCACCTCCCAAGGTACCAATTGCTTTTTTGGAAAGTTGCATTTCATGGGTTACTCATTTGATGTGTTTCTCAGTTATAACATTTATATTTTTCCTATTATAAAGGAAGAAAAATTGGGTATCAAGGCTAAAATCAAGTAAGTCATTTAAATATTCCTCAAAATTGCCATGTCTGTACACTTTCTTTAATCTGAATTGTGATTATTGCTGTTTTGGTAGACTTGGAGAGAAATTCAACAAAGAACCATCCAATACACCAAGAGGTCCAACTACTTCTAGGTAAGGCAAACGCGAACCTCCACCTGCAAATGTCTGTTTGTTTTGCATGATAATGTTTCTATGAATGTGTGGGGAGAAAATAACTCGTCTTACTTTCAATAGGTTCTTAACAGAATACGACAATATTAAGTGTATTGGGAAAGGGGGCTATGGTGACGTTTACAAGGCAAGGACGAAACACTTGGATACGTATTGCGCGGTCAAGATAGTGCCCTATAAAGAGTAAGAGTCTTCCAACTTTTATCTCATTGTATAGTTTTTTTGCTCATTTTACCTAAATTAATATTTTCATGATACCACTCATTTGATCAGGAATGCTCTGCGTGAGGCAAAGTTTTTAGCAAAGCTACAGCATCCTAATATCGTTCGATATTACACCTCCTGGATTGAGGATCAGAAAAACATTCCTCCCAACTGTGAAGGTTCCAGCTCTTCCCAGTAAGTAATTCTACCATTACAATTAGGTTCAACAGTAAACATTATCCGGCAAGCTACAGGTGGTTCACATTTTGACTTCTATCTTCATAACAAGGTCAAGCAGCGATACGTCCGGGCAGTACCTGTACATCGAAATGGAGCTGTGTGACATGAAGAATCTGCATGTGTGGATACAGGAGAAGAACTCATTGCATCAGGATCCCACTCGGAAGAAGGAGAGTTTAGGCATCATGAAGAAGATGATATGTGGCGTGGAATACATCCATTCCAAGAAACTAATGCACCGGGACCTAAAGGTGGCATACAGTTTGGGTTACATTTATGGCCTTTTTCCACCGACGGTACCAGCTCTACACGCCACGACTTAGCGTGGCAAGACTTGGTTTGGTTCCAGGCAAGGCACGTCGTGATTCCATCTAGAATAAAGTACCTCTTCAATGTGGGCAGGTCATCATAGCACGCATGCGCGAAACTGCTGTGACATACTTATCCACACGACACATAAAGGGCTTTGCTTGGGGCAGGAGCGTGTCCAACTCTGTCACGGTCCAAGACGTGTTCTTGCGCTGATGCTTGTATTTATAGTAGCCAGTGGGTGTCAGGCTCGGACGTCGCGTTCATCATGACTCGTCCAGTGGCCTTGTCACACTAAAATTGTACCGGGGGCGAAAATTGTACCGCCTACGTAATCCGCGTCGAAACATTACGTCATCGATCGACGTGATTGTCCGTTGCCAGGCAGGTTTCAAAAAACATTCTCGCTCATGTTGCAAAAGACGAAATAACAAACCAGATAACACTTGTTTTTACTTTATATTTGTATTGTATCGAATTGTTTAATCGAAATGAGCTAGTAAACTGAGTGTTTAAAGTGTATCAACGTTTATATTTGTATTGTATTTAATTGTTTGGATCGAATTTAGCTAGTAAACAGAGTGTTTAAAGTGTATGTAGTCTCGTCCTCGTCGCTCGTCGTTCGACGCGATCGTCCGTTGCCAGGCGACGTTCGACGCGATCGTCCGTTGCCAGGCGACGTTCGACGCGGATTACGTAGGCGGTAAAATTTTGATTTTTAAAATCAGTGGCCAGCAGGCTGTTAACATCATACAAAAGTATCAGATCAGCTCTCTTGGAACCTCGTCGGAGGTGAGAATAAAAAGGTACCAGTTAGCAGGTACCAGGTACCTCATTTTGGTGATCGAAACGTGAAAAAAGACGGGCTAAGTCAAGGCGAGTTGAGCTGGTACTGTCGGTGAAAAAAGGCCATTAGTTACTATGCCACATGGTTACCTCTTGATGAACAACTCAAATATTGTCTTTGTGACTTTCAGCCCTCTAACATTATGGTTGGATTGGATGGAGAGGTGAAGATCGTGGATTTTGGTCTGGTGACGGCAGAGAGTGACGAGGAAGGCAATGTGTTGGAGAAAACGATGGGCAGGGGCACTAAATCGTTTATGCCGCCTGAACAAGTGAGAACACCCGTTTTATGAACTAAAAAAAACAAAACATTTGTAATAAAGTGAAGCATAAAGGATATCTCTTATCAATGATCTTTATCTGTGTTTTATTACAGAGGTACAAAAACGTATACAACAATAAGGTGGATATATTTGCATCCGGCTTGGTATATTTGTCGATGCTGTGGAATTGCTCCAATCATGAAATGAGTAAAGTAAGTCTGTTATAGATGGCATTATTTAATCATATCTTTGAACACCATATCAAGTATTATGTTAATAAATTAATTAATATTCTTTTTCATGTTAACAGCGTTGGGAGGACATCAGAAAACAAAAAATTCCAGCAGACTTCACACGGTCATTTCTTGAAGAGGTCAAATTAATTTGTACTTTCATGCGTAGACCTACAATTATGCTGGTCCACTTTTACGATACTGCCATGTATGACGACCTAGCATGCTTTAATATATATTTGTTATGTCTGTTTGCAGTCAGTCCTAATTAAATCGATGCTACATGAAAATCCTGAATCCCGACCCTCTGCTGAGGAGATAACGGCTAACCTGGAGCGGTGGGATCTTCCCACAGCGAGACCAACCAGAACCAATTGGGCGGACAAGGCCTGGTCATCAGCGCCCTATTCTTAATAATCTATTAACTGCACTATGTAACTTTGTCACTCCGACGGCGGAGGAGAAATATGGAGCCGTTTTATGTTTATGTATATTAGGGTTGCCGCGGTGTGGACATTTTCATACCAATACGCTCGTGTCAACACCGGTATAAACGGTATTAACTTTGAAACTATAGGTCAACCGCCATCTTCTCCGTCAACTCTCCTCTCACACTCGGTGACAGCGGCTGGCAGCGCGCCAATTCTCGGCGTCTTATAACGTTCTCCGCGGGGTTTGTTTACCGGCGTTGCTATGGTTACCGGTCTTGTAAGGAAGCACGTCAATTCTCGGCGCGACAATTCTCCCGCACAGAGCAGAACTGTGGCCTATTCTACACATTTTAATTTTCTTAATTATAATTATATTCATTTTTACTGAATTTTTTTTTTACGCGAAACAGCGGCCAGCCGTGGCTGTCGTCGCAGCCAGCCAGCCGATACCAGCCAGGCGTCGCAGCCCGTCAATACGTCGTATAATTATCATACCATCCTACTAAAACATACAAAAATGTTAAAATGAAACAGGCCGATTGCGTCAATAAGTTTGACTAAAAGAGCAAAACTATGACCATCCGTGGAGAGAATCGAACACCGGCCTTCATGATTGCTAACCTAGCATTGGCTTCATATTATTGCACTTATATTTATGTTTATCACTCTATGACGAAGAACTTTCTGCATAGTATACGTTATTAGGCTTAATGACATTTAACAAAACAAATAGGCTTTATATAATATATAAAAGAGATTATTTGAATACGCCCCAAATTACAACTAATATATTTTATTGATACTGATAGACCAACTATTTCATCATTTAAACTGTACTTAAATAGAAAAATATTAAAACAATATTAGCATTAAAGAGCTTTAGGTAGCTTTCGCCAGAGAGCATGGCTTTCTGGTACTTCAACTGATGCAAAAAAAAAGTTCATAACATGCAAATCAACTGATTATATAGACTTTGAGCGAGCCAGCCAGTGACCACAGCGACTGAAAGCAGCCAGACGAGCGACCCACACAGCGACCAATGCGACCTACGTCGCGACCAATGCGACCTACGTCGCGACGCACGTCGTTGGCCACTCAGAGAGCTCGGCCCTACAGTACATTAGCCTGCCAGACGTCTACACCCACACAGACATACCTGTGACGAAAGACAATGTTCTTGTTGAGATGGACTTGAAAAGATGGTTGTAGCTGCGAAAAGAAGTACGGAGTCGCAGATCGACGCATATGTTGAGATACTGATCGGAGTGAACGCTCACTCTGCAATGGAGCCATGGAAGATAATCCACAACCAAGACGACGGGCCTTATGCTGTAAGACGACCCTCGGTTGGGTAGTTAATGGCCCTCTCAAGAAAGGTGACGATCACCACAAGTCAAGCCACTACAGTCAAAGGGCTTCAGTCAACAGACTCATGACAGCGGCATGGACAGCATGCTGCTGCAGCAATACAATTATGACTTTCCGGAGCAAGCCTAGAGAAGTCAGAAATGTCTCATGGACAATAAAGGACATTATTATTTAGGACTTTATTATTTTCTATGGTTGCCTATCTTGTGGGCCTCACCTAGATTGGTCGAGGTTTCTTATGTTATATGAAAGAGGACAGAAGGGGATTAGAATATACAAAATGATTCTATAGTTTTAGTTAGGTAATTGTCATCCCCCCCATGATGAGCAATTAGGGGCCGGAAATGTGAGTGCCGTTTTGCCATATTGTAATTTAGCCTCAGATTTAGATATTATATTATTTAGATGAATATATAGTGATTGATTATTATATTGATTGACTAATTGTTTTTCATAGTTTTGCATTTGTGTTTAATAACTGTTTAGTGAACTTGCTTTCATTGCTTAGTATTATTAGAGATGCATAGGATATATTAGTTGCTTTAGAGCGAGCTGTTATGACGTAGGCTTTCACGCAATTAGGGAGAGTAAAACTGTGTGTATTTGTATCATTTGTTTCATTCAGTAAAGACGGAGCGAACACACTGTTTCTCTACCGTCGTTTCAACACAGTAAACGCGTAGACCTTGTTCTTTCTGTCATGGTTAAGTGACTGAATTTGTTCAGAGATATCGACTGATCACAACAATGGAGCTTTAGCCACTACAGCTAAAGTTAGATAACGTTTCGCCTCATTGGATTTCCATCCCACCCAAGTGTTAGTTGATGACACCTTATCCCTGCCCTCACGCCCCTCCCGGTCTCTGACCCCCAGGGTTAGTTGATGACACCTTATCCCTGCTGGCCCTTCCCTGGCAGATCCCTTTCTCGCACTGCACTATTGATCAATGTTTTCATAACTACAGTAATTATGACTTGTGTGGTGAAACCATTGTGGCCAAAAAAAAAAAGTGTGGTGCCCTCCTTGTCTGTTAGGAGGGATAGGCACTGCCTTCTTTTTATTTACAAAGCCGCAATAATAAAAGCCATAACTAATACGTTTCAAACTAAATTAAAATCAGGAATTCACAATTTTCCTTTGTTAATCCATGTCTGTAATTGTGTAATAAACCGGTTTTACTTAAATTTATTGTGTCATCATTCTCATGTTGGATATAGTGTGGCAGTTTAAACTACTCCAGTACATATTTGATGAAAAAGAATGTGTTAGTGTTCTTAAAGAGAAAAAAATGTATGGAGATGTTAATGTAACCTGACCTACAGTTGTATCTGTAAGTCAGGTTCATTATACAAGTTTGCTGCAGTTTATTTTATTTTATATATATATTATATTTATATATATATATAGGGGGTGGCCGTTGATTTACATTCTGAACAACATTCGCTTCACAGAACTTGAGGTGAGCTGTAGGCTTGCTGCGCTAGGATACACTAAGGCAGTTATTGCTACTGCTGCAGCGTAAAGTCCCTTCAGATATAAAAGATGCTGGGAAAAAATCCCCCAAATTAGCAACTAAATCACTAAAATGTAGTGTTTACTTCTCGCTACCATCAATCTATTTTGGACTCAATTAAAATACTTCAGACAACAACAACCCTCATTGACAACAATGCAACCACAAAAACAATAACACAAACAGTACACAAGAACATGAAAGCTACAATATTAAATAAGCAAGGCAGCTCACTACACTGCCTCCCATGCATGTCATTGCATATGTAATATTGTACATCCCTAATATGGCACTTTTTAAAATTGCATAGACCCCTTAATACAAAGCATTGGTTATCATTTAGCAATAAGCCTTTTTTAGCTTAATCAATGAATCAATATATTCATTCAATAGATACAAGTATTTAATATACGATTATTACTTAATATACTTGGTGATTAGGACCACTAGGGAGATTTGTTGGTTTACGAGTGTTTAAGGTGAGTGCCTTAACCTAGGGCTGTGACATTTCTCACCAGGCCTTCAGCACATGCTGGTCTGTGGAAAACAGCATTCCCAAACAGCGAAGGCAGGATTCCAGTGAAACAGCTTGCCTTGGAGCACCTGGTCATATGGACCAAGGTATTCAGTAGACCAATCAGAACCCATGGCTTTAGAACTGTACACTGCACCCAACAATCAGTGAGCAGAGGACTTCACAATGAGTTGACTGCCGTTCATGGAAGTCAAAGGTCGTAGCCATCAAGCACTTTTGTTGGTTTGGGGAGGGGGGTGGGCCCCTGTAGTGCACTGGCCAACTATACCACCGTGGATTCTACCGGTGCCAGAGATAGATATAAGTGTGTTAGCTCATGAGAGAACTGCAACATTTGGGGGCATTGTAAAGGAAAGGCTAACAAATGGGGACAGTACATACAAATAAACACTGATGGGGCTCAAGACCCAAGGACTGGGAAGTCTGGGTTTGCTTTTTGTATCCCAGATTTGGATGTTGTTAAATATAGGCGACTGTCTGAAGGGGTTTCAGTTTACACCACAGAGCTGCGTGCAATAATCTGGGCTATGCAGTGGTTGGAGGAGGTAAGGCCAGGGCCAGTTGTAATATGCTCCTCTCCTCTGACTCTGCTTCAGTGGTGAAGACATTGACGGAGGGAGGGCTTGGAGCCAGATCGGACGGTGGACCTCATGGTGGAGCTTCTTACCCTGATGTACAGGATTGAGCAGGCGGGAGAGTCAGGGGGGTTCATGTGGGTCCCAGCTCATGTGGGGATTGAGGGGAATGAGCTAGCTGATGGGGCAGCAAAAAGGGCTTTAAGAAGGGAAGATGTGGATGTAAAAGTGAGGCTGGGGTTAACTGAGTGTAGGTCAATTATCAAAAAGAACATCATGGCTGTGTGGCAGGGGGAGTGGGATAGGGAAAAGAAGGGGAGGCATTACTACAGCTTGCAGAATAGAGTCACCAGGAGCCAGTGTTTTTTGGGAAAGGAAAGGAGGCATACAGTCATGATGACCAGACTGAGGCTGGGGCATTGCGGACTGGCATGGGACTTGGGAAACAGGGAAATGGACTATGTGGAGTGTGTCAAAAACAGCAAACAGTAAAACATATCCTGATGGAATGTACTGGACTCACTCGACAGAGGGAACATCTGTATGCGGCAGTGGAAAGCCTGGGCACAACATCGGTTACACTGAAGAGCCTTCTAAATCCCATTGAGAATCAGCCTGGGACTATAAAAGCTGTCCTGGATTTCATAACGGCCACTGGATTATTCCTATGGAAATAGGATGGACTTATTGCGTTTGAAATATATATATATATATATATATATATATATATATATATATATATATATATATATATATATATATATATATATATATATATATATTTTTTTTTTTTTGGTTGTTTGTGTGATTATTTATTTGTTGTCCTGTGGGTGGCAGCAATGTGCCGCAAAGGCATACAGGCTGTCAGAAATTAAAAGAGGAAGAAGAAAATGCACGGGTTATTTCTCTTTAAAGGCTGTTTACTTCGGAGTTTAACTTGTTAAAAGTATTTTATTTACCGTAAAAGGTACTCGGTTTGCTTTTGATAAAAATCCAGAAGCCATGTATCCGCAAGAAGGGAACTCCGCCGAGTTGATGAACATTGGTGAACGAGACGGCTGCTTTTCTTTTTCCTGAGTTGCCTTTCCTAGTGGCTCGTGAGACGCCGGCGCCATCTTTGGAACGACCCGAGGATTACAGGCAAAACCATTTCAATCACCAGCTCTATAATATTGTTTTGCTGGCCAGTACAATACACGGACACTTGAAGACTTATTCTATTTTTTTGGATAACAAGACCGTTCGGTATTTAGTTTGTTAATGGACTGAGAAAGACCATACGTTGTTGTTGTTAGAGACATTTAGGTATTTGGTTTAACGTCCTAAAAAAAGGAAATATATGTTATTTTCGTATTCCAATTGTTAACTAAAACATAATTTCATTTCCATGTGCTTTAAATATACTGTTATATGGTGTATCCGATTTCCATTATGATGAAGAAGATGCGTTTCAGTCCAGCAATTGTTGAATAAATCTGGATGAAAGTACACTGCTATCACAAACCCAAGTAAATTCTGTTTATTGGTTACACATGCATGATCACATACACTTAGGATATTTTGTCATACCACGCCATGGAATCAATCAACTACATCGCTAAACTCAATGAGTACGTGCAGAATAGTGGCTGCGAGTTGAAGTACGACGACGTGGGTTCCGAAGGCCCTGCTCATATTAAAACGTAAGTTTGCTCCACCGTTACGCATAGGGTTTTTATTAGGCAGCCCATCTGTTGTATTTGATACTGTATATATTGGAGCTTGTTCAACATCGGATTGTTATTTGGACTCCGTTTCAGGGAGTTGTTTTTTTTATTAACAGTTGTCCCATTAGCTAGGCCTACCTCTCATAACGCAAACTAACATCTGTTGTATTATATTAATGTTTAGAAGGAACAATCACAGATGTCAATATCAAGGCATGCCTCCTCCAACACATGCAATTGCCGTTATAGCAAGGCATGTCTGGATAATAGGCCAATAAGACACAATGAGCATCACTTATCCCTTATCAGGATGTGTAAGAAGAAGACCTACTGCTCAACCTTGTACAACACTGTAGACTACTCTTTCAGCCCTTATAAAAAATGATTTTAAAATGTGTCCCTCAGGTTTGCTCAAACGGTGATATTAAACGGCAAACCATACCCAGAGGGCGTTGGAAAAAACAAGGAGGAGGCCCGGCAAAATGCAGCCAAACACGCTTTAGAGAGCGTTTTGGAGACAGACTCAGACCAGTCCCATGTCTCGGGGTGGTCGATGAGGGACGCTACAGAGCCAATTAATCAGGCAAGGCTCACCCAACCCAACTACAAATGCTGGATCTACGAGCACAGTCAGAAGAACCGGGTTCGTATACGGGCACTGGAGTCCACCGCGATGGAACTAGGCCACACTAAACAGTAAGTCCCTGCGACTGCGGTTCGTCCCTTCATTGCCCATCTGTTGAGCTAGCCATTCGGCTCAGAATGTCTGTTTTCAGATGTTGCAAGTTGTGCTTGTCTGTGTTTTCAGTTGTTGTAAGTTTGTGATTGACGGTACGGAGTACCCGTCTGGCTCTGGGAGAACGAAGAAGGAGGCAAAGGAGGACGCAGCCAGGCTTGTATATGAGAAGATATGGAGAAATCCACTCTCAAATGTAAGTGCAGGGTGGGAGTTGTGAATAGAGATGGTGTGTTCTGATGCAATAAGCACAATGTATAAAAGCATAATATAACTTCTTCTTTTAAAGACCGTCGATCAGAGTGGCAGTGTTGATCCATCGAGTCCTCAAACAAATGAATTGAATCAAGACATGTCAGAGGCAATGTGAGTACAGAGAGGATGAACACATCACACGGTGGACGATCGATTCTTGATTAAGTGTTGATGTTTTTGTTAACCGTCTATCCCCCAGTGGTTCACCTGAAAATATGGTGGTGAGCCTCAGAGAGCTTTCTGGCTTGACTGAGTTTACATACTTGGGACTGGACAGCCAGCATCAGCAGGAGAACATGTGCAATGTGGACTTATTGGTGAAAAGATGTGGTCCTGCACACTGCCCTCAGTGAGTATCAACAGTAATGTGAGATAGAATCAGTAAATGTATTAGGGATCGACCGATACAGATTTTTTAGGGCCGATACGATACCGATATTTTTTCATCAGCCTTAGCCGATACTCCGATACGCCGATACCGATATTTAGAGCCGATATTTAGAGCCAATACTGCTTTTGCTCCCTCAATCAAAAAAATTACACTGATAACAAATGTTACAAGTCTCAATTTAAAAAAAGGAACATTTATTGAACTTCAATATAAAAAACAATATTTAACAAATAGTAAAAACAGGTGAGGTAAAACAAGTAAGAAAAATTAGATGAGCAATATTTAACAAATATTAAAAACAGGTGAGGTAGAACAAGTAAAAAAAAAAAAAAAGCGAAAAAATATCGGCGAATATCAGCCGCGTATCGGCCGATACCGATACACGTAAAAACCGCGAATATCGGCCGATAATATCGGCCGACCGATATATCGGTCGATCCCTAAAATGTATTGTGTACTGTTACGATCCTAGTGTTGGGTAATGTTAAGCTGGTGGGTAACTGGTTGTCATGGTAACTGTGGGAGTGGCTCACTGCAGGTGAGCCTTGATTAGGGTCACCTGACGGATCCAAGATGGCGGACAGAAGCAAGATGGTGTCTGAATAGACAGCATGGTGCCCAGACTTGGTTACACTTATTGGAACCCATAAGACTATGTATAGCCTATTCGCCCTCAAGGTCAGTGCCAGGATTAGGGATTCCTACAGGGAACGTGACCACTCCTTTGTCGTGTATGTTTGTCAAGTGATGGTCTATGTTATGTGTCAAACAATAACCAAACGGGACAGGCTACCGTTTACCCCAACGCTTGGGCTATCCCTCAACAAGAGAGAGAAGGACTAGAGCTCGCCAGGAACCCAGGTGTGTCACTGCTCACGTGGCCGGAAGCTAGTTGCCTGCCAGCTGTGGTTTGTTACCACTTATGTGTCTCGACTCCCGCCTAGACAGAGAGCCGTTTTGAATATACCGGTGGGGTCGTGACGGTACACAATTCACTAAACCGGAAGGTACAACTGTTTTATGAACCAATGTTATCCATCTTAATTGCTTGTGTTACTTTTATGTTTGAAAATATAATAATTGTTAAGTAACTTTTTTTTTTTCTACAGGGGGGTTATTGACGGTAGGGAGTACCCTGAAGTCGAGGGGAAGACTGCAAAGGAGCCCAAAAAAAGGACGGCAAAGGAGGCCTGGCCTGTGCTCCAAGAGCTGTCAGACTGGGACAGCAAGGTATTTCTTTCTGCCTCTCAATTCAAAAAAGGTTAAATGGCATGAGAAACAAAACTTACATTGCCAATGCGGGTGAACAATACAGAAACAATAAGTCTCCCTCCATCTCTGTGCCTCCTGAAAAAATACTCGCCCTGAGGTAGTATTTTCGCCGTTGGAAACGTTAATTACCTTTTTATATGTGAATGAGGAGTAGAAAGTCGTATTTCACACCATTTCAGAGGCCATGTTGATGACACTTTGGTCTGCATTTGCATGTCATTGAGTGGCACCCTAAATGATAATAATGATAATAATGAGTCCCCTTTTTCGCTGAATGGTTACAAAAATATTTAAATGTTGGCACTGCTTCTCATAGTCATTTGTGGTGAACGCTAAAAGATAGGTCTCTTCATAACCCTAAAAGTATTCATCTTACAAAAAATATGTGTTATTTACAACAGTTTTAGTTGAACATTATAGGGTCCCGGCATTCCACTCCGTTTTCTCAATTAAACACAGAAATCAACTACATTGGACCCAGTGTTTGTTATATGTGAAATAAAGTAACACAAGACGCTCTCTTTCTCCGGTAACGCAGTCTTTCGCGACGCCTTTCTTCTTCGTTTCTTCTATTTGTCTTTAACTCATGCTCCAATCTTTCATCAAACGATGCTTCTGATATTGTGGATGCATGGACCAATGATGCATCGTTGCAGAAACATTTAAGATGATCGGATGAGTTCTGCCCATTCTGCCTCCGTACTGTCTGCGGTCAAACAAAACAAACAAAGTGACAGCGGCCGCACTTATCCCGCCTCTTGCGACCTTAGACCCCAAGTCATATCCGGCCCCTTGTATGCCCACCCTCCATATCTTAAATTCTTGCTATAAGGTCTGCTGCAATGTTAGAAATCGTTCAGTATTAAATAAATATTTGGTTTAAAAAAATCTATGTATTTTATGGAAAAGCAAGACAAAAAAGTTTATAAAGGACATTTACTGAATTTTCCGCACTATAAGGCGCACCGGAGTATAAGACGCAGCAGCTAAATTGAATGAGGTGTACATATATAAGCCGCACTGGACTATAAGCCGCAGGTGTTTTAATGTTTAATTACCATCAGGGCTGGCCCGAATGCCATTTTTCAGGCTTCGAATACTCGTTGGTTTTTCTGAGCGAATATTCGAACACCATCAAAAACAACATGAATAATCCCTATACTCCCTGGAACCGATTTTGACAGTATCTGCATATTTTGTTGAATATTTAATAGCTTTTCAACGTTAATTAGTAGGCCTAAGTAGGTTGAAGTTCCTTAGTTTTTCCCCGTGAAAGCGAACAGCTGTTGTTCCGTTCCAAATCAACTGCCATCTCAGCCCTTACGGGAGCTTTTCCATTCATCCTGGAACGTGCATCTTTTCAGGGAATTTGTACAATAAATCCATAACAAATACCGAATAATGATTGTCTTATGTGTCCATATTATATCCATTATATTGTCCGGGTATTCCCAAGACGCTCACGCTCTGCAGCAAGCCAGTCACAGTTGATTGGCGCGGCGCTGTACAGCGAACGTAAACAAACAACTAAGGTTAGCATTTCGTCAAGTATTACTTTTCCTCCCGAGATCCTGCTAATGTTGTGTTATAAAGTAAAGGGAAACAAAATATCTATTCTTCCTCCACCTCTCTCGCTTCTGTTCTTGGTGTCGCTGACGCTTATAGTTTGCCTCCCTCGCTCTTGTAATGTCACGTACGTGGAAAAAAAACAACGAAGCTCCAAATACTGATTTAAGCTTCGAATACTAATTTTCCGAGTGGCCGTTAGCTGTAAAAATCCATAGATTAGCCGCACCGTCATATAAGCCGCATAATCGAAAAATGGGAAAAAAGGCGCGGCTTATAGTCCGAAAATTACGGTAATTGTTTGATTTATGCAATGGTGAAAAATTCAAGCAAAATGAATGAAAAACAGCAAAAGCCACATTCGGTTTCGGCTTTCGGCCAAGTGTTTCAGTGTATTCGGTTTCGGCTTCGGCCAAGAATTTTCATTTCGGTGCATCCCTGATACAGGTTTAAAGGTTGGGTATGGGATTTGCGAAACGCCAGCAGATTTTGAAAATACACGACTCAAATGGTCCTACCCCCTCTCCTTCAACGCTGACTTTGACACCACCCATTCCAAGTACATGGACACGCAATCATGAGCAAACACAGATGCGCAAGAGTGAGCCATTAGCTAGTTAGCTAGCTCCAGTAGCTACCGCAGGATAACGACAAACGGAAGCTTGCTCTGGGTCACAAGCTTTGAGTACGTGCACGAAGGGGTCACGTGCGGGGGGAGGGGGAGTGCAGTACAACTGTTTGATTGGCGTACTTACTGTCCAATGCCACTCGGTGGGTCTGGAAATCATTGGCTGAAGTTTTCGAGCCCTGCCTGTTCAACAGATGATTGACTTGTTTAATTTTCATGTCAGTACTTCTAACTCAGTGGCTGTAAGTGGGTTATGATAAGGATTTCAAGTAATTTTGCAAAAATGCCCAAAAAAGAAAATTCCATGCCCAACATTTAAATGGCATGAGAAACTAAATTGACATTGCCAAAGCGGTTGAGCAATATAGAAACAATACACCTCTGTCTGCCTCTCTGTTTCTCTCTGCGTCTCTGTCGCTCTGTCTCTCCCCGTCTCTCAGTCTCTGTCTCTCTCTCTATGCCTCTCTCTCTATGCCTGTCTCTCTGCCTCTCTTGATAGATGGAGGGATAGATAGATTGTTCTCCACCTGTTCTCCACTAAATAATGCCTATTACTGCTATTATTTCAGGCAAATGGGAAGTCTGCCAAATCAGAAGAGGATGGCACAAATAATAAAGCAACATCAGACACGTAAGGATTCAAAAGGAACCATGACATACTAACTACTAGTAACTTAGCTTTCCAGAAGTTTATTTTATATCCTTGTTTTTAATCACTAAGGGCATCCTCCGCATCTGGTAGCTGGATTCAGTTCAGCAATTCCTCTGCACCTCCCAAGGTACCAATTGCTTTTTGGGAAAGTTGCATTTCATGGGTTACTCATTTGATGTGTTGCTCAGTTATAACATTTATATTTTTTATTATGAAGGAAGAAAAATTGGGTATCAAGGCTAAAATTAAGTAAGTAATTTAAATATTTCTCAGAATTGTCATGTCTGTACACTTTCTTTAATCTGAATTGTGATTATTGCTGTTTTGGTAGACTTGGAGAGAAATTAAACAAAGAACCATCCAATACTCCAAGAGGTCCAACTACTTCTAAGTAAGGCAAACACGAACCTCCACCTGCAAATGTCTGTTTGTTTTGCATGATAATGTCTGTATGAATGTGTGAGAAGAAAATAACTCATCTTACTTTCAATAGGTTCTTAACAGAATACGACAATATTGAGTGTATTGGGCAAGGGGGCTTTGGTCACGTTCACAAGGCAAGGATGAAACACTTGGATACGTATTGCGCGGTCAAGATAGTGCCGAATAAAGAGTAAGAGTCTTCCAGCTTTTATCTCATTGTATAGTTTGTTGCTCATTTTACCTAAATTAATATTTTCATGCTACCACTCATTTGATCAGGAATGCTATGCGTGAGGCAAAGATTTTAGCAAAGCTACAGCATCCTAATATCGTTCGATATTACACCTCCTGGACTGAGGATCAGGAAAACATTCCTCCCAACTGTAAAGGTCTCAGCACTTCCCAGTAAGTAATTCTACCATTACAATTAGGTTCAACAGTAAACAATATCCGGCAAGCTACAGGTGGTTCACGATTTGATTTCTATCTTCATAACAAGGTCAAGCAGCGATACGTCCGGGACTTTCCTGTACATCCAAATGGAGCTGTGTGAAATGAAGGATCTGTATGAGTGGATACAGGAGAAGAACTCATTGCATCAGGATCCCACTCGGAGGAAGGAGAGTTTAGACATCATGAAGAAGATGATATGTGGGGTGGAATACATCCACTCCAAGAATCTAATGCACCGGGACCTAAAGGTGGCATACAGTTTGGGTTACATTTATGGCCTTTTTCCACCGACAGTACCAGCTCTACACGCCACGATTTAGCATGGCAAGACTTGGTTTGGTTCCAGGCAAGGCACGTCTTGTTTCCATCTAGAATAAAGTACCTCTTCAATGTGGGCAGGTCGACATAGCACGCATGTGCGAAACTAAAGTGACATACTTATCCACGCGACACATAAAGGGCTTGGCTTGGGGCAGGAGCGTGTCCATCTCTGACACGGTCCAAGACGTGTTCTTGCGCTGATACTTGTATTTATAGAAGCCGGGTGTCAGGCTCGGACGTTGCGTACATCATAACCCGTCCAGTGGCCTCGCTCTCTGGCCAATCAGCGGCTAGCAGCCTGTTAACATCATACAAAAGTATCAGATCAGCTCTCTTGGAACCTCGTCGGAGGTGAGAATAAAAAGGTACCAGTTAGCAGGTACCAGGTACCTCATTTTGGTGATCGAAACGTGAAAAAAGGCGTGCTAAGTCAAGCAGCTGTTGAGCTGGTACTGTCGGTGGAAAAAGGACATTAGTTACTATGCCACATGGTTACCTCTTGACAACTCAAATATTGTCTTTGTGACTTTCAGCCCTCTAACATTATGGTTGGATCAGATGGAGAGGTGAAGATCGTGGATTTTGGTCTGGTGACGGCAGAGAGTGACGAGGAAGGCAATGTGTTGGAGAAAACGATGGGCACGGGTACTAGGTCGTTTATGCCGCCTGAACAAGTGAGAACACCCGTTTTATAAACTAAAAAAAAACATTTGTAATAAAGTGCAGCCTAAAGGATAGCTCTTATCAATGATCTTTATCTGTATGTTCGATTACAGAGGTACAAAAACGTATACAACAATAAGGTGGATATATTTGCATCAGGCTTGGTATATTTTTTGATGCTGTGGAATTTCTCCGTTCATGAAAAGAGTAAAGTAAGTCTGTTTATAGATGGCATTATTTAATCATATCTTTGAACACCATATCAAGTATTGTGTTAATAAATTAATTAATATTCTTTTTCATGTTAACAGCGTTGGGATGACATCAGAAAACAAAAATTTCCAGCAGACTTCACACTGTCATTTCCTAAAGAGGTCAAATTAATTTGTACTTTCAAGCGTAGACCTACAATTATGCTAGTCAACTTTTACGATACTGCCATGTATGACGACCTAGCATGCTTTAATATATATTTGTTATGTCTGTTTGCAGTCATTTCTAATTACATCAATGCTACATGAAAATCCTGAATCCCGACCCTCTGCTGAGGAGATAATGGCTAAGCTGGAGCGGTTGGATCTTCCCACAGCGAGACCGATCAGAACCAATTGGGCGGACAAGGCCTGGTCATCAGCGCCCAATTCTTATTAGTCTCTTGTTAACTGCACTATGTAACTTTGTCACTCTGACGGCGGAGGAGAAATAGGGAGCCGTTTTATGTAACCCACTAAGATGTCCACTGCTTACTTTATTCTTTTTATTTTATTCTATTTCATTTATAATTTTCTATTTTTTATAATCTTATCTTCTATGCTTCCAATCAAAGCGGTCCAAACTTTATTTTAAACAAAAAAAATGTTTTTACATAGTTTTGTCATTAGCTGTGTTCGAAATCGTTCACTATTCCCTATATAGTGTTCATGATATAGTGCACTAAATAGGGAACGAACAAACGAGAATTCGGACACCACGCTGTACATTTCTAAACGTCATTTGCGTCAGTAAATGCGCCGGGTATTTGTGTGACGCAGACAGACGCGCCCAAATTATGTAAACAAACGGGCACCCACGAGGAAAGCTGGAGGTTGTATTGATGTTAAATGTTACGTTTCCTTGATCAAGGTTTTTTTTAATACAGTTTTAATGTTACATTTTTTATGTTAAATCCCAAATAAATTGTTGACATTTCTAAACGAAAGCCGGTGATCATTAAATGTTTTTGTTTTCGCGGTTATTCCGCCTCTTCTTCTCCGGAAAAACACGACCTCATTGCATTGTGGTATACGGGAGTAACATGTAGAGTACATTGTATGTACACAAAAATTTTGGGTATTTTAAGTGCACTATATAGTGCATGAAATTAACCACTGAGTATTCGAACATTTGAAGGAGCCTTTGGGACAGCCTTGACGCGTCGCAGTGACGCAATTGCCCTTCGAAGGATGCGTCCCCTGAAGTGAGACACAGCCGATATATTAGTTGCTTTAGCGTGCTGTTATGACGTAGGGTTTCGTGCATTTAGGGAGAGTAAAACTGTATTTATATAATTTGTTTCATTCAGTAAAGACGGAGCGAACACTGTTTTTCTACCGTCGCTTCAACACAGTAAACGCGTGTAGACCTCGTTCCTTCGGTCATAGAGTGGTTAAGTGACTGAATATGTTTAGGGATATTTACTGATCACAACAATGGAGCTTGAGCCACTACATTAAGTAGAAAAACAGTTTGCCGAGGGAGAGAGAACATCATCGGAAGCTGAGGGAAGATGTGCGGCGCTGGACTAGATTGGATGAAGCCAGCCAGCCTGAGGAAGAAGTAGCTAGCGGTGGGGATCACGCTGTACACCCGACCGGAATTCCACACGACTTTTTCAATGATGGATGAGTACACAAAGTACTAAAATGAATTACTGGATAAACTATAGCTACATATTTGATGTTCATGACGAAATAAGGATAATGCTGTCATTGTAATCAACATAGCCAAGATGTGCAAATTGTGCATATGGCCAGTAGTCACAAACGACATTTTTGAGAAATGTGCTATTGCTAGATAATAGATGGAAATAAAGACAGCCCTGGAATCTTCCTTTAGAAAACATCTGCATGTTTTGAGATTAAAGGACTGTTGATCTGGATTTCAGAAGTTCGCAAGAGTTTGCTATAACAAGAGACTTATCTAACATTAAAAGCCAATTGAAATGTCGGACTTTGATGAAACCAAAATGGAAGGCAATGTCGAGCTAGACATAAAAAGAGAGATCAAGTTGACCACAAAGGCCCTAGAAAATAAACGTAACAGTCCCTGATGAGGACACAGATCTTCTACCATTCCTCTGGTGGCCACAGGGAGATTTAAGTCAGCCTCCGGGCGAGTACAAGATGTTGGTCCATTTGTTTGGGGCAAAGTCAAGCCCGAGCTGTGCCAACTACACTTTAAGACGGACTGCAGAGGATGGAAAAGACAGGTCATCACCTGAAGCAGTAACTACAATGGGAGCACTTCTACGTCAATGACTGCCTGGTCTCAACGTCCGACGAGAAGAAAGCTATTACCTTGACCAAGGACCTCATTGCACTGTGTGAGAGTGGAGGATTCCGCTTGACCAAGTGGTCAAGTAACAGCCGCAAAGTGCTGTCATCACTTCCCGAACAAGAGAGAGCAAAGCGGATCAAGAATCTAGACCTGGACAGGGATGAACTACCCATGGAAAGGGCCCTTAGAGTGGACTGGTCCATAGAATCAGATTCCTTCAAGTTCCGTATTCACGTGAAAAGCATGCCCATCACCAGACGAGGTATCCTCTCGGTCGTAAGCTCAGTATATGACCCCCATGGATTCCTGTCTCCGTTCATTCTTCTCGCGAAGACCATCGTCCAGAGTCTCTGTCGAATGAAACTTACCTGGGATGAAGAGATTCCAGAAGATGTGGCAAAAAGATGGTTCGCCTGGCTGCCTGATCTGAGCCAGTTCGCTAGTTTTTCTGCCAGGAGGTGCATCGAGCCAGAGGGATTTGGTCCAGTTACGTCAGCACAACTGCATCATTTCTCAGACGCTAGCAATGGACGTTAACAAGAACCTTGTTAAGAGGGCAGGGAAAATAATGGGGACCCAGCCCCCATCCTCCTTAAAGGAGTTTTTTGAGGACACAGTTAGGAAGCAAGATAGTCACAGACCTAACCCATGTCCTAAACATGGAGTATGAGCTGTTGCCTCTGGGCAAAAGATACCGGCTCCCATTTTGTATGCTAAATAAATTAAAGTTCTCCCTGGTACCGCTATCAATTAAGCTACTTAATGGAGGGAGCTTTCCGTGATGGAACAAGTGCAATAACTGGGGGGGCAATAATGCAATACTATACTACTATTCAAGGTGGGGGTAAGGCCATGTGTTTGGGTGAGGCCATGTTTTGGGTAATGCAATGTGTTTCATGTTATGTCGTTGTAAAAACCTTTATTTATGTGTCGCCGACGCTCTCTGTTTGACCAAAGCAAATTTCTTTCGTGAAAGAGACAATAAAATGCTTTCTTACTTAGCGAGAAGGGCTACTGTGTCGTCACTTACCTCCGCATCGAGAACAGACACGGTCAAGTTCATTGCTAGTTTCTTCTAGGAAAAGCCAGAGTGACGCCGCTTAACAGTCATAGTCCCACGCCTCAAGCTCACAGCGGCTACCATTGCGGTGAAAATGGATAAGCTCATGAAGCGAGAGCTTTGGATGGACCTCAAAGAGTCTATGCTATGGACAGATAGCACCACCGTCCTCCGATACATCGACAACGACGGCGCTCGTTTAAACATTTGTTGCCAACAGAGTGTCGGCATTCAGAGAGAACACAAGGCCAGCACAATGGAAGTATGTCAACACGGCTTCCAACCCAGCTGATCAAGCATCAAGAGGATTGAATGCAGAGCACTTCATAAAGTGTCAGAACTGGATTGAAGGTCCTTCCTAGCCAAGAGTGAGTCTCACTGGCCTGTCTTATCAAGAGTTCTCAAGAGAAATAAGTGAAGATGACGCTGATGTGAAGCGTACGACCAGTGTGAACATCATCAAGACTGTAGACTCAAGCACAGACCCTCTTTTCAAGCTGACTCATCACTACTCCGACTGGCACAGTCTGAAGAAGGCAGTCGCCTGGATGTAGGCTGAAGGAGCTGCTTCAAAGTCTGTGCGTAACAAGGAAGACGATCGAGTTTCAAGCCCAGTCTTCCGAAAGTCCAGATGTGAAAATCAAGACAGTTGAGAACCACATGCAGAAACAGAGCTCTACCCTGAAAGGAACCCATTTGACTGTCAAGGACGTCAGAAGAGCAGAAACTGTGATCATTCAGTTCAGCCACAGTCACACCTTCCATGAGGAGCTTCGCACTCTGCAGAAAGGGGAAAAGATCAAGAGAAGCAGTTCTATCATGAAACTGGATCCCTTCCTCCAAGATGGGGTTCTCCGGGTTGGTGGAAGATTGCACCGGGCAGCCTTGCCAGAACACACAAAGCATCCAGTTATCCTGGCCAAGGATCACCACATCACGACCCTGATCATCAGGAACGCTCAAGAGGAAATCGGACATGGAGGGAGAAACCATACCCTTGCTCGGCTGAGACAAAGGGTCTGGATATGCAAAGGAATTGCAGCGGTGAGAAGTGTGCTTTCAAAGTGTGTCAAATACCGGAAGTGTCAAGCTGCTGTGAGTGAACAGAAGATGGTGAATCTACCACCTGATCGTCTACTGCCTGACCATCCTACGTTCACTAACGTCGGTGTGGATTATTTCGGCCCCTTTGAAGCATAGCGTGGACGCAAGCGTTATGGAGTCTTGTTTACTTGCCTTACAGTCAGAGCAGTCGGCATATAAATCGCGCACTCTCTCGACACAAATTGTGGAGGTTATGAGATCTGATAACGGAACGAACCTGGTAGCTACAGAACACGAGATCCGCTGGGCGATGAAAGAATGGAACCAGTCCCAGATCTCTGAGGCTGTACTGCAAAGAGGAGTCACTTGGATCTTCAACCCGCCTGCCGGGTCGCACCATTGTGGTATCTGGGAGCGACAGATAAGAACAGTCCGGAAGATACTTACCAACCTTCTGAAGCGCAAGTCACTGGATGATGAATGTCTGCAAACTGATGTGTGAAGTAGAAGCAGTGATCAACAGCAGACCCCTTACCAAGTCATCTGATGATGTGGACGACCTCGAGCCACTAACGCCGAGTCATCTTCTCCTGCTCAAGGGAAAACCAGGAATGCATCCGAATACTTAGTACATACTATTTCTGTTCAGTGGCATTCGGACGCGCTATGTTTGTGGCGTACTACAAAATGCATACTATAAAGCAGTCAAGTATGAGTATTCGGATGCAGCCCAGCACTCCCTCTAGGTGTGTTTCAGAAG
The DNA here is from genome assembly GCF_902167405.1 of Gadus morhua. Lineage (NCBI taxonomy): Eukaryota > Metazoa > Chordata > Actinopteri > Gadiformes > Gadidae > Gadus > Gadus morhua. The sequence continues at coordinate 6,769,956 of NC_044062.1, forward strand.
GAGGATCTATATTCAAAATGAAGATGGTGGCAGGTGCAGTATATCTCTGACATCTTCTGGAAGCGCTGGTCCAGAGAATACTTGCCCCTACTACAAGAAAGGCAGAAGTGGCTGGAGAAGAGGAGAAATGTGAAAGAGGGAGACATCGTACTAATCGTGGATGAGAGGGCTCCAAGAGGGTCCTGGTTAATGGGAAAGGTGGAGAAGACAATCCCCGATGCCAATGGGTTTGTCCGTCGGGTCCTTGTCAAAACAAAGACCAGCGCCTCTCTTGCTCAAGATGGAAAATTCTCATGGGCAATAAAGGACATTATTATTTAGGACTTTATTATTTTCTATAGTTGTCTATCTTGTGGGCCTCACTTAGATTGGTCGAGGTTGTTTATGTTCTATGAAAGAGGACAGAAGGGGATTAGAATATATAAAATGATTCTTTAATTTTAGTTAGGTAATTGTCATCCCCATGATGAGCAATAAGGGGCCAGAAATGTTAGTGCCATTTTGCCATATTGTAATTTAGACTCCGATTTAGATATTATATTACTTAGATGAATATGTAGTGATTGATTATTATATTGATTGACTAATTGTTTTGCATAGTTTTGCATTTTAGTTTAATAACTGTTTAGTGTACTTGCTTTCATTGCTTAGAATTATTAGAGATGCATAGGATATATTAGTTGCTTTAGAGCGCGCTGTAATGACGTAGGCTTTCACGCATTTAGGGAGAGTAAAACTGTGTGTATTTGTATCATTTGTTTCATTCAGTAAAGACGGAGTGAACACACTGTTTCTCTACCGTCGTTTCAACACAGTAAACACGTAGACCTCGTTCTTTCTTTCATAGAGTGGTTAAGTGACTGAATATGTTTAGAGATATTTACTGATCACAACAATGGAGCTTTAGCCACTACAGCTAAAGTTAGATAACGTTTCGCCTCATTGGATTTCCATCCCAACCAAGTGTTAGTTGATGACACCTTATCCCTGCCCTCAGGCCCTCCCTGGCAGATCCCTTTCTCGCACTGCACTATTGATCACTGTTTTCATAACTACAGTAATTATGAATTGTGTGGCGAAACCATTGTGCCCAAAAAAAAAAAGTGCGGTGGCCCTCCTTGTCTGTTAGGAGGGATAGGCACTGCCTTCTTTTTATTTACAAAGCCGCAATAATAAAAGCCATAACTAATACGTTTCAAATTAAATTAAAAGCAGGAATTCACAATTTTCCTTTGTTAATCCATGTCTGTAATTGTGTAATAAACGGGTTTTACTTAAATTCATTGTGTCATCATTCTCATGTTGGATATAGTGTGGCAGTTTAAACTACTCCAGTACATATTTGATGAAAATAAATGTGTTACTGTTCTTAAAGAGAATTTCTTTTATGGAGAACGTTAACATAGTTGTATCTGTTGGTTCAGGTTTATTATACAAGTTTGCTGCAGTTTTTTTTATTTTATATATATATTATATTAAAAAAAATATATATAGGGGGTGGCCGTTGATTTACATTCTGAACAACATTCGCTTCACAGAACTTGAGGTGAGCTGTAGGCTTGCTGCGCTAGGATACACTAAGGCAGTTATTGCTACTGCTGCAGCGTAAAGTCCCTTCAGAAATAAAAGAGGCTGGGAAAAAATCCCCCAAATTAGCAACTAAATCACTAAAATGTAGTGTTTACTTCTCGCTACCATCAATCTATTTTGGACTGAATTAAAATACCTCAGACAACAACAACCCTCATTGACAACAATGCAACAAAGGCTACCACAAAAACAATAACACAAACGGTACACAAGAACATGAAAGCTAAAATATTAAATAAGCAAGGCAGCTCACTACACTGCCTTACATGCATGTCATTGCATATGTAATATTGTAGATCCCTAATATGGCACTTTTAAAGCATCATTGCATAGACCCCTTAATACAAAGCATTGGTTATCATTTAGCAATAAGCCTTTTAAGCTTAATCAATGAATCAATAGATTCATTTTATATATAAAAATATTTAATATACGATTATTACTTAATATACTTGGTTATTGATTAATATTCCAGATAGGTGCCAACGGACATCATTCAATCTGAATCATGCCTGGCTGAAGTTACTCACATACCGATTAGGACCACTAGGGGGAGCTGTTGGTTTACGAGTGTTTAAGGTGAGTGCCTTAACCTAGGGCTGTGACATTTCTCACCAGGCCTTCAGCACATGCTGGTGTGTGGAAAACAGCATTCCCAAACGGAGAAGGCAGGATTCCAGTGAAACAGCTTGCCTTGGAGCACATGGTCACATGGACCAAGGTAATCAGTAGACCAATCAGATCCCATGGCTTTAGAACTGTACACTGCACCCAACAATCAGTAAGCAGAGGACTTCACAATGAGTTGACTGCTGTTCATGGAGGTCAAAGGTCGTAGCCATCAAGCACTTGATGGCACTTGAAGCACTTTTTCATAATCACCTGACAGCAGCTAGGCACAAAGTGTAGCAGGCCGACATTGGATGGGGTCAGAGTTAGTTGTTGCTTTAGCGTAAAATTTGAATTGGGTATAGTATGTAATCATCATATTTCCTATCTTTGGTCAAAGGATTTAAACTATTTAGCATTAATATAGTATAATTGCTTAATAGTTAAATGAAATGCTGATAGGCTGATGGGACTTTTATTCAGTTTTTATTGATTATTTAGCAAGCACTAATAGTATAAGTGCTAAATGTTGAAATGCTTATAGTTGGACTTTTCCTCAGTTTTCACACACTGGTTTTCCAGAACATGAAGCAAAAGCAAATAATTGTTCGGAAAATGACTCTGGGGTCATCTAAATCAAAGTTGAATCAACACTGTTCACTGATAGTCTCAGTAAAAAATATGGTTACATCACCATAACCAATTATTACAGTACACTTTGAATTGTATTGCGAAGCGTCTATAGATTGTGAGTGTGCATATATAGAGTGTGCATGCGTGCATTCACAACTATATATTTATGGGGCAGCTTGCAGACCTGTCAAAAACTCTTGAGTTACTCTGCCTTTTACCACTTCATATGGGCCAAAATCAAAACGCAGATGACACTGCATATTTCTTTGTTGACAAGCCTCCATCCATTGGCCTATTACCAGCTCCCTGACCCTCATCTCCATGTGTATTTGCTATAGCCCAGCCTCACTGGTGCTTTATCCAGTCCCATGTGAAGTATCGACCAATCATCATGGGAGCATGCAGCAGGGGGCGGGAGGGAGGCAGTGTGGCAGGATACATCACGTGTTAGCCAATCAGCATCCCTTTCCACGTTTGGTCTGATTACGGAGAAAACTAAGTGGTCTAGCAAACCAGCTGTTTGGCTGCCTTCGTGTCCGAATGAAACACACGTGTGAGATGATGCGATGGGGATGTTATCATAGAAAATAGGTCTCTGCGGAGAGGTATGTTGGTGGTTAAGCGAGAAATAAAACAGAAAAATCACGGTTTTACATATAAAAAAGGGAAAACGTTTAGAAATAAGCCATTCTCAAGAGCAGGCCTTGGAAAAATAGGATACTATTCATGAGCAGAAAGAAAGGTATAACACTGCACATCAAGTCCTACCGAAGTATATGTATGTTTATAATAAAGTATAAATAAATTATACAAAGCATGTGCTATTCGCTCTGCTTTCCCCTAGCAGAAGTGACCCTGCGATTGTAAAGCAACAGTACAGACCTTTTGCATCCATGACCTTAACACACTGAGCCTCTGTTCCCAGGGTTATTGAAATAATCATGACATTAAATATCTGCCCATAAATGATGCAACAACAAATAAGAAATAGAGGATGGTGGCCGACGCAACAGCACCCCCCTCAGGCTGTATGTGGAAATGCGCCGAATGACTCGGATAGAATGGCAATGAGCCACCACGGCGTCTTTACCTCACTGTAGTTAGTGGAGCAAGGAAGTGCTCTTGCATAACTTCATATGGGAAGAAAAACAAGTAGAGGCGTGTCTTTACAGTGGTTTACTGGAAAACCCGATTCACACAACTTCTTGTTACTCTTATGGGGGAACGTCACGGCAAAGAAAGGAAGAGAAAGAAAGAGTTGATCCCAAACAGTGAGAGGAACTGACACATTAAAGGGTTGTGCGTTAATGTTTGCGGCACACCCTTTCCCGCCACCTCCCGCTCTCTCCCTCTCTCTCTCTCTCTCGGAAAGGCAGGAGGGGAGATCAAAGCTCGGTGGGCGCACCAGGGCAGGAGGGAACAAAGGCGGGAGGGAGAGAGGAAGACGAAGGCCAACCGCTCTGCCTCCCCGCCGCTGCCACGCTCGCCCGTTCAGCTGTTTTATTCTGCTGCCAGGATCTGTTTCATCTGCTCTGCCCACACCTCCACCACCTCCACCCCCTACTACCCAGCCCCCAACAAAACCACCATCACCACCACCACCCCCCAATCATCCCTACTACCCAGCCCCCACCTCCACCACCACCCCAACCACGACCACCACCACCCAACCACCACCACCACCACCACCACCAGGCCGCTCGCCCCCCGTTCAGCCACGCCCCTTCTGGACGGCCCTCCTCCTGGTTTGTGTCGGGCCTGGCTTCAGACGAGGCTGGGCTTCCTCTGGGGGGGCTGGTCCTCCGTGAATCAGGCCCCTGGGCCGGGGATCTGTTGGGGGATTGAGCCCCTTGTCTCCTGCCTGACGTGGGCCGCCTGACGTGGTGGCGTGAAGCCGGTCGGCCCTCTCTGCGTTGCCTTCCAGACCGTTTGTCGCAATCTCACCTGATTTGGATAACAAAAATGGGCCAGACCATCCCATAATAGTTTAGAGGGGGTCGTTTCGCCCCCACCACGGAGGAGGCAACAGAAAAGTGGCAACAGAAAAATGGAAAAAAATGAAACAAGGAGGAATGTAAAGCAAAGATCAAACACATGCTTGGGAAGCCGTAGTCCAGGCAGGGGAACGTGTTTCAAGACGTACTCGATGTTCCAAACGCTCTTGCTTTGGGTATCTACAGCCTGCTGCACAGATGGCTCCTCTGTGGACTACACCTAGGCCTCTGTGGTCGGGGGGTCGCAGGATCCACCCCTCACATTCACATTTACATTTAGGCCACTTAGCAGACGCCTGTATCCAAAGCGACTTACAACGGCGACAGCGAGCCCGTCAGGAGCAGCTAGGGTGTGACTCTAAGTCAGTGTCTCGCTCGGGGACACCTCGACACCCAGGAGGAGCACGCTATGAGGAGCCGGGGAGCGAACCAACAACCTTCCGATTCCCAAGTCTACCTCCTGAGCTGGGCCCAGCCCATCCCTGATCCATCACCAGATCCCAGACCAAGACCACCGTATCCCCACCCAGTGTTCCCTGAAAAGGAAGGAAAAACCCTCCGTCTGTTTAACATGCCGGGTCCACGCTGCTTCCAGGTTATGGCTGCACAACGGGGACGGCAGGATCACTGCAGACATTTCGGGTGGATACAAAGACTGCTATATAATCTGACAGGGCAGCTTCTAAAATAGCCCCCGCGAGGGTAAACAAAGTTAATTTGAATTCGGTCCGTGGCACATCTGGGCCTTTTACAAATCCTTTTAGGGACATGCGAGGGTCCCGGCGCTCGCGCTCCGCTCCAGTGTTCTTCATCAGGGCCAAATTAGCGGCGCTCCAGACAGAGAGCCATCTCCTAAATAGATTTCTGGTTGTGTGCGAGGCATCAGAGGAGAGTCTGCGTGCCGCGCGGCCCATCTGTCATTGGATCTGACGGCGCACTTCCAGCGTCCTCCCGAGCCACTTCCTCAACCTCCCCGTACCCCACATGCACACCACCCACCCACCCACCTACCCACGTGTGTGTGTGTGTGTGTGTGTGTGTGTGTGTGTGTGTGTGTGTGTGTGTGTGTGTGTGTGTGTGTGTGTGTGTGTGTGTGTGTCCACCCGCCACACACACACACACACACGCCCCACCCTCCTTCTGAGACCGCCGCCCTGCGTGTCGGCATCACGCTCGCCGCTGGTGTAGCCTGTGCTTTTCTATTACCACCAGTCTGGGGCATCAACAGCTTGTCCTCTGTGTGCTGCCCCCTCCCACCCCCCTACCCACAACCCGAACCCCCCTCTCCGACCCACACACCTGAACAAAGACAAATTATTCTGTGAATAAAAAACCCTGGGGCCGAGGAAATCATCCACCCACCACCACCACCACCACCACCAGCTACGCTGTTCTCTTTGAGAGCTCTTTCAACGTGCGCGGCTTTGACTTCCAGGGGTGTGTGCGTGACGGGAAAGGCATGGGGTGACATTTGCATGCGGCACTCTGAAGTGATTCGACGGAGACCGCCTGATTGATGACTGAGATCTCCTCCATCTTACGGCTGATTATCGCCCGAGACCCCGGCGCCCGCGTCTCTCTCCACATGCTCGTTCGTAATCACCTCTTCCTACCCGCTCATTGTTATCTCACGGCAGCTCGTCGTGGGTGATAATGAGTACATGCAGCGATGTATAAATGTCCTTTGATTATTGGATTCGGATGCACAAGGAGAAATATACAATTTGACAGACGCACTCAGACACCCCAGACTTGGAACAGAGCCAGTGGCAAAAATGGAGGTTGAATAGTGTGTGAGGTGTGACTAGCATCCGATATTGGCACCTTAGCTTCCTTGAACACAAGGCCTATATTCCGTCTATCCCTGTACATAGTAGACCTGTCCCACTTTACTCAACATTACTGTGGTATGTTGTTTTTGGAGAAAGGCACCTCCAAAATAGAATAGCAGCAGGAAACAGGCGGCCGATTGAGAGTCTGTCCGTCTTCTCGTCTGAGCTTAGTAGGTGAGGGGGGGGGGGGGGAACGCGACCACACAGGCATTACAACTACTGAATTAATACATTTGAAAGCACAATCTCATATTTTATTCATGCCGTGTTATATACAATGAGCAGACACGGTCGGTGTGGAGCTGAAACGCATACTGATGAGACCGGCAAATGTATGAACGGATTAATGAACATGTCATGTGGGTGTTTGTGTTTGAGAGAAAGGTGGAGAGCCATTGTCAGGGAGGACATGAGAGTTAGGGCGAGAGAGAGAGAGAGAGAGAGAGAGAGAGAGAGAGAGAGAGAGAGAGAGAGAGAGAGAGAGAGAGCGAGCACCAGCAACGAATTACAATGAACACTAGTAGGGGAGCTGGGTAATAATAGCTGGGCATTGAGATTGATTAATTCTCAGGTGCAGAGCGGCGCCTTGCAGGCGACGTGGGCTGAATTGGAGTGCGCTTGGTGCCGAGCCAAGGCACTGCCCATCTCAGCAGACAGGCACACACACACACACGCCAGTGTGCAGGTACACCAATACACACACACACGTCAGCATGCACACACACACACACACACACACACACACACACACACACACACGTCAGTGTGCACATACTCACACACGTCAGTGTGCACATACTCACACACACAAACACACGTCAGCGCGCACACACACAAACACACTGACATGCACGCAGGCACACACACAAACACACACACACACACACACACACTTGGGCTCACACACCCACACAAGCACACGCACACACACAAAGAGTCTAATACAATTTATAGCCTCGCTAGGGTTGTTTATAGGATGTGTCAGCGCTGTGAGTTAGTGGGAATTCTGCTATTCGGAATTACGAGACAAACCCCCCCCCCCCCCTTGTGTTTTCAAGTGGAGGGCCGCAGGAGGAATGAGTGTGGCTCCTCTGACTCCAACTCCCTCGTCTCTGGTGTCCTCTCAAGGTTACACTGCTGAGGAGGGCTTTGCTGTTTCGTCCGGTGGTTCCTGTATTCATACGTCTCAAAGCTCCTACGTTAACCCGACCACCGGCCACAGCGTGGGGACATTGAAGATCTTTAACGCTCACACGTTTCCTTATGCTTCCATGGAGATGCTTGTTTACGTGTTATTTCAAATACCTCGTTGTTTGGCTGTGTAGGAAGAAATCGAATTGCCACAACCGCAACTGCTTTAGACTGTCTGGAATGCCAAATGTAAAAAAATAAATGACTACAGGTTTGTTATGCGTAAGGATTCATTGACGTGTGTAAACATAAATGATATATAACCGTCCAATACCTGACTTGCATTGTAACCGTCTGACCTTTCAGCCTCCCCCTCCCACACACACACCCATCTGTCAGCTTACTGGGAGCGAGTCCAGAATCTCAGGGGCTCTTTTGGCCCGGACCACTTGGATCAGCCTCTCATAACATAGAACACTTGGCATCTCCAGTGCTTCGCTGGCGATATGGGCGTTCAAACACAGTTTTTGTCCCACCGAGAAGAGTCCTCGCCGGGCTATGGAGCTGTAGTGTTTGGCGGGACATGACCCGTGATGCACCTCAAGAACGTGTGCTTAAACTTTTTAGGTCTGTTCGAGGAAATATGCATGGCTAGTGTTTTCACTCAGCTGCTCCTTGTACTGCTGAATGGTCTGCCAAACCTCCCACCACAATAAAAGGATGACTGACTAAAGGCCCAGATGCTGTATGTTATTCATGTACATGGTAAACAGTGTCATGTTTAGCCCGCAAAGACAACTCAAAATACCTAAATTGCCACATTTGAATTTGGCTCCAGCTTGAACTTTTAGCGACGGCCGGATCATTTCTAAACATGTCCTTCAGGGGGCACTGTTGTACCAGCGTGCGGCACGAGTAAACACTTCGGAGGAGTGAACTAGTCGCTCTGTTGACTATCCTGTATCAGCGTCCTCACTGTGTAAGACAATGGCACTATGTTTTTATCCAATCTAACCTCTACCTGGCGAGAGAGAGAGAGAGAGAGAGAGAGAGAGAGAGAGAGAGAGAGAGAGAGAGAGAGAGAGAGAGAGAGAGAGAGAGAGAGAGAGAGAGAGAGAGAGAGAGAGAGAGAGAGAGAGAGAGAGAGAGAGAGAGTGGCACTTTCCCCCCCTGCAGCAAATTAAATAGCAATCCCATTATCGAAAGAAAAAAACAAAGATAACACTTGATTCGATACTGCCATTGTAGGACCAAAACAGGAAGCATGCTAAATTCCAGTTGCAGAATATCCAACAATGGAAATGAGTTGGACAGGCAAGGGGCTGCATTAGCTCAGTAGGCTGCCTAGGTATCTGTAAGGTTGCTAGTTTGATGCCCCGGCCCTTCCCCTGTCCCCCGATTTAGACAGGAGGGACCCCAAACTACGAAGGCTGTTGGTGGCTTTCAAGGCTGGTTGTGTGACGGACACGCTGTGAATGAGAATGAGAGTGCGTATGGGTAAAGGCCAGGCATAAATTGGAAAGGGATTTTTCCCCGGGTAGGCTCTGTAAAGCGCTATATAAATGCAGTCCGTTTACCATGTAATTCAATGTTTCTCAATGAGGAACTCATGAATACCGGGATGGGTTTTGACTGGCGGCCTCAAGCCCAAGAGCTCATTGGAAAAACTCAATCTATGAATACTTATGTCAACAGTATTGTACGGCTGCATTGATATCGCCGCCCAACAGTTTAGTACTCTTGTTCTGTCCCCCTTTCGCGTTACATCAGCCGACTCAAAGGGCTGACGTTTCACCCCTTATGATTTCATCACCTTCTGTAAAGTCTACTCTCTTTTCTTTTTTTATCTTATTTTTTACCTTCTCAGGCCCAGACTCCATTTTTAAAAGGGTGGACTAGCCTCCTCTCTCTCCCCCTCGCTCTCTCTCTGCCCTTCATATGCGATGGTCTCTCTGCGTTAATGAGCGCGTGTCTAAAAATACGCTCCCTTGGCCAGAGAGCTGGATATACACGGTACGGCATGGCTCCTAATGGATGTTAATGGCCGAAAAAACCTCCAAGCAGAGTAATGAATGGTGGCATCTCCGCTCAGCATGCACACACAGCAGCACTACCACCACCACCACCACCACCAAACCCACTGGATTCCATCGCTATGGACTGGAGCGAGCAGCCGAACACACAAACACATTCTTTTTGTACTTTGCTGCTGCTAGTGTTCCCTGTTGCTATGGTAACACACACCGTATAAACCTCTCTCTCTCTCTCTCTCTCTCTCTCTCTCTCTCTCTCTCTCTCTCTCTCTCTCTCTCTCTCTCTCTCTCTCTCTCTCTCTCTCTCTCTCTCTCTCTCTCTCTCTCTCTCTCTCTCTCTCTCTCTCTCTCTCTGAAAGGTTCAAGCTTATGTCATAATGTTATTCGGTTTTAAAATTTCATTCCTGCCATGACGGCTTCCCGGCTCCCCCCTTTGGGGCATTGGTGGTCTTTGTAATTGCTGCAAATGTTCCCCCCCCCCCCCCCCATTTGATGGATGAGGAGAATGTTCGAACTGAACTTTGTTTCTGGGCAGGAAAAAAAGAAGGTAGTATCCGGGGTTGATGGATGGAACCATCTCCGCCCGGCTGCTAATTAATTGACATGCTCCGTTCAGTGCCAGGAAAATGGATTCGGTTCTGATAGATGTGTGCTCAGGTGCGCGGGCATTTGGGTCAAGCCTACATCACCCGGGCTACTTAACATGCAAATCAAATAAAGATGTCTCGGAGGATATTATTTATTTGTTCTAGCGGTGCTCACCCGAGCTGCTGTTGGATTTGGTCGTTGTTACAGGTCAGGGTTTGTAGGTCAGAGAAGCTCATAGTCTCTGGTTGGCTGCTTCAGGAGAAGGACCACGATCCACGCCCTGTTTTGGCGGTGGAAATGTGCATGACCCGATGAGAAACCCCACCCTCTGATGTGGTGACGTTGCTCATCGTAAGCCATGTTTACAACTGTATTTTTGGGTCGTTTAAGTGTGCCAGGGTTTGGGCATGTAACCCGAAACTTTTAAAAAACAAACGCGTTCTCTTTGTCATTGCTAGAGAACTCTGTTTGCTCATGACCTCTGGAAGTGAATACTCAGAAACAGGAACACCAGTTTGTGCTGAAAGGTTTGATCCCTTTGTAGGATCAAAGTGGAGGAGGACTGTTGTCCTCTCCAACCAGCAAAAGAGGGAGAAAATAGCATACAAAAAGAGTGAGAGAAAGAGAAACAGTGAGACAGAGAGACAGAGAGAGAGAGAGGGAGAGAGGGACAGAGAGAGAGACAGGGACAGAGAGAGACATATAGACAGACAGAGTCAGAGAGAGAGAGGGAGAGAGGGACAGAGAGAGAGAGAGACAGGGACAGAGAGAGACATATAGACAGACAGAGACAGAGAGAGAGAGGGAGAGAGGGACAGAGAGAGAGAGAGACAGGGACAGAGAGAGACATATAGACAGACAGAGACAGAGAGAGCCAGAGAGCGAGGGAGAGACAGAGAGAGAGAGGAAGAGACAGAGAAAGTGACAGAGACAGAGAAAGAGAGAGAGAGAGAGAGAGAGAAACACCTGCTGTGAACACATCTAGTTATACTACTACATAGAGCTCCCGGCCCTGACCCGTAGCACACAAAGTACAACGAGTACACAATGTACCATAGCGAGGCACGCGTGTTGGGAAAACCATCCATTCGTAATGA